>NC_138241.1:12728094-13098094 GCF_964197995.2 Scardinius erythrophthalmus
CAGATCCTCCTGTGGTCCCAGGGGAGACTGTTGTCTTTCAGAGCAACATGCATCCCAGGGGACCAGAATCAGGGAGGAGACATCCTGTTGAGGCAGGGGCTGAGGCCCGGGGAATGGAGACTCCAAGTCAATATGTCAGAGGTTCGGCCCAGTGGAAGTGGATCTGTTCGCGTCTCGAGAGACGACACACTGTCCACTGTGATTCTCCCTCACGCATCCAGCCCCACTCTCTAAATCTCATGAGTGCTTGGAGTTTGCTCCAGGCGATATTAAGGCTATCTTGCATCCCAGGCCAGGCTATGTGCCTAAAGTACCATCTAATGTGGCACGGCCTACGGTTCAGCAGGCTCCACCTCACGTGACGGCGGATAAAGAAAGACTTCATTTGCTCTGTCCTGTCAGAGCTCTCAAAATTTATGTTCAGAGGTCTTCTTCATGGCGGAAGTCAGACCAGTTGCTGGTGTGGTTGGGGTCGCCCAAGAAGGGGCTTCCCGCATCCAAACAGACCATCAGCAACTGGATCGTTCAGGCTATATCTATGTCCTATCAGGTGCGCAGTTTGCCTTCACCTTTGGACGTGAGGACTCATTCAACCAGAGGCATGGTGTCATCTAGAACCCTCCTTTCAGGGGCCCCGATCCAAGAAGTGTGTGATGCAGCTGGATGGCCACTCCTTATACTTTTATCAGATTTCACAGTCTGGACATCCCTTGTACGTCCCTAACCCTAACCCTAACCCATAGTGCTCTCGTCCTAAGTGTGCCTGTGCGCAGCTTCACACTGGGACAGGCAGGGCTCGTTGTGGCACAGTGGGTACTCGTTCCCCAAAGTGTCGTCATCGACGCAGTTTGAGTTCCCTCGAAAGGGAACTTCTTAGGTTATGACTGTAACCCTGCATCCCTTCGCCACGCCTTCCCCTGCCTGTTAGCCTCATAGCATAATTGCCTAAGTCATTTTTTAATTAATTATTTCTTAGGCAATTATGCTATGAGGCTAACGTAATGCTGTTGTGTGCTGACGTCCCTTTGTAGCTTCTGTGTATGCGGTCACATCTTATGTCATGATGCAGCACCAATCATGATTGACTTAGTTTCATTCATGCTTCAGAGGTGCAGTGCTGGGGGACATTCCCCAAAGTGTCATCATCGACGCAGTGTCTCGTTCTCTTCTCAGGGAACAGGGGTTACAGTTGTAGAAGGAGGAAGAAGGAGGAGCCTCCACCCACACCTACCTATTACGTTATCGCCAAGGACAAATTGTAGTACAAAGGTGTTTAACAGCCGGAACAAACTTTTCTGGAAAGTTCACTTTGGCAAGCTGTTTCGAACGGAAACAGAAAGTAACTGCCATTCTGTCAGTTTCGCCAAACCAGAGGCAAAACACTGTTGCGTACAGGTTAGAAAGCCATTGTCATGGTGTTCCATATTTACCATAATGCTATTTAAAAAGTAGACATATAACTGCCCCACCAAGAAAAAGGCATTTAAAAATGTATCTTTCTTATCTCCTTATGTAGCTAGTTACCTTTTTTTTTTTTTTTAACACATCCCATAATTTTTTTAATATCGGCCTCTACCAAATGGTTGATATGTCACTTTATGGTAACCGGAATTCATACACATACTATGAAAATCAGAAACTATGAACTATAATACAAATTTATATAAAAACATAATCAAAATAAAATATTTTTGTATATTGAATCTTCTTTATCTATTGAAGTATGCCATTAAATATTTCAGATTTTCATTTTAACACAGGAAATTATGTTTTCTTGTTTTTTAACAATAAACAAAAATAAATAACACAAATAACTAAAAGTAACAAAACCAAAGACATTACATTCTTTCTGCATTCAAAAACAAAAACAATTTTTTATTTTTTTTTAAAAAGATAATAATAATATAATGATGTTTTAGGCTTTCATGTTTCAAGAAACACGCCGTCAAGTGTGGTAGTGCAATAGGATTTTTTCTTTTTTTTTTCTTTTTTTTAGATAAATGAACATTTCTTTGTAAACCAGCAATGCTGTGTATGTAAGCCAACATTAGAAACAATCCTTCAAACAATATAAATCACTAGGGATTGTAAAACATTTCAGCAACATCTCTTAATGGTGCAGCACAGGAAAACATTGCATTTTTGACATTGCCATCTTGACACACCTTTCGGACAGTAGTTGCACTGCCCCCGCTTGTCACAGTGTAGTGGCCAATGTCCCAAGCTGTCATATCGCACATCTGGTTGCGGTTTTGGGAGTGAGGGTCTTGGGCTGTAGTGTTTCTTTGGTGGTGGTGGAGAGCTGGATGATGGTCGACCAACCATCATCCAGGATGCAGGCTTGTTGACCAGGTTCAAACTATGGGCAACTGCCAGGCGGAACCGTTTGAGAGGCATTGCTTTCTCATTTAGTAGGCCACAGTCCCTCTTGTAGACCAACCAGGAGTTTGCAATGGACAGATCAGGAATGTATCCAAAGAGGGGAATGTACATGGGACAGTGATCTTTCCTTGGATCCACCACCGTTTGACAGCTGAAAAAGGCATGATCCCACTGGCATTGACACATTTGTTGTCAAACTATTTTACTGCAATCACCCCTTCAGCAGACCTATAGTCGTAAGACCCACGTCATCTCTGATTCAGCTCTTTATCTGTCATCAAAGGAGCTCCATCAGTGTGGTTTGGTCGGACGGTGCCGATGCACTTGACACCCAAGGAGTTTTGCAGGGTCTGGACCAATTCAAAGAAGACAACAGAAAGACGTGGCTGTTGTATAGTTTAGCATAGTGTTGTCAGCACTTTGGCTTCTAAAGGTAGCATCTGCTCCTCTGAGGGCCACATTGAAAAATGTGGATGCCCCTTGATACTTCAGCAGGTCATGGATGATGCCAGATGAACTGGCTCTGCAGAAGACTTTAAAACCCCACTTGTCTGGTCTATTGCCAATATATTGGCATGTATATATATATATATATATATATATATATATATATATATATATATATATATATATATATATATATATATATATATATATAAACCATTTCGATCTGACTGTCCATGGACAGGATACAAAAATGCGGAAGTATATTCTTTTTTTACGAAAACCATGGAGCTGTCAAAAGTCATTTTGCTGACAAGTAAAAGTGAATTTCTCAGTTCAGGTAACACGAAAAACGAGTAAACGTCTGAAATTACACTTTAAGGATTAGTCTGTTGTTCCTGAATCGTTATTAAGATTTGTTTGTTAGTGACTCGCAAAGTTATCACAATATAGGAAAAATATATTTTCTTGCCGTTATTACATGGTAGGCTACACACCCTTTTAATCTCATCATGTTCAATACGCACTGCAAACTCAGAACGGTAAATGTCTTATTTTATCTTGAGGATGTAGATTCACCACTCTATAAAATGTGTACTTTTTAGCAGGCATATTATAAGAATCAGTTTCGAAGATCACGATTAACAAAAAAATATATATATATGTTGTCCAACAGTATTCACTATGGTACTGTAGCCTTTATGACCTGGAGCAATACATATATGAATTAATGTTAAGTTAATAACAACATTAAACTACGTTGGAATTTTTTTCGTGTTTTTACTTACATAGCCTACATATTTATTTGCCTGTGACGGGTGGCACATGCCTGTCGTTGAAGATTTGCAAACATAGCGTTTGGATAATTTATGTAAAAAAAAAAAAAGAGAATATATATAGACCTACATTTCTGCCTGTACTTTCAGCAGATACTGTATGTTCAACAGGGTTCATGTTTTATAGTTCAGACAAACCTTTACTAGTTCCAGTATATAAAACACATAATGCTGTCTGGTGTGAAGTGCTCTTAAAAATCTAAACTGAATTCAGTTTGACTAACAAAAAAAACAACAGGTTTTTTAAAGCATGATAACCAATGAGGTTTGACATGCTCTTAATGCATCTTTATTGGTCGTATATAGAGAATGAGACCAATGGAAAAGTTTCTCAATGCATAATCTTAAAGGGGTGGTTCAGGATTTTCGACATCGGTCCTCATTTTCAAGTGAGCCTGGTTGTTATTCATCAGTGGAGACAGTTTTCAAAAAAATTCATCCAGTCCTTACTTTTGGATAGTTCGCCTATGCTAGGCTAGCGCGAGTCAACGGTGCACGTTAGCCTGCCATTAAAAACAGTTTTACCCACTCCACAATACACCAAAAGCAAATAAATTATAACGCCAGACTATCGATGTAAATGTCTATTGAGAGAATAATGTTAGAAATCAAAGTACTCTTGTATCTCAATTATCTGCAGCAGGTAAATACACTTGCGTGATTGTTATGTGGACCGGCTCACTAGGTTTCCTAGGTAACCAAATAAAACTCTGCTGCTGCTGTAGACTGCTTATAAATACAGGGAACAAATTATAACTAATGCAATGTGATGAAAGGGTTGTTTGATTTCTAACTTTATTCTCTCAACAGACATTTACATCGATAGTCTGGTGTTATAATTTATTTGCTTTTGGTGTACTGTGGAGTGGGTAAAACTGTTTTTAATGGCAGGCTAACGTGCACCATTGACTCGATCGCGCTAGCCTAGCATAGGCGAACTATCCAAAAGTAAGGACTGGATGATTTTATTTGAAAACTGTCTCCACTGATGAATAACAACCAGGCTCATTTGAAAATGTGGTCCGATGTCTAAAATCCTGAACCACCCCTTTAACAAGCCGGTGGACATCTTTGCTTATGTTTGGTTCTCCTTGGTTCTTTGAGTCTCTGGATTGATATTATTTGTAGATCTTCAGTTTGATGAATATATGAAGAGTTCAGATGCAAAAGCCTCTAAGTGCCATCTGAAATTTTCTTCTAGAATGATCATTTTTATCAAGCTTGTATATTTAAGTTAAGTAATTTCACTTAAATGACAATTAATAGGTAATTTGCATTGCCATTTAAGTGAAATTATTGAACGTAAATATACAAGCTTGATAAAAATGATCATTCTGGAAGCAAATTTCAGATGGCACTTAGAGGCTTTTGCATCTGAACTCTTCATATGTTTCTTAGTACTTGGTGTAGTGGTTAAGGGGTTAGTTCACCCAAAAATTATAATTTTTTCATTAATTACTCACCCTCATGTCGTTCCAAACCCGTAAGACTTTTGTTCATCTTCAGAACAAAATGAAGATGTTTTTAAAGAACTGAGAGATGTCTGTAACATGTAAAGAGATGTTTATAAACGTTGCGTAACACAAAAGAAGGCGTACGCCGCTCTCTACGCAATAATTGGTATTTATAAAAAGCAAACTGGACGGGAAAATGTGCGGTCCTTCACGCAAACTCTGACCAAGGCGTACGCACAAAAACAGGTGAAATGAGAAATGTCGACACCGTCGGCAGATGGAAGAAACACGTGAAAGTGTGTGAAACTGTAAACCGTTGTGTAAAAGAAATGGCAATACTGCCTCTCATAAATAACATGAAGACTTCACAAAGCAAGTCTTACAATTAACAGCCTACAGGAACACCCGTTTGATCGATCTGCAGTGTAAAACAAACAAAATCAAACGAAGATTACAACAGAAAAGCAAATTAACACATATTTGCAAAATGAAAAGTGAAATATGTTCTGCAATAATATTGGCACGTTATGCAATTCATTCTCAAAATTCTCCGCCTCAGTCACCACTCCACTTAATAGGGATTCCCCAGTAATTTCCGCCAGTCTCTCATCAAGAGGGGTCAGCTCCGGTGTCCCCTTTCCCCCACCCGTGGCAGACACACTCTGGCGATGGAGCGCTAGACGCTTTTTTGCATCGACTTATTTCGGCCATGGTCCGAGGTTGTGGGGCTACAGCATTAACGGCGTCTGCAACCTTTTGCCACTCAAGTGCCTTTTTGGCATTAGTAATGCCCACACTGTGCCCTCCAAACAACATTTTACTCCTCTTTTCCACCTCGCCAACGATAATTTCTACTTCACATTGAGTGAAGTTATGTTTCTTGGTTTTCCTCACTGTGTTTGCCATGATTTCGCAATCGATGAATATTAACTTGTGGGCGTTATACGGACTATTTATGGGCAACTATGGGCGTGAAATGAAGCCGCAAAAGTTGCGCTACATTTAAAATTGATTGTGATTTATTAAGGGAAAACAGCGTAGGATGTGCGTGCACATGGTTTTATAAATCCGAATATTTCTGTGCATACGCACGTCCTATGTTTCATCCGTACGCCACTTCTGATGCAAATCCTATGCAAAGTTTTATAAATGAGGCCCCAGATCATTGGTGGTTTGATTAATTTAGCTATGACAATGCGGCCTTGAGCAAGACAGTTAACCTTAGCTTAATCCAGGGCAGTTTTTTTTAGTGCATTTCAATGACATTGTCACATGAAATTCTTGCAGGCCCGGAGTGGGTAATCGGGAGAATCGGGAGAATTCCCGGTGGGCCGCTTCACTTTTGGGCTGGTCAAGGATTTTTTTCTTTTTTTTCACATTTCAATGTCACATTAGTTACATTAGGCTACACACGTTCCGCATTCTGACACCGCAGCACGCAGCACTCTGCATGGGTTGTACCATGTGAGGGAGTTCTCCCCTCCCCTCCTATAGAGTTGGTTGGGTCCATAGCCCGTCTTTTCCAAAACGTTTTCTCAGGTAGGCTACCGCGGCACCGCCGGCGCCTACTGATAGCTGGGCCGGCCGTAACGGTACGCGTCAGGGAGGATGGATGGGAGGAAGAGGCCAGGAGGTATGGAAGCTTTGTTTCCGCCACAGAATAAACATTTTTAAAAGATAATTGCGACTTTTTATCTCACAATTGCGAGTTTACATCTCGCAATTCTGACTTTATTTATCCGAATTGTGAGATATAAAGTCAGAATTGCGTGAAATAAAGTCGCAATTGTGTGTTATAAAGTCAGAATTGCCTAAAATAAAGTCGCAATTGCGTGTTATAAAGTCAGAATTGCGAGTTAGAGTCAGAATTGCGTGATATAGGCTAAAGTCGCAATTGTGTGTTATAAAGTCAGAATTGCAAGATGTAATTCCTCCAGGTACCAACAGACACAAGTGGCTTTCTCAACTGATGGATTTATTGAATCCAGCTTGGTCAGGATCATAAACACACCGTGAAAACTAAAAGCACAGAACAAACAATAATTAACTTAAAGAAAGAAATTTGACAGATAAAACCATTTTGACAAATACAACATACAAAACATACCTCGTTGGCGGAGTACCGAGAGAGGAATTAGTTTTAGTCTTTTTCTTCTTCTTTTTGTTTATCTTATTTCTCTTAGACTTAGCTTAGTGACCACGCTTTAGTCATGCATCTTTCTTTCTCTTTTGAGATCGCTTCTTCTGCGGAAATTAACCTCTTCTCTGCATACTCTCTTAAGCTACAGCGCCCTCTTGTGGCACTCAACGGTAATAGTAATAATAAAAATACAGAAAATGTATAGAAACGAAAATGTGGCAGTAACACTCCCACCAATCTCACAACTCTTACTGTGGGATTTCTATGACTTACATTCAGACTGACAAACTGAACATGAAAATGAACACAAACCCTTAGTCTGCTTCTAGCAAAACAATAACCTTATGAATAGGTCGTTCTAATGAGACTGTTTTAGTCACAAGTTTACTGTGTTTGTCATATGTCCTTTCACTAACCAAAAGTCGAACCTTTCTCACTTTGTTATCAGTTCCTGGATAGACATCAGTGACTTTGGCTAGCTTCCATTCATTACGTGGTGCCGTGTCATCTTGTAGAAGCACTACATCATTTATCTTCAGATTCCTTCTGTGTACATTCCACTTCTGTCTTGGTTGCAAGTTGAGCAAATATTCTTTCCTCCAACGGATCCAAAACTCATTGGCTAAATATTGTACTCTTCTCCATCTTTTTTGAAGATACAAATCTTCTTTCATAAACTCTTCTGGAGGAGGTTGAACAATGGTTGACTTCATAGTGAGAATGTGGTTGGGCGTTAATGGCTCAGGACCTGTTGGATCACTTAAATGCTCGATGGAAAGTGGCCTACTGTTGACAATCGCCATGACCTCGTACAACAAGGTTCTCAAGGATGTACTGTCGAGTCTCTTTGCTGACTGGTCAAGGATGGCTGAAAGAACACTACGGATGGTCCTGATCTGTCTTTCCCATATTCCACCCATATGGCTTGCCGAAGGGGGATTCATGAGAAATTCACATCCAAGTGCTTTTACCTTCTCCTGATTCATTTCTTTCATGAGATCTGCGAGTTCTCTCTGGGCACCAATGAAATTGGTTCCTCTGTCACATCTCAGTTGACGTACATTTCCTCTTATTGCAATAAATGCTCGCAGAGCATTTAGGAATGCGTCTGTACTCAGGTCGTCTACTACTTCAATATGTATGGCTCGTGAACATAGATAGGTTAGTATGAGTCCATATCTCTTGAGCTCCTTTCATCCATCTTTGACGTATATTGGTCCAAAGCAATCCATTCCGACATAAGTGAAAGGCGGGGTAGGCTCCGTTCGGTCTATTGGCAAATCTCCCATACTTTGATTCTCCGTTTTCCTTCTGTATTTGCGACATCTGACACATTTGAAGATGTATGATGAAACTGCACGGCTGCTCCCAAGAATCCACCAACCATTTGCACGTAACTCATTCATCGTCATTCCACGACCTTGATGTTGAACCTTCGAGTGAAAATGTCTGATCAGCAAAGTTGAAATATGACTGTCCTTGGGAAGTATGGCTGGATGTTTTACATGCGGGTGTAGTACAGCTTGACCCAAACGTCCACCCACTCTGAGGATTCCTTCTTCATCCAGAAACGGACTTAGTTTGTACAGTTTATGATTTGTGGTCTTGGAAACTGTTTTCTTTGATTTTAGACTCTTTATCTCTGCTGCGAAAGCTTTCTCTTGAACAATTTTGATGACAAACAGTTCTGTTTGTTTTCTCTCTTCCAAATTTGTACTTTCTTTGGTCCTTTGTATTTCACCCTTGTGTTCCTTGACCTTTCTTCTCAAGATTGCAAGTGCTCTTATCAATCTGGACCATTCTGAGAACTTCTCAAATCTTCTGAAAATAGTTTGCTCTTCCTTTGCATTGATGGTATACACAGAGGCTTTGCGAAGTTCTGGATCATTTTCCCTGATCTCTCCCACCTTGACATCTCTATCCGAAATGTTCTTCTCCCAGAGAAATGCTGGCCCCTCAAACCATTCAGAGGACTTCAGTTGTTCTGCGGTTAAGCCTCGAGAAACGTAGTCTGCAGGGTTCTGCTCTGATGCGACATACGCCCATTGTTCTGGCCTTGTGCTTGATTTGATCCTTTGTATCCGATTTGCTACGAAGACCTTTTGGCATCATTATTTATGTAGCCGAGAACAACGGTGGAGTCTGTCCAGAAAAACTCTGCAATGTCTGGGATTTCAAGCTCTGCCCTGAGTAAATCACTGACTCTAACTGCGACAACTGCTGCTGAGAGTTCGAGTCGAGGGATAGTTGTGACACTAGTAGGTGTGACTCTTGACTTGGCCATTACTAAGCAACAATGGACTTGATCTGATTGGTTAATGATTCGCAGGTAAGTACAAGCACCATATCCATTGACATTAGCGTCTGCGAAGTGATGAAGCTCGTAGCTTTTAACCTGACCAAAATCTGTAGGAATGAAACATCTTTGAATCTGCATGTTGGCTAAACTTGGAAGGTCTTTAATCCAGGATTCCCACTGGGGTTTTAAGTGCTCTGGAAGCTCGTGGTCCCACTCAACCTTATCCTTGCACATTTGCTGGAGAATCTGCTTTCCCAAGAGGACGAACGGTGCAATAAACCCCAGGGGATCGTAAATGGAGGCGACAGTAGAAAGTACACCTCTTCTTGTAAGGGGATTCAACTTGACTTGAACTCTGAATTTGAAAGTGTCTGAAGTGACGCACCATTCAACTCCAAGAGCTCTTTCAATGCGTGGTAAACTTAGAGACATGTCAAGGTCTTTCACTGTGGCACACTCTTCTTCTGGAATAGTGGACATAACTCTCTCACTATTACACACAAATTTGTGGAGTCTTAACTTTCCTTTGGAACAGAGCTCTCTTGAGTCTTTGATGAGCTGAATGGCTTCCCTTTCAGTAGGAACGCTTGCCAAACCGTCATCAACATAAAAGTTTCTCTGTATGAAGTGTATGGTGTTTTCTTTGAATTGACCTTGTTCTTGGGCCGCGAGGTGTTTTAGGCCAAAGTTGGCACAGCCTGGAGAAGACGCTGCTCCAAAAAGATGGACCTTCATACGGTAAACTGATGGTGATGCTTCCAAATCTCCCTTCTCCCACCAAAGAAACCTTAAATAATCCTGGTCTTCTTTTGTGACATGGAATTGGTGAAACATCCGCTCTATATCACACATGAATGCGACAGAACTTCTGCGGAAACAACAAAGAACACCAACCAATGCGTTTGTCAGGTCAGGACCGGTTAAGAGATGGTCATTGAGAGAAGTGTCCTGGTACTTGGCCAATGCATCAAATACTACTCTGATCCTTCCGGGTTTGTGTGGGTGATAGACCCCATGATGTGGGATATACCATGCAGGAGTGTTATTCAACTCTTCGTCAGGGACTCTTTCAGCATCTCCCCTTGAGATGATGTCATCCATGAAGATTGTGTAATCATTGTAGTATGATTTGTCTTTCTTTAATCTCCTTTCCAGACACTTTAGGCGATGCATTGCACATACTCTATTGTCTGGTAATATGGGTCTTTCGTCACGAAATGGTAGTGGCATCTCATAGTGGCCGCTCTCATTCTGTGTGATGTTTTCTTTGAGTTTTGTGAGAAACTTTAAATCTTCTTGTGACACAGGGTTGCCATCAATGGCTCTTTCAGAGAAGTCTCCTTCAAGTGCTTTGATAATGTCCGAAGGGGTGCTGTCCTTTACTGTTGTCCTATTGACATAGTGGACTTTGTTCTGAAGCTTTAGAGAGGGCTTAAGCTCTGGGATGACTTTCTTAACAATAATGCGATGACTAATTCCAATCGCATCTCCATAGTTCAGGCAGGGATTGGTTTGTCCAACTATACTCCAACCAAGATCGGTGCGCTGAGCGTATGGCTCGCCTTCCTTGCCTGACACAATCTCTCTCGGGAGAAGAGCTTGTGAGCAGTTGTATCCAATCAACAATCCTACCTCGCAATCTTGCAAAGGTGTGATCTCTGATTGAAGGTGTTCCAGATGTGGCCAAGCTTTAGCTGTTTCATTAGTTGGAATGTGAGCTTTGTTGGCTGGAATGAATTCTCGTGTGTATGTAGCAGGTAAAGTGATTCTTTTGCTTGAGTTAAGGCCACGAACTTGAAGATCTTGAAGTCTGTCGGACTGAACAACTGTAGTCTGGGAAGACATAGTAGACAGTTCTAGTTTAACAGGTTCTTGGTTTGTTTCTAGTAACTTTGCAACTTCACTGAGAACAAAGGTTGTATCGCTTTGCGAATCCAGTAAGGCATACACAAGAACTTCTTTGGGTTTTGTAGAAGATGAAAGCCACACAGGAATGATTGCAGCGGTCTGTGTGTTATTTTCTTGACTTGCGACTCGGTTAGTCGTGGCCATGGCTGTAACTTGTTCTTGAGCTCGGTCGCTTTGACTTGACCTTTCGTTAATTGGATTTGGATTAGCTAGTGGTTGCCTTTGTTCTTTGTGCTTAACTCTATCTTCATGAAGACAAGTCGGATGCCCTTTACTGCACCTTTCACAAATATTGCGGTTGGTACAGCTCTTCGAATGATGGCCTGGTTTGAGACAACCAAAACATAGCCTTTCTGACTTAATAAAGCTGACTCTGTCTGACACAGCCTTTTCCAGAAAACTTCTGCATTTGTGTAAACTGTGCTTAGGTTTCTTACAGAATACACATACCAGTTGTATCTTTTCTTGTGAAGTCGTCATCAGTGTTTTAACTCCAATTTCTTTCTGTTTTGTAAGTTTCGGTTTGTCTGATTTGTTAGGCTCACATTGTTTTAGTGACTGTAAAGATGTAACAGGATTACAGGCAATCTTGGCTTCTCTCGTTAGAAACTCAACAAACTGGCTGAAAGTGGGAAACAGATTTGTTTGTTCTTCAATTTCAATAACCTTGCGGTTCCAACTAGCAGCAAGCCAGTCTGGAAGTTTGGAAAGTAGGCTATCTTTCGGTTCTCATTGCAGTCATTCAAGATCTCTAAAGACTTGATGTGAGCTGTTGCAGCTTCACAACTGCGCAAGAAATCTGCAAAGTCTCTTAGTTCGAAACTGTCCCTTGAGGTCATTTTGGGCCATGCATGCAGTTTGTCTCTAAAGGCTTTTGCGATTGTGAATGGATTTCCATATCTTTCATCCAGAATCTTCCATGCAGCAGCATATGCAGATTCAGTTCCAAGCAGGAAGTATCCTTCAACCGCTCTCTTAGCCGGTCCACTCACATATCTCCGAAGGTAGAATATTTTCTCCTTGTCCGGGATATTTTTTTGGTCTATCAGCGTTTGAAATGACAGTTTCCAGTCACTGTAACTTAAGGGATCCCCAGAAAACACAGTAGGTTCCGGAACAGGGATACGGCTAACACTTAGTGCACTTGCTAGCACTTTAACAAGATCTGATGTACCATCACTTATAGGAGTGGCTGCAGCTTGGGGTATGACTTGTTCAAGCAGAGATGGGAAGCTTACATGTTCAGCGTCTTTCATTTCTGTGTTAATCTTTGTTACATCGATCTTTTGTGCTTCTGCTGCACTCATTTGGTCATAAACCTGCATCCTTGCTTGTGCTGCCTTTAGATCTTTGACCTTTTCCAGGTGCAGTACTTTTCTTTTCTTTTCATCAAGTGTTCTCTGCAGAGCTGCATACTCTGCTTCTTGTTGAGCCTTAAACTTTGCTTCATCTGCTTCTCTCTGCATTCTTAGTCTAATTTCTTCTGCCTCTCTTTCTAAGCGCTTTTGTCTAATCAATGTTTCTTGTTCTACTGCCTTTTTCCTGACTTCAGCTTCAAGTTTTTCTATCTCTTGCTGTTCCATTTCTTGTTCTTCTAATATTTTGAGAACAGCTTGACTCGCTGCTGCTTCTGCTGCGGCTTCTTGATGTTTTACAGAGGATCTATGTGAATGCTCAGATGAGTTCTTAGTGATGTGGAAGGAGCTTGACTTACTGCTTGAAGTTTGAAAGAGGGAGCCTGCTTCCGGCCAATCTTGTTCCTCTTTTCCTTCCAATCGGCTGGTTGCTTTATTCACAAGGAAACCTGAGATCTCCACACACAGATCTACTCTGCGACGTGACTCCTGATCCGGTGGGGTGAGCTTACGTAACTCTTCATAAACTTTCGTGACATCTGCACAAAGACCTCTAACATCACCAATAATATCTTCAAGTATGTCTTTATTCAAGGGTCCTGTTTGAGAGAAGGGTAGCTTGGATGCTTTTGCACGTGTTCTCCACTTTTCATAGTTGTAGTTAATTCTTTGCTGGAGTCCTTTAATCCTCTCATCCTGCATTTCTCTTCCCTTTTCTGTGAGTGTTTTCACTCTCTGACTTCTTCTAAGTTGTACTGATTCTTGCTGCTCACTAAGATCAGTACATTGGGTTTCTTCAGACTGCCTCTGGGGGTCTGCACTAATTAGTGGTGTATTTGGATCAGTCATTTTAACGTCTCGTCACTTGTCACTAAACAGCAAAACGTTTACGTTAACTAAAAGTCACCCCTGTACTGCAGGCAGTTCAAATATAAAGGCAGAATAAAATAAAAATGTAACACTGAATCTTAATGCAGTAATATGAATGTAACTTAAATTACTCTCAACTTAAATATACCCAAAACGTATTCAAATAAGAGTTATTCACATTTAAACTGTTCACATGAAATACAGAATTCACATTACTGTTACAAATAGCCCAATAAAACAAATGTACTGATGCTTTTAGGTGCTTTAGAACTTACACTGTGGCTTAATAAACAAAAACTAGGAATAGCAAAACGTTACTTTCACTTTTCACTGTTTGATTAATCAACCTTAAACTTGTTTTGTTTTCCTTGTTTAGACAAACCCTTAACTTATAAGTGTCCACACTTCTTATGGCTTATCTTAAAGTGTTGCTCTTCAAATCGTGTGCTTTGGTCCCGTGCGCGCTCCCCGCTCTGTGCACGTGCCGATCACGCTGTGGCAAGACTGCTGCTCCTTTGATCATGGTGCCTCGCCTCCACCCGCGTGCAGATCAGTCCGAGTTTTCACTGTAATTCCTCCAGGTACCAACAGACACAAGTGGCTTTCTCAACTGATGGATTTATTGAATCCAGCTTGGTCAGGATCATAAACACACCGTGAAAACTAAAAGCACAGAACAAACAATAATTAACTTAAAGAAAGAAATTTGACAGATAAAACCATTTTGACAAATACAACATACAAAACATACCTCGTTGGCTGAGTACCGAGAGAGGAATTGGTTTTAGTCTTTTTCTTCTTCTTTTTGTTTATCTTATTTCTCTTAGACTTAGCTTAGTGACCACGCTTTAGTCATGCATCTTTCTTTCTCTTTTGAGATCGCTTCTTCTGCGGAAATTAACCTCTTCTCTGCATACTCTCTTAAGCTACAGCGCCCTCTTGTGGCACTCAACGGTAATAGTAATAATAAAATACAGAAAATGAATAGAAACGAAAATGTGGCAGTAACACAAGATATAAAATCAGAATTGTGTGAAATAAAGTCGCAGTTGCTTCTTATAAAGTCAGAATTGCAAGATATAAAGTCAGAACTGTGTGAAATAAAGTCGCAGTTGCTTATAAAGTCAGAACTGCAAGATATAGAGTCAGAATTGTGTGATATAAAGTCGCAAAATGTCTTATAAATTCAGAATTGTGAAATGTAAAGTCAGAATTGTGTGAAATAAAGTCGCAATTGCTTCTTATAAAGTCTAAGTGAATTATTATTTAACCTTTAGGCTACATTATTTGTTAACCCATGGTATTAATACAAACTACACAATAGTAGGCTACGAGCTGAACTGTTGCTTCATTTATCCAATTTTAAAAAAGTGCTAATTTGGAATTCCACCAAGGAAAAAGTGGGCCGGTCTTGGGCCTGAGACTCCCGGCTGAAAAGTGGCCCCACTCCGGCCCTGAATTCTTGTAAATAAAATCCATTGAGACTGGTCGTGTGTTGATAAAGATTATGAAGGATGACTTATTAGAGCTGTTTTGTGTTGTTCTGTATCTTCTTTGTTGAGTCTTCTGAGTTATATATAAATGTCATTCTGAGGTTGAATAATAATAGCTCTGGTTTATAGTCCTAGATTATCTTCTAGTTGCATTTGAATTTGAATTATATTCATGTAGATACTGTCAGGTTTTGTGTAGGTGCAAGGAGCGAGAACACGAGTGTAGGACTTTGGGTTTTAATGATAATAATAAAAAAAAAAAAAAACAGTCAACAAAAACTACCCCAAGAGGGAAACCAAGACAGACTTGACTTGACCATACAGCAGAGAAACACACTGTGTGCAGACGACGACGAACCAGCACAGGACTGCAAACACAGGAAGACTAAAATAGGGAGAGCAAACAAAGCAGGTAACGAGGTAGAACAGGTGGGGCAAATTAATCAATAATCAGGTAACAAGATGGTCGGGGTTAGACAATCGACAGGAGAGCTCATGGCACAAGGAAACATGACAATCCATGTGCTCACACCAAACGTGACAAACACATGAGCACATGGCCAGCAAACATAATCACCAGCCATGTGCCCCAACAAAACAAGACATGAACACACAGCTAATGAGAACACTCATAAGCCACGTGTTCACACAAGCTTCTTCAGCCACCACTGGATAGGAGGCAGATGAGGCAAACCTTTTCTTCCTCCTCCCTCTCCCTGAAGGGATCATTGGAGAACTGGGGACTTGGCAGTTTGTGAGGTGAATGGGAGGTGGGCCAAGAGGCGGAAGGCCACCCTTCTCTCTGCGATTGTAAACATACCCCACAAACTGCCAGAATGACAGTATCCCCAGCATGTGACCACGCAGCAGGGAAACACACGGTGTACATATGACGACAAACCAGCACAGGACTGCAAACAAAGGGAGACTAAATAGGGAGAGCAAACAAAGCAGGTAACGAGGGAGGAAAAGTGGGGCAAATGAATCAATAATCAAGATGTAATAAACAATTATAAACAAGATGGGCGGGTTTAGACAATCGACAGGAGAGCACATGGCACAAGGAAACATGACAATCCATGTGCTCATACCAAATGTGACAAACACATGAGCACATGGCCAGCAAACACAATCCCCAGCCATGTGCCCCAACAAAACAAGACATGAACACGCAGCTAGCAGAGGGCCAGGGCGATGCCGGAGGGACGAACCAGGCTGGCTCCGGCGGATCTGGAATTCTTGCAGAGGGCCAGGGCGGTGCTGGATGGACAGACTAGGCAGGCTCCGGTGGTTCTGGAGTCCTGGCTGAGGGTCAGGGTGGTGCAGGGAGTTTGCGTAGAGCAGGCAGGGCAAGACACTCGGGCAGCTCTGAAACGGCCTCCTTGGACGTTTCTGTGAGAGCGGGCTGCTCTGGGACAACAGCGGACAGCTCTGAGACAACAGCGGACAGCTCTGGGACAGCAGTTGACTGCTCTGGGATGGCCTCCATGAGCACATGGCCAGCAAACACAATCACCAGCCTTGTGCCCCAACAAAACAAGAAATGAACATGCAGGTAATGAGAACACTCATAAGTCACGTGTTCACACAAAACATGACAACATGAAAGCACGCAGCCAGTGAAAAACACAAGCTGTTTGCAACACAGCACAAGACAAAACATGACATAAAAGCACAGGAAACAAGGCACACAGACAAGACAAAACAGGAGTGTGAGAGCTCTGTCACAAAACCAAGAAATAGACTAGACAGAAGTGACAGAACCCTGACAGATACTTGTTTGGATTTTCTTTTCAATAACTCTTGAACCTTAACATACTATACAAATATAATTCAATGCCCTTTTTTATTTCCAAGAACGGGCTTTCAACACCACACAGCAGAAAAGCTACAATTTCTGCATTTTGTTCATAGGCTGTCTCCATAAGCAAATTACATGATTGCTTCCAAGGACAAACATAAACAAACCAAAAAAAGGTCAAATATGTCAATCATTTCAACAAGAGCATTGTGAGTGACTCAGACTTCTGCGGATTGAGATGCCACTCAGGACTGTAAAACATGGAAGCTTAATGGATTTTACATATGATGTGATTTTATGGTTATTATTATGGAAGAGTCAGGGCAAGGGTAAAAATGAACAAAGCAAAATGGAAGCATTTCTCTTTTCTACATTACAATAATGAGGAAACCCAAGGTGAATGAAGCAAAGGAAAGATAAGAAAGCAGGAAATTAAATTATTGAGATGATCTGCTGTTTTGACTTTCTTAATAACTGAGGTCAAGGTATGGAGAAAGGTGGAGAAACTCGATCTCTCAAACACAGGAGAAGCTATTTACAATGACTGCATTATAAGGATAGATGATACTTAGACTAAGTGAAAATAGTGAAAAATGTGTGAGCTTTGGTTAGTGAGCTATGGCTGAAATGCAACTTCATGCACAATCTCCAGCCTGCATGGAGAGGTTCTTGGGACTCCAGACAGAGACACCAGCAGCTTCAAAATGTTTGCTGCTCAACAGTGGCTTTTTTTTTTTACAGATGCCCTTTTAATACAATTAATTTGTTTGACAGAAACGTTCACAATAAGCCTTCTTCTAACCGAGTTCTTTTGTGCTCTAAATCACTCTCACATCTTTTGACAGTTCGATAATCTCGATTCAGTTTTAGTAAAATATTAGTTGGTTTAATGCCTTTTGCAAGACATTGTACTATTTCATGCTTTTTATCTTCAGAAAAACCCTTTCCCATATTGCATGTGACTTGTGGAACAACCTCTTTTATTAGGTTTTCCATTAACCTGAGAAGACCTAGCAAACTATTTAAAGAACCTGATGTCAGGTTTCTGGTGATGAAGGACCCAAAAGCAGAAAAATGCTCAATATTATTTATTAATTAGGTTCAAATAACTGACAACGAGCAGTAGAGCTCAGGGCCAGACTCAACTCACTAGAATAGAGAATAATCACAGTCCAGGCAATAGTTGAAAACCAGATAATCAGTTCTCCAAAGCGTCTGGTCCAAGGGAAAAGCAAGGAGGAGAATCAGGCAGGTGAGAAGTCCAGGTGAACAGCAAGCAAACATGGAATTAATCCTAGAATTAATCAGTTGTTAATTAAAGATCAGTCCAGACCGGCCATCCTGAAGGAATTCCTGAATTCCCGGAATTCCTGAAGTCCGAGTCACTATAGATGCGGGAAGAGATGACCGGGGTATATCTGTTGATCAAGGGGTTCAAACAGCTGGGGCAGATGACAGAGGCACGAGAGAGAAACACCAAATGAAAACCGAAAAACTGGTTTACAGAACAAAAGGTACGTGTGAATCGTATAGGAAACAAAATACACTGGCAAAGGAAAGAAAGAAAACAGGATATTAAGGGGCTGTTTACACGACAACATTTTCAACTTAAACGTAAGGCTTTTTAAGCGTTTTGGTTGTAAACAACAAAAACGTGAATCTGTGAAAACGATGACGTTATGCACATACATATTACATGTTCAATTTATAGTGTTTCATCGCCATCTAATGGCCTGACAGCAGAACACAGCATTTTTGGTCATCTTTGTGGATCCGTGTGAATGAGGATCGTTTTGACAATGGTGTTGTCTGTATGCGGAAAACTCAAAGGAAAAACTTAGTGAAAACGTACCCTAAATAGTGGAGAAATCAGAGAGAAAATAACAAGCAGCTGCGAGATAGCGTGAGCGGCCTCACTGATTATAGAGCGTGATCAGCACAAAGATTTGTGCAAGAGAAAAGGGATAGATCAAACCCGAGTCCTGACAGTTGTCTAAGATTGATTTAGTTGAAAAGATATGAGAAATTAAAAAATAAATACTTTCTTTGAAAAGAAAAACATAACAGAACAAAACTTTTCAGAAATCAGGTTCTTCAGAAACATTGACAGAATATGACAGAGCTTGTGTTTTAAAGCTAAGCCAAAACAGCACCGACCCACCAAGGCATGGACTCTACAAGACCCCTGAAGGTGTCCTCTGGTATTTGGCACCAAGATGTTAGTTGCTGTAATCCTGTAGGTTGTGAGGTGGAGCCGCCGTGGATCGAACTTGTTGGTCCAGCACATCCCACAGATGCTCATTTGGATTGAGATCTGGGGAATTTGGAGGCCAGGGCAACACCTTTAACTCTTCATGATGTTCCTCAAACCATTCCTGAACAATGTGTGCAGTGTGTATTTTCCTGTAGGAAGAGGGCACTTCCACCAGGGAACACCATTGTCATGAAGGGGTATACCTGGTCTGCAACAATGTTTAGGTGAGTGGCACGTATCAAATTTACTTCCACATGAAAGGCCGGCAGTTTCCCAGCAGAACATAGCTCAGAGCATCACACGCCCTCCACCGGTTTCTTGTTGTCCCACAGTGCATCCGGGTGCCATCACTTCCCAAGGTAAATGGCGCACACATATCCGGCTGTCCAAGTGATGTAAAAGAAAACGGGACTTATCGGACCAGGCTACCTTCGTCCACAGCTCCAAGGTCCAGTTCTATCGCTAGCGTGCCCAATGCGAGCTTTCGACGGTGAACAGGGGTCATTATAGGCACTCTGACTAAGACCTTCTGTTGACTTGGACCAGACGGCATAGCTTTCGTTGCCTTTGTACATTGATGAGCCTTGGGCACTCAACACCCTGTCGCCGGTTTGTGGTTTGTTCTTTCTCAGACACTGTTGGTAAATTCTCAATACTGCTGACTGGGAGCAACACACAAGGATTGCCGTTTCATAGATACTCAGACCCAGTCGCTTTGCCATAATAATTTGGCTCTTGTCAAAGTCATTTTGATATTTATTCCTGCCTATTTCTCCTGCATCCAACACGTTGATTATGAGAAATGATTGTTTGCTCACCATCAAATCTACCTAGACCTTAATATGTGACCTTGTTAGAAGATGGTCAGCGATATTCGCTTCACCTGTGACTGGTCATAATGTTCTGGCTCATCAGTGTATGTATATATATATATGATTGTTATTGTACAAGGTATGCTCATTTTATTCCAACATTTGTCTGCATGTTTTCAGATTGACGGATTCACGTTGAACTTCATTTCCTCATTTCTACTGAGCAGCTTTGTTTAGGTGTGAGTCAGATGTCATTCTAGAATATGCGGGTGAGTGGTTTGTAAAGCAGTTCTTATTAGTGAACAGACCAAGAGCATGAAGAGAGCAGTAACACTTGCTCCGGGTTTAAGAAAGGCACACGCAATAGGTGTTATGTCCTGAATGTTCACTATTTATATTTAATTTAGAAAAAAAAAAAATCTAATTAATTTCATGCCCAAACAATTCATCAAGCCTCTCCCTTTGAATTGTTCAGTTTCATTCCCTTGGATTCTGGTCACATGTGTACAAGCGCACTAGCCTGGCAAGCCATACCTACATCAAGATGTTAGGTCTGGCAACTCACCATAGACACGGCTCAAACCGAGGGGTGGGATAAACGGCTGTCTTTCAAATTCCCTCTGCACGCAATAGGACAGCGCTTCAACAACCAGAGCGTTTTCCTAACAGCGGAGCTAACGTTAGTTGATAGATTCAACTTTTGAATCTGGCTGGCAAAACTACTAACACATCTTCCTTTTTTGAGAATGACTTAAGTGACGTTCTTTGTTCTTTCTCAAAGAAAAACTTTTCAAAGCCGATTCGAAAGACTGTTCGCCAGCAGCAGCAGCTCTTCTTTGTTTTCAAGTAGCAGGGAACCCTCGCAACTCTGTCGTCATTATGTTAAGCCCGCCACACCTACTCTATATGCGATGTGATTGGCCTGACCCAATTTAGGTTTTTACAGCTCCGAAAGTCAACGGAGAGTTGCTAGACTACCCTGGCTGCAAAATACATTTTGCTGCCGCTAGGGTGCGTCTAGATTTCTAGGCTACAAGCGCACTGCAAGGATCCAACAATATTAACTTTTTGTTACACTTTTTTTATGAATTTTCTTTTCTATAATTTCATTTATTTTGCAATATTTTTTAGTAAAGAGTATATTTTGTCCTTATGGCAATTTAAATAGTTTGCTTTTTTTTCTTGCATGTTTGTAGTAATTAAATTTTTGGCATCAATCTGAGCAAATATAAGAAAATCTCTGTCTGTCATGAAATGGCATCCGTCACAACACATGAAGACTTTATTGTTTGTTAGAGTGATAAACATCTAGTAAGGATAACATTTATTCTGAAGTAAAGTTATCAGAAGATGTGGAAGCACATCTGTTTATATCTTTAATTCAAACCATTCTGCTGGCTGCAGGCTGCTGCTGAGTTGGCTTGCGTCTGTAAGCTTTGTATATCTTTCTGTTTTGAATCATTATTTACTATCATTCCTTGTTGTTTATACTGCTAAATATAGCTTATTCAACATCACACATTAACCTGACATCGCTAGCTTCAATCTAAATCATTATTGCTAGCACAACACACTAGTAATTCGCTAGCCTGTTAGCGTGCCATCCATGTGCTCTTTATTTATTTATTTATTTATTTATTTATTTATTTATTTATTTATTTATTTTTCTCTCACGCCTTTTACAAGTTCATCAAACCTTAGGTGAGTAGGATCAGTCAAAAAACACAGTGAGTCATGTCATCTTCTCCTCTATACTGCTTTGGATGCGACTTGCTTTGTGAACTCTGTCCATTGTTCGGTTCCGGCTGTAGTAGAGCCCGTGCAGTAGGGCAATTGGGTGACGGTAGGGCGCTGTAGTCGCGGGACAAAACACCACTCTTCCGATCCGATAACAACATAAAACAGGTTCTCCCCACTTAGTGAAACACCCACTGAGAATCCTGTTGAATGTGCCCTAGTTATTGGCGATTCTATTATACGGAACGTGAAAATAGAGACACCAGCCACCATAGTCACATGTTTGCCGGAAGCCAGAGCGCCTGACATCAAAGCAAATTTAAAAGTGCTGGCTAATGCTAATCATAAATTCTCTAAGATTATTATTCACATCGGCACTAATGATGTTCGACTCCGCCAGTCGGAGATCACCAAAATTAACGTTAAAGAGGTGTGTGAACTCGCAAGTACAATGTCAGGCACTGTAATTTGGCCCTGGCCCCCTTCCTGTTTGCAGGAGTGATGAGATACTTAGTAGATTATCCTCACTAAATGGCTGGCTGTCTAAGTGGTGTCCGCAAAATAATATAGAATTCATAGACAATTGGAAAAGTTTTTGGGGCAGACCTGACCTGTTGAAAAGAGATGGTATTCATCCCTCCTGGGATGGTGCTGCTCTTCTCTCTAGTAAAATGGCACATAGTCTCAGAGCTCAAACATGAATTGGGGCTCGGCTCAGATTTTCAGTCAGGATTTAGACCGTACCATAGTACTGAGACTGTTCTCATTAGAGTTACAAATTATTTGCTCTTATCATCCAATCGTGGTTTATCTCACTATTAGTGTTACTCGATCTTGCATTTGATACTATTGACCACAACATTCTTTTAAATAGACTCGAAAATTATGTTGGCATTAGTGGAATTGCATTAGCATGGTTTAAATAATACTTATCTGACCATTATCAGTATGTAGCAGTAAATGAAGAGATGTCTCATCGATCACAAGTTCAGTATGACGTACCACAAGGCTCAGTACTAGGACCGTAGCTTTTAACTCTGTACATGCTACCCTTGGGAGATATCATTAGGAAGCATGAAATTAGTTTTCACTGTTATGCTTATGATACTCAGCTCTATATTTCTTCACGCCCTGACGAAACTTACCAATTCACAAAATTAACGGAAAGCATAGCTGATATAAAAAAAATTGGATGACTAGTAATTTCCTACTACTTAATTCTGAAAAAAAAAAACATAGATTCTAATTATTGGTCAAAATCTTGGTCGTCGGTTAGGAACCTGGGTGTGCTCTTTGATACCAATCTTTCATTTCAAAGTCACGTGTCTAGTATCTGTAAAACCGCATTTTTCCATCTTAAAAATATATCTAAATTACGTCATATGCTCTCATTGACAAAGCAGAAGAATTAGTTCATGCGTTCATGACATCAAGGCTAGATTATTGTAATGCTCTACTGGGTGGTTGCCCTGCATGCTTAGTAAACAAATTACAGCTGGTCCAAAATGCAGCAGCTCGAGTTCTTACCAGAGCCAGGAAGTATGACCATATTAACCCGGTTCTGTCAACACTGCATTGGCTGCCTATTAAACATTGTGTACATTTTAAAATATTGCTGATTACTTACAAAGCACTAAATAGTTTAGCTCCACAGTACTTGAGCGAGCTCCTCTATTTACGTCTATTACGATCTCAAAATTCCGGCCAGTTGATAACACCTAGAATTTCAAAATCGACTGCTGGCGGTAGATCCTTTTACTATTTAGCACCAAAACTTTGGAACAGTCTTCCTAACATTGTCCGGGAAGCAGACACACTCTGTCAGTTCAAAGCTAGACTAAAACACATCTCTTTGGCCTAGCATACACATAACACATTATAGACTTCCATAATTCAATGTTAGGCTGCATAGATTAGGTCAGCCGGAACCGGGAACACTTCCCATAAATCCTGATGTACTCATTACATCATAAGAAGAATAGCGTCTATGCTAATATTAGTCTCTCTGTTTATCCCGAGGTTTACCGCAGTCCGCCAGATCCAGGCCGTATCCAGATCTGATGAAGGACCTGCGCCTGGACGTGACGACAACGCAGTCCAGAAGTGTCAACTAGTCTCTCCCCTGTGAAGGCCTCCCTCCCCTTATGGCGTTATTTTTTAGTCAAAAGTCATGAGCGTGTAAGACATGCTCACGAGTACATTATGTTATTTCACACGCGCAAAAATGAACCTTCAGCTGGCATGATAAAAGTACTCGCGCACAAATTCAACAACCGAGAGGTGTACAAGTAGCTGCGAGCGAGCGCCTGGCATACTCTCATAGGTTAACTCTGCTTGTACAGTGGAATCCTGTTTTGCTCGCGCAGCGGGCTTCTGCTCGCAGAGTGCTGTTTTGCTCGCGCAGAGGATTTCTGCTCGCTCAGCTGATTTCTGCTCGCTCGAGTCTACATGACTTTTGACAATTTGGGGGCGGAAACCAAGGAGGGCACTGACCCTCTTATGATTGGTCACTTTCATCATGGAAAATCTTGGGAAATCCTAACCCCGCCCACCTTCTGACGCAGCGCGCAGCTACTCCGGCTATCTCTGTGTATATTTTAGACAACGAAATATGTGATAAAAAACCATACTAACTCTTTTCGTTTTCATTTAAAGAAATCTTAAACATGATAGCCACACAAATGTGGTTCAGGCAACGCGTATTGATTATATTCACTGCACATTGCCTATTTATAAAAAAATATATATATATATAAAACACAAACCTGCCTCTTTTCGTTTTAAATATAATATAAAAACATTAAACATTTTAATATGGTCCAGGCAATATGTGCATTTGTACTAAACAACAGATTTTGCAGTAAACAACATTACAATTTTTAAAATTTTTACATACAATTATTACAATTTAAAATGACAAAACTCAACCCAGTCTCTTTTTGTTAAATTTCAGTTTTTATCAATATTAGCCATTATAAAAGTATAAGTAAAAGGTATAAGAAGCTATACAAATAAAGCTATACATAAGCTATTTAACTTTACCGTTGTATGGTTAGACTAGAGCGCTGACTTTGTATGTTTGACTGAATTGTTTGCTTTATTTGTATAGCTTCTTATACCTTTTACTTAGGGACTGTTCGTTATTTATTTAAGCCACTGGAGGAGTTTTGAGATCTGTTGTCAAAAAAGACATGACCCTCCCTTCGCCAGCAATAATTTTTTCTATGACCCTCCAAAATGATTGTGAAAAAAGGCACGACCCTCCCCGATAATTTATTGATTAGCCTAATTCTGTAGTTTGGCTTGGCAAAGATGTTCAGATAGCCATTATTTGTTTGTTTTTTAAACCATAAACTCTTGCTTTCTCATCTGGCTGTAACGATAGACCAAACCTATGATCGTATCACGATTTTTTATTTTAGATTTAAAAAAAATCATGTTTTCGGTGCTGATGCGGTGTGACGCGTTCAACATGTGGGTGGCGTTGCGAATAAAGCATCTAAAAGCTGTCACAAAGAACCGGCAAAAGTAATGATTATTAATATGTCAAATATAGCTAGACATTTTAATTGTTTTTAATAAACAAGTGTTTTCTGTGTCGACTGCAAAGATGAAGTTGACGATGCGTCGAGATCGTCTCAGAACGCGCCAGAGAGAAATGCACATTTCATAAGGAGAAAGCAGTCTGTTTTCCTTCGTTTTGAATTGTTCTGCATGTTTAAAAGTAGACATTTCAAGCTTTCTATATATTTCTCAGGTCTATGAGGCAAGTAGCATACCTTACGCTGAGTTTCGGTTCATTTATGAAACAAGAGTCCAGTTCACTCGCCCGCGTCTCCGTGTCATGTTTATCTATTTTCTACTGTATTTACTTCTTATTTATTAAATCCAGATGAAACATTGATTAAAATTAAGATAAAATTAATAAAAAAACGAAATTCACTTTAAAGAAAGGCTTTGTGCTTTCTGTTTGAGGTCTCTGTGCAATTTTTAAAGTCGCTTCAGAGCAGTCATGTCCGTGCGTAATGGAGAACTGTCACGTCCGTAACATTTTTTTTTTTTTTCAAATAAATGCAAACACGAAAAATAAAATAAAAATAATATAAAATTTAATTTTCTGTGGAGGCCGATCTTTATTCATCCGGTGGGTATATATATTTTGGTTTGCACAGTGTAATTTAAAGAATTACTAAAAAATATTTTGCCACCTAAAGTTAAAGATTTTTTTGTGTCACGTCACATGTGTATTTCCCTCATATTAAATATAAAACGCATGTGTAGACTGATATTTTTCTAATGTCTTGACTCCTTTCAGACGTTTCAAATAAATGCATTTTCTGATAATTTTTATTTTAAGTTTTGACTGCAAATGTCACGTCCATTCACTGGAATCGCCCAGTTTTAACGAATTTATCCTATAGTTTTTGTGGTGTAGGTCTATGTATTTTATGTTAACTTAAATAATAGCCTACTAATAGTGATTTAAAGATGTGGTAGCGCGGCGAAGATCGCGAGTCGTCAACTTCGTCTAGCCGACACTGACATAAAAAATAACTGTTTTATTAGTAAACAATTAAAATGTCTCCTGCTATATTGAACATATTTGCCTGTTCCTTACAAAACACTGACAGTGGGGTTTTTGACCGTTTTTTTTTTTTTTTTTTTTTTTTTTGAGCAGCAGCGGACAAATTATTTCGACACACACACACACACACACACACACACACACACACACACACACACACACACACACACACACACACACACACACACACACACACACAATATTGATAAACAGGATTTTTTGTTGCTTTTTTAATACAATAAAAATTAAATTAAATTTGTTGTTTAATAAAATTATAAGCCTATTATTTTTAGTTTATTAACAGCAACAACAGCTGTAAAGATGAAGTTGACGATCGCCATCTCCGTAGTAGTGAACACGCCTAGAGAGAAATGCACATCATTACATAACCAGAGAGTAGCCTATTTCTTTTCGTTTTAAATTTTTAAAAAGACATTTAAAGCTTTCTTAAGATATATTTCATGTATGTGAGGCATATGCTGAGTTTCGTTAAGTTAGGATGAGATGCGCTCCTGTTTACGAGCAGTGCAAGTGACCGCGCGGGCGCCTCTATGATTGTGTTGTCTGCTATATTTGGTATTTGACAATTTGTTGATAAAAAAAAAAATATTAAAATTAAGATACAATTTATACAAAACGAAATTCACTTAAAAAAATCGTTTTCTGCAAAACAAAACTTAATTAAGTGGTCAAAATCATGTCTGACCCGCTCCATGTCTCTCGATATTGCGTAGCCTATACTCGTGTGTGCGGTTCACTTTTCAACACTCAGTTTCTAAAAAGTTTGAAATCTTCTTTGAATTGTTAAAACAAACAACAACTGCACATGAGGAGCTTGAACTCATGATCACTGCTAGTACAGGTCAAGCTACGAACCGGAAGTAGGCAACCGGAGTCGTCGTCATGGCAGCGCGCATTGTTTAGACTGAGCAGAAAAAGGTGGATACTTTTATAATGGCTAATATTGATAAAAACTGAAATTTAACAAAAAGAGACTGGGTTGAGTTTTGTCATTTTAAATTGTAATAATTGTATGTAAAAATTTTAAAAACTGTAATGTTTACTGCAAAATCTGTTGTCTAGTACAAATGCACATATTGCCTGGACCATATTAAAATGTTGAATGTTTTTATATTATATTTAAAACGAAAAGAGGCAGGTTTGTGTTTTATATTTTGTTTTGTTTTTTATAAATAGGCAATGTGCAGTGAATAATCAATACGCGTTGCCTGAACCACATTTGTGTGGCTATCATGTTTAAGATTTCTTTAAATGAAAATGAAAAGAGTTAGTATGGTGTTTTATCACATATTTCGTTGTCTAAAATATACACAGATAGCCGGAGTAGCAGAGCGAGCTGAGTGACGCGCGCTGCGTCAGAAGGTGGGCGAGGTTAGGATTTCCCAAGATTTTCCATGATGAAAGTGACCAATCATAAGAGGGTCAGTGTCCTCCTTGGTTTCCGCCCCCAAATTGTCAAAAGTCATGTAGACTCGAGCGAGCAGAAATCAGCTGAGCGAGCAGAAATCCTCTGCGCGAGCAAAACAGCACTCCGCCAGCAGAAGCCCGCTGCGCGCGAGCAGGATTCCACTGTACAAGCAGAGTTAACCTATGAGAGTATGCCAGGCGCTCGCTCGCAGCTACTTGTACACCTCTCGGTTGTTGAATTTGTGCGCGAGTACTTTTATCATGCCAGCTGAAGGTTCATTTTTGCGCGTGTGAAATAACTTAATGTGCTCGTGAGCATGTCTTACACGCTCATGACATTTGACTAAAAAATAACGCCATATCCCCTCCTCTCTACAGATAAAGCGTTGTCGGGATAATTCCGGTTCGCGTGGCTACGTGGAAGCACTAAAAATTCTGTATTAGAAATTTTAAGGCCAGACAAGTAGTTTGTTGAGGAAGGACTACACGCCAGCGCACATATATTCAAATGCACATACCTATAGACTGAACTTGTAATACGCAAGTCCACGCCATCAGCGTTCTCACAGATTCGCGTTTTTGAAGTTTGCACAGAAAGAACTTAAGAGTTTTATGTTAAAACGGTGTCGTGTTAGCGACCCCTAAGTTAATAACTAATGATCGTTGCGACGGAAGTGAATCAATAAAAACTTACTTTAGCTGGACAATAACTTTATTCTAGAGCTGCTATAAAGCCAAAACAATCTCTGTTACTTTAATTTCCTATTATCAATGTAAAGCCGCTTTGGAACAATCTACATTGTTAAAAGCGCTATATAAATGAAGATGACTTGACTTGACTTGACTTGACTTGACATTCATGTCTGTAAAATTCTGAAAGGACAACCTGAAGCAACATGCACTGTTAAACATCCCTGCAAGTCCTAAATAATAATAATAATACCAAAACATCAAACGGTATCACCATGGAGAGGATGGAAAGGTCAAATTCATTCACCGTGACTGCAGGAGTGCGAAAGAGGAGATGAAATCCATTTGTCTATTAATTGACATTTGCTGGATGATTCCAGGACACTTTAAAAGGGAAATGGATTGGAGGGAGAGAAAGAGGCAATGTGAGACAGGATAGAGAGAGAGAGTGAAAGAGAGAGACTTGACTTTCAAAACCCTTTTAATTTACACAATTTTCCAAAACATTACAATGTTTTGGAAAATTGTGTAAATTAAAAGGGCTTTAAAAGTCAAGTCTATCTCTTTATACAAAACTAACTAACTAAATAATTACCAATTAAAAACCATATTTCCAAACTCGCGCAATGTCACTAAAACATCTCTCACACCCCACCCCATTTAGAAAAAAAGTACATTATCAGTTTGTTTCTAATTTGCAAACTCAATAGCAACATCTTAAAGAAAATCCCAATTTCATAATTAGTTTTTCTAAAAGTACAAAAAGTGGAACCAGTCTTGGACACTCACAGAATAATGTAAACAGCGTCAGAAGCCTTACAGAAAGAACATTCAGGCAAAACCATCATTACATTTAGAAACAAAGGCATTTGTAGCCAACACTCTGGGAAGTATTCTTCACTTAAGATCCTGACATTGTTAAGGAATAGGAGGCTTGTACAACAGGGATTCATGAGGGATTCACATCTCTGAGGGATTCACATCTCTGGGCACAGAAATGTAAGTCCTCCATTTAGTATATCCTTTTCTTCAACTGTCCAAAGTGTGCCGATTTAGTAAAACTATGATAAACCGTTTTCTTCCCCATACTTTGATAATTCCAAAATTGGGATCAAAACCTGATAGTTGAGGCTTTAGCTTAAAAGAGGGTTAAAAAACAAAGCACATCCATAATTTTCATCACCCACTCTTAAGAAATTGAACAAACTCCATGACTGAATAAAAAGAGAAAAATTGTACATTTTTTCAACATAAGGCTTCTCATTTAAAAATAACTCTTTGTCTAGGTCTGTCCCTCCAAGATCTTTAAGAATATACACGGCGTACCATCAGAGCAGTGCAGCAGTTGTTATGGTTTGTGTAGTCTCATTGCTGCAATTTTTTATTCAACATGTAAAAGGCCTTGACCTCCCTCTGCAACGGGAAGATAGAACACCCCAGGAGAAAGCCAATGGCCATTCCATCAACAAATGCATTTTGAACCTTTAAAGGTTCTTTAGGGGGATCTAACACTGTAACCTTATGCCAAAGCATTGAATCTGCCAGATTATTAAGCCTTATAAAACTGAAAGACCGTCCAAACCAGGTGAAAGTTCAGTTGTCAAAGGGCTCTCAAGATCCATGTAGGAGAATCCATATCATTTAGACAGGTGAACCTTTTTTGCCTTGTTCTTCCAATAAGCTGCGTAGAAGAAATGTGTGGCACTATGTCTGCTTCGTCCAAGGATTTCTTGTTCAAGGGCTTTTATGTTCTCTACTAGGGCACCTCTGGTATGTGCAGTAAACGGCTGACATTTTTTTTTAATCTGTACCTTGCCCACATCCTACCATTGACTTAAAGATGGGAAATTGACTCTCTCCTCTCTCTAAGTATTCCAAAAAAGGTGAAAAGTCAAGTCAAGTCACCTTCATATAGCACCTTTAACAGTATAGATTGTTTCAAAGCAGCTTTACAATGATAATAGGACATTAACATTTTTTTTTTTTGGCTTTACAGCAGCTCGAATAAAGTTATTGTCCAGCTAAAGTTAGTTTTTGATTGATTCACTTCTGTTGCAAAGATTATTAGTTATTAACTTAAAGGGACAATAAGTAACTTTTTAGTTATTTTATTATCTAAAATCAAATACAAATACCTCTGCCAATGATCTGACTTATCCTCGTAAACGAAGAATTTATTATCTTTATATACATAGGACGGGTAAGTCCACGGAGGATTCCATGTAGTTCCGCCATCTTGAAAAACTATAATAGCAGAGAGGGACAAAAAGTACTAGGCCAACGCGTTTCCACAACGCGTTTTCGTTCAGAGCCCGCGTGACTGAAACCAGCAGAAACGGAGCAGAGCAGTGAGAGGCGCTTTTGTCACTGCCCGGCAAGTTTAAAAGAATACACTGTCAATACAATATGTAATGTATTTTCTCTGGCTCTTGATTTTGTTCCGTTATTATGCTTGTTGTCATCTGTTGACATACGTTGTACAAGCAGAATCATGTGGCGGACGCGGTTGGTCGGTGTGGTATTAGTCCCGCCCCTCCTCCACTGTGATTGGACGGTTGGGTAAAAAGTGACAGTGATGAGCGCTGCGTTTTACCAAAAGTTGAACATTCTTCAACTCTCGGCGACCAGTAAAAAACGCCGAACGCTCAGCGCTTCAGCGTGAAAAAGACGCTCAGCGCCTCGTTACGCTCATGGCGTTTTAAAAACGCGGCGCTCCCATTGAAAACAATTGAAAAAACACGCCAGCCGCGAGTAAAAACGCTTTGGTGGACACACGGCTTTAGGCTATTACACAGAGCTGCGCGATCCACTGAGAAGCATTTAAATTCAGTGCAGAATTCTCTATCTCTATTATAAACCCACAAATGACTATGTGATTTAAGCTTGTAAAAAGCCAGATGAAACAGCGCTGATATTCTCAACATATTGACAGAAAAAAAAAAAAAAAAAAAAAAAACAGGCGAAACATTAGGCTACGAGAACAAACCGGCTAGAAGACATTTCATACCAAACCTTATGAATTAACTTTAGTAAAACAAACTTTTTTGGCAGAAATGTGCCTGTACTCATATTTAAAATGCTGTTATATTAATATAGTCATGTATAAATGTATTAAATGTAGGCCTAATGCAGTAATGTTTTGTTTATAAGTTATGGCAGTTTATTTTTATTTTTATTTTCATTTATATTTATCCTAAATGTTTGGGCAACTGTTTCTGATAACACATACAATAGGTTTATAGAAAATCAACAAAAAAAAACAATAAATATTTTCATAATTTTTCAGGATTTTTTTTTTATTAACGATTGTAAGTCTGAACCAGAATATCAAGATATTTTATTATTTCCCATATGATGGTGAAAAGTAAAAAAGCTTCACCATGTTATGTATAATAAATATTGGAGTAGGCCTATACCAAATAAAAATTCCTTCTAGACCCCTGTATAGTAACTATATGTTTTGTAATTACAAGTTTGGGTTTTTTTTTATTTGGGGTTTCTGTAGCCATTGACATTTCATTATTTGTATTTTATGGCATTGTACATTTTGTGTTTTTATTTGAAGGCTGAGGCTTCATTAATAAACACAACCCCAATAACCATCATTGGTTTTGAGATGTTACTTGCTGTGAATACTTTGTCTGATAGGCTACAGTATTGTGGCATATATAGTATCACATCCTGGCTAGTGTCTGTCGCACACGGCTAGGCGAATGGCCGGATGATGGGCCTATTTGGGAGAAAGTCCAGGGCTGTTTTTTAGCCCCAGTCCATCCCTGGTGTGAATAAAGCAGTGGTCCTGAAGTAACCTGTTATCAAAGTGCCAGAGTGATTTATTAGATTTAGTGGACTCAACAGAAACAGCCATAGAAATATAATGATGGTCTAAGAGAAAAGTAGGTGAAATAGAATTTCTAAAAAATGTTCTCCTATTACAAGCTTTAGTATAAAAATGATTAAGTCTAGTGCCAGACATATTATTTGAGTTCACTTTCATCCAAGTATTCTATCTATGCCCAGGAAATGCATCTCTCCACAACTCAACAAAATTATAATGGTCAACTATACCTTTAAGAGTCTGAAGGAGGATGTGGTTCATTATTATTCCTATGCAATTGCTGATTTAAAGTGCAATTAAAATCACTCCCCAATATAATAATGTTATCCCCGGGGACAGTCCGATAACGCATCTGATAGTTTTTCAAAAACAGTAAAATGGTCCTGGCCATCATTTGGAGCATTAAACAGAGAAAAAATTGTGTCACCTTAAATAACATCTACTCGTAATATTCTTCCTGGTATTATCTAAAAACTCTGAAAACAAAATTGCAACCCCTGTACTAACATTTGTGCCCTTCCATTCGTTAAACCACTTCTAGTCGCTAAACCACTGTGACTGGTTCTGTAAATCTGTGTGTGTTTCAAGATCACATCAGCCTTTATAAGAATTAAATAACTGAAGTGATCGTTTCTTTTTACTGTACTACGACAGCCATTAATATTTAAAGACTCAGTATTAAAAAAAAGTCATGACAATAATTACATATAAAGTTATAAAGCATCAAAAAGTAAAGAATTTACTTCATGTTCTTCTCCAGTATCTGGACCTTCACATTCAGAGTCATTCTCAGATAAGTCATCAGTTCATTGTGACATCAGAACTAACTTTGTACCGGCAAGTTTTCAATCTCATTTTGTTTTTCTGGGTATTTTGAATCAGCAACCCCGGCAACAACTAGCTCCTCATCAACTTTCACACTTCAGATTCATTTTTTTCAGATTAATTTTATTTAAACAGGGACAATGCACAAATTAACATTAACCTTGTATCAAAACAAGGAGAGATGCCTTGTGCCAGGTTATAGCACAAGTGCTATTTTCCGCCCGTAGTCCCTTGGCAGATCAATAAGACAATAGGACAAAATTTCATAAAAGTAAAATACAAAACATTAAAATATACAATTTTACAACTACAGTCACACTTAATTTTCAATTAAAACTATCATATGCTCAATTGTTCCCCCTTCCTTAAACCAACACACACACACACACACTTCATAAATGTGTACAATTTTGTTGTGACAGTAACCATGCCTTTGTCAAACTCGAAAAGGTTAGTGGATTTGTACATGTAATAAGGTGTGTAGGGAGAGTATTCCACTGAGTTATGGCCACAAATGAAAAAGTTGATTTGCCAAAAGAAGTTTTGCGATTGGGAATATTGCACTCTCCTCTAGTGGCTGACCGAGTAGCTCTTTTTTTTTCTGAGTTGAGCGTAATAAATTTTTTTAGAGGAGGAGCGACAGCATTATTAATGATTTTAAAAAGTAAGCAAACATTTGAATGCATTATCAAATTTCCAAAATTTAAAATATTATACTTAGTAATTATTTTACAGTGGTGATATTGACGTGTTTTTTTATCATGGATCTTAAGTGCTGTTTTATATAATGATTCAAGTGGTCTCAAGACTGTCTTACCCGCTTGAGACCAACTTGTCATGCAATGACAATGTACAGTGCATGTGTACTAATGATGGAAGCACTGTGCGTATCTTCAGTGGGACAATCTTGTGTAAGCACAGTAGAGTCCTCTCCACTGTTAGGTAAAGCAGCAGTTTCATCTTGCTGTACATTATCAGTACTTTCTGCAATGCCATCAACCACACCAGTATTTACCTGTTCTGTTACAATTACTCTCCTTCTCCTTTTCAGCCTCCATATTTAAAGGACACGGTTGTCTCACATGGCCCTGCTTCCCACAAGTAAAATATTTAATTGAATCAATGATAAAGATTGTATAATCTTTCCCATTCAACGTCAGTTTTACAGCAACTTCCAGGCTTTGGAATTCATGATATGCTTTAATTCTGTTTTGTTTATCATTTGGAAAGGATAACTTTTTTCGAGCTGTTAGACAGCGGCAAAACCAGTGTTGTGCCGAAATTCGACTGCCTGCCAAATTATTACCCCCCTCGTTGAAGTAGCTACTGATTGCCTAAACCTATCCAACCTCTAATCCCAACCCTCCCCCACAACAAATCCTAATTTTTCAGCACAACACCGAGATGAATGCATCTATCAGATAATCCATAATCCATGTTCAACCAAATAATCAACCATAAACATTTCCCTCAAGAAAATGAAAATTGCCTTGTTCATTCTTGATGCAGATAGGATGTTCAACACACCAGCTGCATAACTAACAGCAATTAAACAATCTTCCATGGACACGGTCTCATCCGATAAACATTTGCACCAGTGGCGTGTGGTCAAGGACTCAAAGCCATCCGAATTCAACCCCATTGCTGCTCTCCTTTGCCAACAAAGTCAGCAAATAAATGTAAAAAAGGAAAACGTTTGAAACTCACTCAAACACACCGCTCAGTCACTCACACACTCCTCCCGAACACTCCGCACATGCACACACACACAGAGAGAGAGAGAGAGAGAGAGAGAGAGAGAGAGAGAGAGAGAGAGAGAGAGAGAGAGAGAGAGAGAGCTGGACCTGCAGTATCTGATGAGTTGATCTGTCATGAAGACTTAGGCTTGTAGGATTTAATGCATGTGAAAGGTTCTGACATCTCTCGTCTTGGATTCACAGGAAGTAGAACAAACTTTTTCCTCTTCAGAAGATCTCATTGACAGGGTCGGATAAGTGACATTTTGCTGGACCTCAGTGGCACCATCTGCTGAAATATTCATCTTTAGTAGTGAATGAGAGGCAGAGAGGGAGAACCAAACAAGAGGAAGAAATCTAAAGCACTGAGTTTTCTTGCAGCAATTCAGCTTCTCACCAGAATGCCACAGTGTATGACACACATCCTTAGACAACTGATTGCTTATGCACTGTACAAAATCCAACTTCTATGTTGTCACACACACACACACACACACACACACACACACACACACACACACACACACACACACACACACACACACACACACACACACACACACACACACGCACACACACACGTCTCCTTTACTATATTTGTAGGGACTCTCCATAGACGTAATGGTTTTTTATACTGTCCAAACTGTATATTCTATCCCCTTACACTAACCCTACCCCTAAACCTACCCATCACACAAAACTTTCTGCATTTTTACATTTTCAAAAAACATTACTTAGTATGATTTAAAAGCTGTTTTCCTTACGGGGACTAAAAAAATGTCCCCACATGGAAAATGATTTAGGATATTGTGACATTTTGTCCCCATAATGTAGGGTTTACCAGGACACACATACACACAAATTTAAAAGTTTTGATTTGATTTGATTTTATTTATTTTTCTGGTAAATTTAACAATAAAATAATAAAATAACAATGAAATGACAATGATTTAACCAAAAAAAAAGGAGTAGGCTGAAGCCAAGGCTTATATTTGCCTACCCTATTAAATCACATACCTGAAGAATCAGCACTATAAATTATAAACAAAAAAACAAACAAACAAAAAAAAAACAGCATACATAATTATACAATACTGCACATACACATTTTTTTTTATATTAACAAAATTTACATACTAACTGAATAATCATTAACAATTTTCTTTTTACATTTTGTTTTAAAGCTAAACAGAGAAGTACATAATTTCAAATCATCTTCTAGTAAATTCCATAATTTCACACCCATAACTGATACACATCTAGATTTAACATTAATTCTTTCTTTTCCACATTCAAACATAAACAGGCCTCTTAAGTTATATCTACCCTCTCTTAACTTAAATAATTTCTGAATACCAGATGGAAGACTTTTAAGTGCTCTATACATTATTTCCGCTATTTTTATATATACGATATCTGTAAATTTTAAGGTATTACTTTGAATAAATAGTTTATTAGTTGGTTCACGATATCCTACCTTATTAATAATTCTAATTGCTCTTTTTTGTAACTTAATTAATACAGCTATATTAGTTTTATTTGCATTTCCCCATATTTCTGAACAATATGACATATAAGGCATTACTAATGAGGAATATATAATTCTCAAACCTATTTTATTTATTCAATCTTTTATTTTATACAATATTCCTACAGATTTTGCTACCTTACTTCTGATGTATTAAATATGTGGTTTCCAACTAAGTTTATTATCTAAAATCACACCTAAAAATTTTGTTTCATAGACTCTTTCAATTTCAACTCCATTTAGGTGTAATTTAACATTGCTATAAGTCCTATTACCAGAAAATATCATAAATTTTGTTTTATTTTCATTTAAAGATAACTTATTATAGTCAAACCACTTCTTTAACACAATTAATTCTTTTTCTACCAATTGCAATAATTCATCCATATTTTTTCCAGAGCAAATAATATTTGTGTCATCAGCGAACATTATAAATTTCAACATTGTAGATACTGTAAAGATGTCATTTAAATAAAGAATAAATAATTTTGGTCCCAAAACTGAACCTTGAGGAAGGCCGCATGTTACTGTTTCTAAATCAGACTGTGTATTGTTAATTTGTACATACTGAAATCTATTACTTAAATAACTCTTTAACCACTGATGTGTGACCCCTCGCAAACCATATTGTTCACATTTTTTCAACAATAAAGCATGATCAATAGTATCAAATGCTTTACATAGATCAATAAACACACCAACTGTATTGAGTTTTTGATCAACTGCAGCTGCAACATGTTCAACAAGCTCCATCACAGCTAAGGATGTAGAGCAGTTGTTCTTAAATCCATATTGGTGCTCACTTAATACATCATATTTATTTAGAAAGGAGTCCAATCTGTTTATAAACAATTTTTCAAGTATTTTTGAAAACTGAGGTAACAGTGATATAGGTCTATAGTTAGTTAGTATTTGCTTATCGCCACCTTTATAAACTGGAAACACCTTTGCTATTTTCATTTTTTCAGGAAAAGTTCCAGTTAAAAAAGATCTATTACAAATATAGGTGAAAGGTTTAATAATACAATGGATGACTTCTTTAATAAAAGCCATATCAATATTATTGCAATCAGTAGACTTTTTTTTTTTAAACTTACTTACTACTTCTAAGACATCACTATCACATACTCCTCCAAGAAACATTGTGTTAATATTATCAAATGTAGGACTAATATATTCCTTATTAAACTTTGGTAGCTCATTAGCCAAATTTGGACCAATATTAACAAAATACTGGTTGAAGGCATCAGCAATAGCCTCTTTATTTTCTAATGTTGTGTTGTTATGTTTGAAACACAATGGAAAATCTCTATCTTTATGATTTTTCATTACGTTATTAATAATCCTCCAAGTACCCTTTATGTCATATCTGTATCTTTGCAATAGCTGGTCATAGTAATAATTTTTTTGCTTCCTTAGTACTGATATTAATTTGTTTTTATATTTTTTATACTGTTCCTCTTTTCCCTTGGTTGGACACTTAATAAAATCCATATAGAGCTTATTCTTCTTTTTACATGACTTTTCTAAACTCTTTGTCATCCAAGGTAACGGCCTATTTTTTTGTTTCTGTTTACATTTTTTCAAAGGACAATGATTTTCATAAATTTGGGTAAATATTTCCAAAAATGCATTATATGAATCATTAACATCTCCAACATAAACATTTTGCCAATTTTGATTTAATAATTCTATTTTCATAGCTTCTGTAGCTCCAGATAATTTTAATCTAACTAAATTAAAATTTTGTTGTTCCTTTCTTAAATGTAACTCATTCAACATATCCAACACAGTAAACACAGGCAAATGATCAGTAATATCTGTTACCAGAAGTCCACTTTTGGTTTTCACATTAAATTTGTTTATAAAAATATTATCAATCAATGAAGCACTTTAGTTATTCGTGTTGGTTTCAATATTAATGGATAAAAACCCAAACTAAACATAGTATTAACAAATTCTGATGTTTTAGCATGCTCATTAGATTTCAATAAATCAATATTGAAATCTCCACAAACAAAGGTAAACTTTTCATTATGCCTCTCAAGCATCTCTGATATTATCTTTCTGAACTTATCTATACAAGAACCTGGAGTCCGATAAACACAACTAATTGACATATTTTTAGATCTATTACCCTCAATTTCAACAGATAAGCATTCCATCAAATTATCAATAGAAAATGTCATATTAACAATAACTTTACATTTTAAATTAGACCTTACAAATAATGCAACACCACCTCCCCTTTTATTGTACCTATTCTGAACAAACATTTGATATCCATCTAAACCATCCAACAGGCATTTTTCTTCACTGATCCAAGTTTCAGAAATCGCTATCACACTAAATTTCTCCTTAAAAGTTTGCAAGTAACTTTTAATTTTAAAAAAATTACTTTGCATACTCCTGCTATTGAAGTGAATCAGTGAAAAAAACCCCATCCCCACATTGAAACTTTCATCAGAGTAATACTCACAGTCCTGTTGGAAATTATGGCAGAAATGGGTCTCTGGATCTATTTCATTTTCTACATCAAAAAATTTGTGATCTTCAAAATCAAAACACTTTAGGTGTCTATCACTCATGTCTGTGCAATCAGTCACCCTTCTTCATCTTTCATCTGTATTTATCCAGCTCAGAGACACAATTGATGGCTAAGACTTTAGCCTGCTCCGGTGGACCATTAAGTTTTATCATTGTTTTGCAGTTCCTGGTCCATGTAGCCTGTATTTTTTTCTCTTTCTTCAGAATCCTTGCTTGATGTGCAATCTCTGCATTCTTCTTGGTTAGATGTTCGTTCACAAACACATCTGTACCCTTTAGTTTTTTTGCAACTTTCAACAATTCAATTTTATATTTTCTACCCACAAATCGAATGATGATATTTGGTCTCTTATTCTGTTTTTGTAGACTTGCATTCTTTTTTTGTGGGATTGTATGACAAGCAGCTATAGTTTTTCTGTCCAATGAAATGTCTTTACTGCTGAAAAACTCAATGACTTGCTGCTCAAGTGAGAGTAGTTCACCTGGTGGTGCGTCCTCTCCTTCATTGTCCCCTGCTGTTATCCGTGCATAAGTGCGATGAGTAGTCTTAAGTCCAGATATCACCACATCATCCATTCTTGTGTACTGTTCCAGGTCCTCCACTCTTTTTTCCAACGCTTCTATCTTCTCATCCTTTTCTTTAATGATCGCTTTCAGTTGTTGTATATCTCCAATCAGACGCATTAGGCTTGTCTGTTGCTTTAGCACTTTACTAAGCTCCTCTGACATGACATTCAGTGACAGCTTAACTTCTTCCATATCTTTTGCCAAACTTGGAGCCATTTTTGCTGATTGTTAGTTGCTGAGGCTTCAGGTAATTCAACAGGCCTTTTACTGGTTAGCCAAGCACATGTTGTAAAAAGAGTGCTTAGAGGGTCAAAAACTACCAAGTTCATTGAACTTGTGTAAAAAAAATAATAATAATATAAAAGTAGTAATTTTGTATGATTTGGTTAAAAAACAGAACTGCGTACATTTTGCAGAAGAACATTGTGCTTCAGCTTTGCATGACTGTGCAGATAACTACTCGGTTACAATCGTAACCTCAGTTCCCTGAGATAGGGAACGAGTATTGCGTAGCTATACGCAGTGGGGAAACTCCTTTTCCTCGATTTACTGAAGCTTTTATGTAAAACGCATTTGCAGCTGCACAGCTAGCACACTGAGCGTCTGGCTCGCTCATAGGCTGTGCTGCAGTAACTGCTTAAACCAATGGCGCAGGCGCCTCTGACAGGCTACCAATGAGCATCATTGCACGTCAGAGCTCCCAAAGGGGGCGTGGCCTTAGTCTATATCAGAGCCCCGAATTCGCCATTATATCAGGTTCCACGACTGAAGCGACAACTCACCTGGTTACTATAGTGCGGCCGGCTACGCAATACTCGTTCACTATCTCAGGGAACTGAGGTTACGATAGTAACCGAGTAGTTCCCTTTCGAACGGTCACTTCGTATTGCGTAGCTATACGCAGTGGGGACGCCATGCAAAACGGCGCACTAAAAGTAACTGGTTGCCACTGAACTCAGGACACCTGAGCCCAATACAAGTCCGAACCATTATATATATATATATATATATATATATATATATATATATATATATATATATATATATATATATATATATATATTAGACCAGACACTGTCGGGCCTTATAAAATATTTGTGTCAGTAACAATACCAACCCAATATACTAATGAACCCAGACACCGTCGGGGCTATTTAGCATATTAAAAAATAACCAGCAAGCGGGTTTTATATGTTGTGAATGATTATGCACAGTACACTGTAGAGAAGACCGGGCACTACCGGGCCTTCATCATACCGAAAACACCTTCGCTTGTAGAGAAGGTACTTCCATATTATAAAATTTCGTAAATGTGGAAGGCAAGGACCAGCCGGCCGCATCACAAATATCCTGAATAGGAAAACCAGATGACCAAGCCCACGACGAAGCCATGCCTCTAGTCAAATGGGCTTTACTACCTATGGGGCAACCTGACCCATCGAGGTGTAAGCCATAGATATAACATCCACAATCCATCTAGACAGCCTTTGCTTGGTGAACTGGATCGCCTTTGGATCGGCCACCAAAGCAGACAAATAGCTGTTCTGACTGCCTGAAAGACGCAGAACGCTCCAGATAGATTCTCAGTGCTCTGACAGGGCAGAGAAGATTAACCTCCCCGTCCTCGGCAGAGGGGGGGAAAGGCTAATAACGTAATGACCTGTGCTTTGAACGGCGTAGAAAGCACTTTAGGCACATAACCATGCCTGAGTTTGAGGATGACCTTAGCGTCACCTGGACCAAACTCCAAACATGAAGGGCTCACGAGAGCGCCTGCAGATCTCCTACTCGCTTGATAGATGCCAGTGCCAACAGGAGAGCAGTCTTTAGCAAGAGAGGTTTCAAATCAACCGCTGGAGCGGTTCAAATGGTGGGCCCTTTAAGGCCCCCAGAACCCTGAAGAGGTCCCAGAGGGGCACAGAAGGGGTTCTGGAGGGGTTAATCCTCCTAGCACCCTTCAAAAAACACACCACCAAATCATCCCTTCCTATCGACTGGCCAGCTATCAGGGCATGATGCGCTGCAATAGCTGCCACATACACTGAGCGTGGACAGGGAGCGGCCCGCATCCAACAGCTCCTGCAGGAAGGATAATATCACAGCTACCTCACATGACTCTGGGTCCATACAGTTTTTCGAGCACCAGCTGGAAAAAACTGACCATTTCAAAGCATATAGGCGCCTAGTAGACGGGGCCCTGGCTTCAGAGATAGTGTTTAGGACCTTCCCTGGAAGGTCCCCGGGTACCCGTTTAGGGGCCACACATGGAGGGCCCATAAATCGGGTCGCGGATGCCATATCGTTCCTTTCGCCTGAGAGAGGAGGTCTTTCCTCATTGGAACAGGCCAAGGGACTGTGTCTGATAGCTGAATCAGCTCCGGAAACCACGGTCTGGATCTCCAGAGAGGGGCCACCAGCAGGACTGGGTCTCCCTGACCCTTTTTTTTTTGACTTGTGGAATCATCGAGACAGGGGGAAAATCATAGAGGGGGCGATTGGGCCAATGATGGGTCAACGCATCCCTGTTCTTCGAGAAGAACATTTTGCAATGAATGTTGGATCTCGAGGCAAAAAGGTCTATTTTGGCCTCTCCGAACACACTCCATATCAGACGAACCGTCTGAGGGTTTAGGGACCACTCGCCTGGGGGAGTGTTGCCCCGTGAGAGCATATCCGCGCCCATATTCTGAACGCCCGGGATATGCATTGCTCTCAAAGAGCGCAGATTGTTCTGTGCCCATATAAGGAGGTCTCTCGCCAGGGCATACAGGCTGCCTGACCTGATGCCACCTTGGCGATTTATATAGGCCACCACTGACATGTTGTCTGTGCGGACCAGGACATGGTGGCCTTTTAGGTTTGTTAGTAACGCTTTCAGGGCCAAACCAACCACTTTCATTTCCAGACAGTTGATGTGTAAGCTCTCCTCCGTGCTCGACCAGAGGCCGGAGACAGGCTTGCCCTCGTGCAGAGCACCCCAACCTAGGTTGGATGCGTCTGTAAACACCACTTTCCTTCTGGAAACTACTCCCATGGTCACACCCTTGAGGTACCAGTCCTGAGCTCACCAGGGAATCAGGGCTCTTAAACAACCGTGATTCACCATGATGCGTAGGCTGCCGGACTGCCATGCATGGGTTGGCACACGGCATTTCAGCCAGTGCTGCAGCGGGCGCATGCGCAGTAATCCCATACAGAGTACTGACGATGCTGCTGCCATGAGACTGAGAAGTTTCTGAAATTTTCTCAGGGGCGTGCGCTCTGAACGAGGCTGCTAGCGTCTGTACTGAGAGCGCGCGCTTTCGTGTGAGCCGCGCTGTCATCTCCACTGAGTCTAAAACTGTGCCCAGAAAAACTACTGTCTGGCTGGGTGTCAGTTTGCTCTTGGTGACATTGATTGTGAGACCCAGGCATTTCAAATGGCCAAGAATCAAATCCCTGTGAGCTATTAGCTCTGCTCTCGATTGCGCTAGCACCAGCCAGTCGTCGAGATAGTTCAACACGCGCACTCCCTGATGTCTCAGGGGAGAGAGCGCTGCATCCATGCACTTCGTGAATGTACGGGGTTCTAGGGACAGGCCGAAAGGCAGAACCGTGTACTGATAAGCTTGACCCTCGAAGGCGAATCTCAAGAATGGCCTGTGATGAGGGTCTATCTGAATATGAAAGTATGCGTCTTTCAGATCCATTGTTACAAACCAGTCCCCCGGGCGAATTTGCGCTAGGATGTGTTTGATAGTCAACATTTTGAAAGGCCGTCTCATGAGAGCTTTGTTCAAATGTCTCAAATCTAGTAAGGGTCTGAGACCGCCGTCTTTTTTCAGAATTAGAAAATAACGGCTGTAGAACCCCGAGTGTGTTTGCGAGGGGGGGATTAATTTTATCGCCCCTTTTGCTAACAAATTCTGTACTTCGGCGCGAAGCACGTGACCCACGTTGCTTCTCACTGAAGACTCGACAACCGCCTGAAACTTTGGGGGTCTGTGAGCGAATTGGAGCGAGTAGCCTCGCTTTATAATGTTTATGACCAACACATCGGGGATGGCTTGCCAGGCCCATGCCCGTGTGGCTAGGGTTTGATACACAGTTTGGGATGGGCCGCCTAACACAGGGGGACCTGATACCCTTACATTGTGATTTGTGCACATACTGAGTGTTGGACTGACTGTACAGGCTTTTGTCTGTGCTAGTAAAAGGATATGTATCGTCGTCATCGCCGGATAGCCACAGGTGAGACGGCGTCAGGGGAAAACGGCAGAAAGGGCGTAGTCCACTGAATAGATGCTCGCTCAGGCTGAAGGGCTTGTTCAAACGGCGAAGCTCAGTAAAACAGTCAGAGACATGAAGTTGTCGCTGAAGGAGTGATATCTGATATAATGGCGAATTCGGGGCTCTGATATAGACTAAGGCCACGCCCCCTTTGGGAGCTCTGACGTGCAATGATGCTCATTGGTAGCCTGTCAGAGGCGCCTGCGCCATTGGTTTAAGCAGTTACTGCAGCACAGCCTATGAGTGAGCCAGACGCTCAGTGTGCTAGCTGTGCAGCTGCAAATGCGTTTTACATAAAAGCTTCAGTAAATCGAGGAAAAGGAGTTTCCCCACTGCGTATAGCTACGCAATACGAAGTGACCGTTCGAAAGGGAAATATGTTTATCATACTGCTCATAAAACTGTCCTGGATACCTGTGAATCCAGGACAAGCGAACAGCATACAAGAGGCATGGCAAGAGCGCGCAAGTGTCTTTTTCTAGAATACTCTGTTCTCCTGTTATTTCAGTGCTGCATTTTAGTCAAGGTAAGCCCATCTTCGATTCTCTGCTTATTTTGTATTTTTAACTTCACATAATTCTGTATTTTAGTTAGACGCGTTGCTACATTAAACAAACAGCCGCGAGTGAAAATTATTATTGTTGCAGTCTAATTTGCACTTAAGCCTTTGCTCCCAGCAGTTTCGATTTGGCACATTTTCGCGTTATTCACTTAATTGCCCGACCGAAACAGCTGTACTCACTCAAGCGGTGAAAGCATTATCTGTATATCTGTGTAATTTGCGCGCTGTCGCGGAAGCGTTCAGCTCCCGTGTTCAGCCTCCTCGTGTGAAGACCGACTCAGGTAAAGACCATCGACTCTACCTACGCGACTCCACCGAGCAAGGACACCAGAAAGGCACTTAAGTATCTCCTTTTCCTTCCCTCTTTTTATCTTACTGTTCACCTGAATCAACATGTGCTTTCAATACATTCCTGTTATCTCTCGGCAACGCCCTTTCATCACGCGCAAAAGACAGCGCAATACTGCCAATCTGCGTCCCATTCTCTCATCCTCACACACTCCTCTCTCTCTTTCCGTGGGTCTATGGAATTGTCAGTCAGCAGTCATTAAAGCTGACTTCATTCCAGCCTTTGCATCTCATTCTACTCTTCGTATCTTGGGCTTGACTGAGACCTGGATCCGTCCAGAAGACTCAGCAACCCCCGCTGCTCTCTCTAGCAATTTCTCCTTCTCTCACTCCCCTCGCCAGTCTGGGAGAGGTGGGGGTACAGGGCTCCTCGTTTCTAACAATTGCAAATACTCCACGCTCTCTTCTCTATGCAACAACAACAACTCATTTGAATATCATGCCATTACACTTACAACTCCCATTAAGATCCATATTGTAGTCATTTATCGCCCCCCAGGTCAGCTGGGTAACTTCGTAGAGGAGCTGGATGTGCAGCTGTCCACTTTCCCTGAAGACGGCACCCCACTTCTAGTCTTCGGTGACTTCAACATTCATCTCGAAAAGCCGCATGCAACAGACTTCATCTCTCTCCTAGCCTCTTTCGATCTCAAACGACTCATCACCACAGGTACTCACTAATCAGGCAACCAACTGGACCTGGTTTACACATGCAACTGCACCACAGAGAACATTTTGGTGAGACCCCTCCATGTTTCAGATCATTTCCTCATTACTTTCAGCCTACAACTCTCTACCCCTGCACCACCAATCCCCACCACCAGTCACTTTCAGACGAAACCTGCGCTCACTTTCCCCCTCCCATCTTTCCTCTGCTGTGTCATCTTCTCTTCCCCCACCCTCACAATTCTCATCTCTGGATGTGAATACCGCAACGGACACCTTATGCTCCACTCTAACCTCTTCTCTAGACAATATCTGCCCTCTCTCCTCCAGGCCTGCACGCGCTACTCCCTCCAACCCCTGGTTGTCTGAGGTTCTTCGTGAACACCGGACCGAACTCAGGGCAGCGGAGAGGAAATGGAACAAATCAAAAGACGCATCTGACCTGAGTATGTATCAATCTCTCCTCTCTTCCTTTTCTGTTGATGTTCATGCTGCAAAATCTTCATACTTCCACAACAAGATCAACAGCTCCTCCAACACACGATTACTCTTCAAGACATTCAACTCTCTCCTCTGTCCACCTCCACCACCACCCGCCTCCTCCTTAACTGCTGACGATTTTGCGAACTTCTTCACCAACAAAACAAAAGCTATCAGCAGTCAGTTCTCAGCACCACACACACAGGAACCCAGACCGACCCCTTCCACAGCCAATATCCTTCTGTCCTCCTTTTCTTTGCTAACCGAGGAAGAAGTATCTACACTTCTCCTCTCCAGTCACCCTACCACCTGCCCTCTAGACCCCATCCCCTCACACCTTCTACAAGCCATCTCTCCCACACTTCTACCATCACTCACACACATCATCAACTCCTCCCTCCATACTGGCACTTTCCCCACAGCATTCAAGCAGGCTCGGGTTACTCCACTGCTTAAAAAACCAACGCTAAACACATCATTTGTAGAGAATTACAGACCTATCTCTCTCCTACCATTCATTGCGAAGACACTTGAATGAGCTGTTTTCAACCAAGTAACATCCTTCTTGTCTCTGAACAACCAGCTGGATGTCAACCAATCTGGCTTCAAGAAAGGGCATTCAACTGAGACTGCATTACTGTCGGTCACAGAAGCCCTGCGGATCGCAAAAGCTGCTTCCAAATCTTCGGTCCTCATTCTCCTGGATCTGTCTGCTGCCTTCGACACTGTGAATCATCAGATCCTTATGTCCAGCCTCTCAGCACTGGGCATCACAGGAACTTCACTCCACTGGTTTGAGTCCTATCTCACAGGTAGGTCCTTCAAGGTCGCATGGAGAGGCGAGGTATCCAGAGCACATCAACTGACCACAGGGGTTCCCCAGGGCTCAGTTCTTGGTCCTCTCCTCTTCTCCATCTACACCACATCACTGGGACACATCATACAGGCACACGGCTTCTCCTACCACTGCTATGCTGATGACACACAGCTCTTCCTCTCGTTTCAACCAGATGATCCCACAGTAGCTGCACGGGTCTCAAGCTGTCTGGCGGACATCTCCACATGGATGAAGGCACATCACCTGCAGCTCAACCTGGCTAAGACTGAGCTTCTCGTCCTCCCTGCCAATCCGTCTCTACAGCACGACTTCACCATCCAGCTAGATTCATCATCAATCACCCCATCAAGGTCGGTCAGAAATCTTGGAGTAACGTTTGATGACCAGCTGACCTTCACAGATCACATTTCAAAGACAGCTCGATCATGCAGGTTTGCACTGCACAACATCAGGAAGATCCGGTCCTTCCTAACTGAGCATGCAACACAAATTCTTGTCCAGGCCCTGGTCATTTCTAGGCTTGACTACTGTAATGCTCTTCTGGCCGGACTTCCAGCATGTGCAACCAAACCTCTACAGATGATCCAGAATGCTGCAGCTCGCCTTGTCTTCAACGAGCCCAAAAGGGCACACGTCACTCCTCTGTTAATCTCTCTACACTGGCTACCTCTCGCTGCTCGCATCAAGTTCAAGGCATTGACGCTTGCTTACAGATCTGTCACAGGCTCAGCTCCCTCCTACTTTCACTCACTCCTACGAGTCTACATCCCTACCAGACGCCTATGATCGGTCAACGAGCGACGTCTCGTGGTTCCATCACAGAAAGCCACAAAATCACTTTCCAGAACATTCTCATTCACAGTTCCGTGCTGGTGGAATGCACTCCCCACCCTCATCCGGAATGCAGAATCCCTGACAACATTCAAAAGTCAGCTGAAAACCTATCTATTCCATAAAAAAAAAAAAAAAAAATTCCTTTCCCTTTGAAACATCACTTATCAGGCTTATGCTACTCTGAATAATGGCTGAACTTCGTATTTTGAGCACTTCTTGCGTTGTTGTTGTTTTTGCCTCTTCATGATGACTCGCTTAATTTAGTCCTAATTTGTAAGTCGCTTTGGATAAAAGCGTCTGCTAAGTGACTAAATGTAAAATGTAAATGTAAACTTTCACCACTAGGCTTAAGAGATAACCAGTTAGACGGAAAGGATCTCAAGCTGAATAGCTGAAGACATCACTGTAGCTATACCTATTAGTAGACACAGTTCAAGACCCTTCACAATAGAGACATAAAGCAATTTGTCTGTTAAATAAAATACCTTACTCACCTGTTAAGTAATAAAAATGCCATCTCCCTGTCACTTTTACAACATTTCAAATCCCTCAGTTCTCCCCATCTCCGAAAAGCCAAGCCAATGTTGATTCTCGTTTTATGAAAAGCTCTGTTGTGTTCTCTTTTTGCTAGCAGACTCCTCTGTTTGCCTTTTTTTTTTTTTTTTTAATGGGTAATTCTGCAGATGTTATCTGACCAGACTTTAAAAAAAAAAAAATATATATATATATATATATATATATATTTTTTTTTTTTTTTTTTTTTTTACAATGTGTATGCATTATGCAGTTTGTGTTTATGGTGTGTTGACTTAAAATATCCACTAAAGCATGTGTGTTATAAGCATTATGACTAACGAGACCTTCAGATGTGCAGTAACATTCAGGACACATCCAAAAGCTCATCCCACCCACTTAACACACATGATGACCTTTTCTATAGGTGCAGAAGATTATTATAAGGTTTTTTTTTTTTTTGCCTTTGCCAATTATTGTAATCTGAAGCAACTCGGTGCATTATATGCTGATAAACTGATGCATGGTTACAGTGTATACTTTTTTAAAACACAAACATTATATACAAGTTATTGGCAATAACAGCAAAAAATACTTTCTTCTCTATGTGTTTTGGATCAATTTGTCTGAACGCTTCTGTAGCAGCAGGTCAGACTCCAGTAATAGCTACGTTTCAATTCCCCATGTCTTTAAGTCTGTTCAAGAGTGTATTTGTGGGTAAATTACAGTGTGAATTTAGCTGCTCTTGAGACTTTCCTCAAAGAACCATAATTCAAGGACTTAAGATTGCATTCAGGTGAGGGCGAGAGCTGTTTGACATGCTTTGGAGATGCAGTTTGTCATGATGACCTAACACACCAGAGGAGACTCATAACCCTTCCCTCCTATTTGCCAAGCCATGATAGCCTCACATTTCGTAAGTAGCACAGAACGCAGGTGCCATGATGGTGCTGAAAGCAAACAAGGTTGTAAGTTATACAGACATTTACACGAACGGGACGGATCCTCTGCTAAAGATGACAAGGGCAGGAGGTTTTCACTTGTCTTTTACTGCAGCCAATAAACTTAAGCATAAAATTGTCAGGCCTCAGGCAGTCATACTTAACACAGAGTAAAGTGAAAGCTGTTGGAGCGAATGAAATCAGCTGGGGATTTTATGATACATTTTTTTAAAGGCTGTTAAGAGATGCTGAAGAAAGCGCCAGTCATATGTGTGTTCGTTTGGTTAGAGTGTGGGATGTAAAGCATGAGATTCAAATTTGCGTACAAGTCCGACAAAAAGACAAAAAATTTAGTTAGTAACGTAATCCATTACATTTCACACATTGTAATCCAAACATTTTGGGTAATATAATTAGACTACTTTTTGATTACTTTTGACCTAACTCGTTTATCACGTAATTTATTTATTTATTTATTTATCATTATTAACTAGTTGTACCATTTTCTTGTGAAAATATTATATAGAATGTGCATTTCTTAATTTATTTATAGTATGCTGATTACCATGTTTGCAGAAATATCCCATTAGCTTTGGAGCATGTGCATCTCTTTTTTGGAATAAAGTAAAGGAAACATGGTCAATGATTACTAGCGTGTGATGAATATTCATTGTTTACTCTGAACGTAATCATCAACAACTGGGGTAGTATCTAAATCTGCATTATTTTCATGCAGTTCGTAAAGAGCTGAAATTCGTAAATATTCTGATTGTTAGAGCACTTTCAGATGGGTGGAACATTGAATTGGCTCTCAGTATGTGGTTACTGATGGGGGAGAGGATTTAATCATATAAAAGGATATCAAGTGCATGGGAGGGTGTAATGAAGCAAAACGGATGGAATAAAACCAATAAAGCTGTGTTTATACCGTGCACCAGTTTCACACAAAAATGACTCTTAGTTGATGAGTCAGAGTCTCTTACTGATTTGACCTGCTGGGTGTAAGTGCTGACTTGCATGTGGGTGTTCGGTTTGCACGCCAGATTAAATCAAATCGTATTCAGTCATTAAACTTCAACTTAAAATTAAATTCAGTTTATGACCAAAGGTCATATTCAGGTCAGGATTCAGGTCATATCTGCAGCAACATTTTAGGATCGATCACATGCTGCGTCTCAATGTTCGCTCTGTGTTACTGTTTTGTGGATCGGTTATTTAATTTCTTATTTATGTCTGATCCATAACTGAGCGTGAGGTGATCAATGGCTCTTGACCTCTAATGTAATAACAAAGGCAGAAACATTTAAATTAAATTTATTAGTCACAAACATTTTTAAACCGGACTAAGCAAGGACATCTATTATAGCTAGAGAGAGAGATAGCTATCCATTAGAATTTCCATTTATGTCAATGGCTGTTCAAAGCAATTCCACTATAGGTGAAAGAACTTATTTTGGATATTATCTGCCTTATCAGATATAATACAATATTGTTTGATTTATTTAATCTAAACCATTCATGTTTTTGTCTCTTATGCTCACCAAGGCTGCATTTATTTAAATTAAAACAACAGTAAAATTGTACTAATTATTGCCATTTAAAATAATTGTTTTTTGTTTGAATATATTTTAATGTAATTTATTTCTGGTTTGGCTAAGCTCCATTTTCAGCATTATTAATCCAGTCTTCAGTGTCAAACAATCATTCAGAAATCTTTCTAATATGCTGATTTGCTTCTCAAGAAACATTTCTGATTATTATCAATGTTGAAAACGTGTAAAAAAAATAAATAAATAGAAAGTTCATTAGAACAGCATTTCTGAAATTTAAAGCTTTTGTAACTATATACTACTGTTTAAAAGTTTGGGGTAAGTAATAATCATTTATTTTTTGTAAATAAAAAAAAACTATTTTGTGTAATAAATGTAACGAAACAGACACTCCAAACAAGATGGTTGAGGTGAGAAACAGGTTTAATTAATATTAAGTGAAATAGCAGTAGCGGGATCTGGAGGATGAAGAATCAGAGATACTGATTGTCCGTTCTGAAATGGTGGTAGATGAGACCATGGATGATGGAGCACACACCGGTGATGGCAGAGTGGTGAGTTTATGCAGGCATGACAGAAAAGATGAAGACAACAACGAATTGGGAGACACACTCTCGAAGACAAAGACACTATGGCAATGAAACGCAGAAGGTAGGAGAAGAGTCAATAGAAGTCTTTACTCATTTTCAAGACCAGACAAAGTGCCAGAGTAAGATGTGTGCTTATAAGTATTTGTAATGTTGAGGAGATGGCTTGCAGGTGCTGATGATTAGTACTCAGGTGATAGTGATCTCAATGATTGTGTGGTGGTGGAGCCTGGCTGATCCCTGGCATTAAGTTGATCAAAAGTGACAGTAAAGCATTTATAATGTTACTAAATATTCTGTTTCAGATAAATGCTGTTCTTTTGAACTTTCTATTCATCAAAGAATCCTGGAAAAAAAAATTACACAACTGTTTTCAACATTGATAATAAGAATAAAGGTTTCTTGAGCAGCAAATCAGCATAATATAATGATTCGAAGGATTATGAAAACTGGAGTAATGATGCTTAAAATTGAGCATTGCCATCCCAGAAATAAATTATATTTTAAAGTATATCCACATAGAAAACCGTTAATTTAAATTTTAAGAATATTTCACAATATTACAGTTTTTACTGTATTTTAGATAAAATAAATACAGCTTTGGTGAGGAGAATAGACCTCTTTCAAAAACATAAAAAATCTAGCTGATCCCAACCTTTTGAATGGCAGTTTATATACACTGACAGAATCTGGTTTTGAAATTTGAATAGTTTTGATGCTCACAAACCCTTTAAAATGTCCATGTAGTCCTGAAGGCAAATCCTTTACTCCTCTACTTGAAATCTTGCATTTGATCTTTGGTGGATCAGATGATATAGCCATTGCTACTGATAAGCGATCACAACAGCTCAGTGTGGAATGTCCTGCAACACATTTCATTCAGTATATTTCATTGTAGAATTGAAAATAATCCAAGATATTTGAAAAGAACAAAGATATTTGCTTTACTGTTTTCCACTCCCTCTTTCCCCAAGGACCATTCGGAGTTCCTGAAGGCACAGAGGGGCTGATAGTGATCAAGGCGTGTAGGCCAAGATGTGTATACGTTGGGGGTTGATGAATTGTCACACCTTTAGTACAAATGGGGAAGTTGTAATCATCTGATTGGTCAGCTTGAATGTCTCACATCTGGGTTTTAGTCACATGGTCAGGGAAAGGATAAAATAAGATTGTAACTGTTGCTCTGTCTCTTTTCTTACTCTCTCTCTCTCTCTCTCTCTCTCTCTCTCTCTCTCTCTCTGGTAACATTTTATATATATGCTGGGTACAATAAATGGTATAAGTTATTGTAAGAGCCATTTCAGTGTTTATGTCCAGGTTTGGCCAGTAGGTGGTACTATGGTCATGGCATAGCTAAACGGGGCTCATCTACTTAGGAGGGTAGGTGTAATCAGACACAGGTGTTGCCAGAGGGGAAATGGCCAACTAGTTTTTGACCGCCACGGATGCGGTGGGTGTATGTTTGATAATGTGACAGTGTCGATGAAGATGGAATATTGTTCGTTATGGATAACGAAGACCTTGTGTAACAATAAATCATATCTCTCACGACAGAGAGGAAATCAGAACTTGAACTCCTGTTACATTATTTCTGAACCAAACAAAGCGGCCACGGCAAGCGTGTCAACTAGTCTACTTCAAACCTCTGCGTAGCCCTCAGCTGCTAAGCTTAGGCTTAGCGGTTACATAAGTCAAAAACTAGGCTTTATGAAGCTGGAAGATCGTCGCATGTGGATTTAGATGTTCACCGTTAAAGCCATGCGGAGTGGCCACTGGAAACCGGACATCTAAAAGCTGCTCATTGTGTATTTGCCCGGCTGTGTTACACACCGGAACCCGGTGAGAGGACACGGCGGTGCTGACCCATCCGGCCCGGAGCCAAGCCAAGGTCTGCTCAGCTGTTCGAGGACAACGCAAAACTTCTTTCATCATCCACCAGTGTGAGGACGTAAGGTATGTTGTAGCGCTACAAAGTATTTGAATGGCCATTCATAAAGTTGTGTGCACACTACTCAGACTTACCCGGGCGTAAAAATCCAATGCATTGGTGAAGAAAGAACTGAACATTTTGTAGTGGAAAGCAAATGACATTGACTACTGATTATTAGCTTTGTGACGTTCAAGTACACCATGAGTTTATTTGAAAAAGACGCGTCAGCTGCTGAGGCGGTTGCGCAATCAGCTGAATGGAACAGTAAAGCAAATGTTTCTGGTGTGTTAAAAGAGAAAGAAAAACGTGTTGTAACATTAACTGCAAATGCATTTGAACAAAAGCTGGAAAGGCTGCAAAATGATAGGAAGGCTAAATTAAATAAGGCTTCTAAGCTAAGGGAACGTATCAAAGAGCTTAAGCAAATAAGTGATAAAGAAGGTGTACAATGTGTTCTGAGTGCTCTTGTTGATTTGTGTGATGATGCAAAATGTGTTCATGATTCCTTGCTGGTCATATTACCTGAGGGTGAAAAGGAAAAACATGGTATTTGGTTCAAAGCAAAAATGATTTGTAATGATGAATTTCGGTCTGAGGTGAACTGCTGGTTATGTTATTCCCTCAATGAAAGGTAAAAACGATGATGAATGTGGTGATGATATCCGGCCAGAGGACAGTGTCTCAAATGTCCCTAGCAAGCAATCAAGCAGGAGGAGTTCTCGCAGTGGAAAATCCACTAACTCTGCAAGAATAATTTAAAGGGCAGAAAGAACTGCACTGCTTGCCCGGGCAACAACTAAAAATGAGAAGAGAGCAACTTGAGCTGGAAGCTATGCTAGCTGCCTCCAATGCTAAGTTGGAAGTGCTGGCATCTGACATTGTTAATACCACATCTAATGGAATGAGTTCTTACATGAGTAAAAGCAAAAGAATGGCAACTGTTAAGGAGCTCAATCCTAGGGCAAGGGAATACAGGCCTGTAAATCACCACAAAGCACAGCAGGGCCAGGATTGGTCACTGCCAATAGGCAATCCACAACTTACAGCTATGCTAACTCAGCAGGCTAGTCAACAAGGCTAGGCTGGGCTAAACCAGAGGATGGGTTCTCAAATGGACGATCACCATATTGTACCACCACAACCTTTGAGACCCCACCCGTTCAATGCTCAGCTAGTAGAGGAACAGCAACTGGGGAACATCTGTTCCATAATGGAAAGGCAAAACGAAATAACTACAGCATCGGTCCAACAGCAACGCTTCATGTTATTGCCTGCAAGAGAGATTCCCTTATTTGATGGGGATCCTCTTCAATATATTTCATTTAAGTGAGCGTTTGAGCAGGCAGTGGAGGATAAGGTCAGTCAAGGTGATTGTTTATATTACCTGGAACAATTCACGAGAGGACAGCCAAGGGAACTGGTACAAAGCTGCCAGCATATGACACCTGATCTAGGTTATGTTAAAGAAAAGCATCTGCTTAACCCTCTGAGGTCGACAAACGCGCGGGCGCGTTTTGCTGGATTTTCTCCACATTGTAGCACTATAAACTTAAATTACTCAGTCATTTATAGTCATACAGAAAAAAGAAATATAAAAAAAGAATCTGTGATATTTCTCCTTTTGTATGTGTCCACTTACAATCAAACCAAAACATTGTGCTTTTGTAAAATAAAGAAAATAAACAGGGTGTGCGTTCTGCCTCTCCGGCGCGGTGAACTTTTTTTTCTTGAGCACGTCTATAAACTGAAACAAAACTCAGCGAATACTTGTCACACATTTATGAGCCATATACCTTTATAAACATTTAAGTGTGTACTTTTAAATGATCGGATTCAAAACGAAAACAAATATTCTCTGTTTAAGTAATTTTATTTTAGTTTTATGAGGAATACAACATTAACCTCAACAGGGTGATCAGTCTGGGCTATGCAGAGCAAGTTCCAGAACAGCAGTTGGATCACAGCAGTGGTAGGGTGTGGTATCTCCCACACCATGGTGTATATCACCCCAGGAAGAGGAGTCTGCGGGTGGTGTTCGACTGTGGTGCGACTTTCAAGGGAACATTTTTGAACCAGCAGCTCTTGCAAGGTCCCAATTTGACCAGTACATTGCTTGGTGCCCTGCTCAGGTTTAGGCTGGAACCTGTAGCAGTTATGGGCGACATACAAGCAATGTTCCATCAGGTCAGAGTTGCAAAGGAGGATAGAGACTTCCTGCGCATTGTACGGTGACCAGAGGAAGATCTCACCAAGAAAGTAGCTGGGTTTCGTATGACTGTCCATCTGTTCGGTGCTGTGTCCTCCCCGAGTTGTGCTAGCTTCGCTCTGAGAAAAACAGCAGATGACAACTAGTCTGAATTTCCGGCTGAAGTTCTTCAAACAGTCAAGGATAACTTTTATGTGGATGATTGTCTGAAGAGCATGCCCTCTGAAGAAGAAGCTGCCTTCATGGTCAAAAATTTAAGTACCCTCTGTCAGGCAGGAGGATTCACTCTGATGAAATGGATTAGTAACTGTCGCACCACACTGCAGACTATTTCAGAGGAACAAAGAGCTAAAGACCTGACTGAACTGAATCTGGATAGAGACAAACTTCCTCTTGAGAGAGCTCTTGGCTTGCAATGGTGTGTTGAGAGTGATTCGTTCAAGTTCAAGATGGAGATCCAGCAGAAGCCAGTCACCAGGCGTGGAATGTTGTCAGTGGCTAGTTCTGTGTACGATCCTCTAGGTTTTGTCGTGCCTGTGGTGTTGTCTGCCAAAATCCTGCTGCAAGAACTTTGCAGAAGAAAATATGGATGGGATGAGACTGTGCCACAAGACATTTTGCAACAGTGACTCAGGTGGTTGGAGGACTTGGATATGCTGTCTGAATTTAAGGTCGATCGGTGCATTAAGCCCAAGGGCTTTGGACAACTAAGACATGCTCAGCTTCATCACTTTGCAGATGCTAGTGAAACAGGATATGGAGCAGTCACATATCTCCGGATGCTGAATGATGGAAATTATATTCATGTTGCATTCCTGATGATCAGGAGGTCAAGAAGGAGGTCACAGTGAATGTTGTGTCTGTGGAGGGCTCACATGTTGCCACAAGCCAGTTACTGACTTACTTCTCAAGTTGGAGTAAGCTTAAGGTGGCAGTAGCCTGGTTACTTAAATGGAAAACCATTCTGTTGGAAAAGAGCCGCAGGAGGAGGGAGGAGAAAGCTGCTCTTACTGGCAAGCAGAGCACAGACAATAATGTGCCACAGAGGAGACAAGGGTTCAAGGACAAGCCTGGAGGGCAAATTTTGTCCATAGATGACCTTTTGGGAGCGGAGCTGGCTATCATTAGATATTGTCAGCAACAGAGATTTGGAGAGGAAATTGCCATGTTGTCAGCTGGGAACTCTACAGTGAGCAGGCGTAGTAGAATCCACAGGTTGGATCCGCGCTTGGATGATGGGCTTCTCAGAGTTGGTGGGCGGCTGACTAGAAGTTCCTTGCCAGAGTCGATTAAGCATCCGCTAATCCTCTCCAAGGACCAAAATTGTGGCCACTCTCATCCTCAGGCACATTCATCAGCAGCAGGGCCATAGTGGTCGGAATCGCACGCTATCAACACTGCGGAAGAAGTATTGGGTCACTAGCGCCAACTCCGCTGTAAGAAAAGTCATTACAGAATGTTTCTGTTGCAAGAAGTATAATGGAAAAATGCAGGAGCAAAAGATGGCAGATTTGCCAGAGGAAAGGATTCTTCCTGACAAGTGACAAGCCACCATTTACCAATGTTGGCGTTGATTATTTTGGCCCAATTACAGTGAGGAAAGGACGTGGTACAGCCAAACGCTATGGCGTGATACTAACCTGCCTGGCAAGCAGAGCAGTCCACCTCGAAGTGGCTGACTCTTTGGACACTGATGCATGTATAAATGCTCTGCGGCGTTTCATCTGTAGAAGAGGTCAAGTTGTTCGTATTTTATCTGACAATGGAACCAACTTTATAGGAGCAGAGAGAGAACTAAGAGAGGCTCTCGCAGCTTTGGATCATGGAAGAATTCAGGGAGCTCTGCGGCAAAGGGGAGTTAACCCCCTGAGGTCGACGGTATCGCCGGCGATACCAGCTCGCTTTTTTTCAGTTCAGTTCAAAAGAAATTAATTTTGCTCTGTGGACTTTGATATTACAAGCAAGTTTCATACATCAATCGATTCTGTTAAATGTGTATTATTTTTGTGTATACTCACAATAAAAACAAAGTGTTGTGCTTTTTGCCAAATAAAGAAAAATAAACGTGATGCCTTCTATCTGTCAGTGTAGTCCATTCTGAAACGCGTCCGAAAATGAACAATAACTCAGCGAATACTCAGTCAAACAGGCAAACAGACATACAGGCATGAAGCTTGAATTCTCTTCTCTTAAATGAAGTAATTTATATAAAAAACAAATATTCTCATCTTGTGAAATCTGTATTAAAAGAGAGCGATTCCAGTCGACCTCATTACAACTAATTCAAATGTAATGTGACTCCGCCTACGGAGAGCGCGCGCTATTCAAACGCAAATGAATGAGGCAATCCGCGCAATCCTGTGAACGCCCCCATATCAGCACGAGAAACACAAGTTTATTCAGATCATTACTTTAACACCGTCTCGTAGCGCTGTGAGGAATAACAATAATGAAAAAAGTACCTCAGAAGTGCGGGTATATCGAGGAGCGAGCTGAGGAATACTGTAAGTTTTTTTTCTTCTCACGTGAATCGGGTTTCTGTTTATGAATGAATGAACGGCAGAGATGCGCGCTGTTTACCACAGCTCGCAAAAAGACAGTTTAAATTTAAATTGCGTCTCTGTGTGAATGAATGATGATGTTTTAGCAAACTGTATTGCCGTACTGAGTTGAGTAAAAATCGACAGAAATATGTTGAAATAAAATGTAGACTATTTGTATAAGCAACGTTTTAAACTGAAAATTAACATTTATATGCCCTTATATTTCATAAAAACAACGTTACAGTCAGGCGTTTCTGTTTGTGTATGAATGTTTCGGTTTTAGCAAACTGTATTGCTACACTCAGTAAATATCGACTAAAATATGTTGAAATAAAATGTATTTGTATAAGCAACGTATTAAACTGCAAATTAACATTTATATTTCTTATAATAAAAATGAAAGACCTATGTTACAGACATATGAAAGACAACATTTCGTTGATTAGTTTTGGATAGATTATACATTTTTAATGTAAAATATCTGCCACCTCAAATAAGCTTTTGTTTGCCAATATTTGCTTATGTTAAATATAATATGTTTTGTCAAAAATAAAGTTATCAAATAATCAATCAAATCCTTAACTTTGAAATATGTATGATAAAATGTATACTTTAGTTTTTACAAAGAAAGATTACACTTGAATTGTTGTAATTGTAACCTTTTTAATAAAAAAATATATTTACAAGGTAGATGTAAACAAACTATTAAAAGGTAAATATAAGCCTTTTCTTTAAATAACTTTTATTGTGGTTTATTATTGACAAATTTGGGGAGAGTATAAATATTCCAAAACTGAAAATACAGTATGAGAATTAACTGCACAATTACTAGACATGTTTTCCTTGGATATTATAGGCCAAATTGCAAGCACAATATGTGGAAACATTCTTGTGGCTCAGTGACTCACCTGAATGAAAGGCTAATTAAGTATGCAGGCCCCATTGTCTCCTCAGGTGTGAACCACTACATATACATGATCGTTGACGCCCACTCCGCATATGGCCTTTCCAAACAGAAAGTGCTTTGCAAAATTCAAATCAATGTATTGTGTTATGTGAATGATAAGGCAGGGTGATTTTCACTTCATTTTGAAGAAAAAACACTAGGCAATGACATATTTTGGACAAAAGTCTTATTGGCACATATTTAGAATGTGTTTTATGGCCTTATTTCAGAAACTTTAGTTTTTAGTTTTTTCAATAACCATGCATAAACATTATTCTCTCAAAAATGCAGACATGTACATTCTTGTTGCTCACATTTCATGGTAGCCCTGTTTGTGCTAAATAGTGTGTAATTTTTTTTTTGCCATTAATATGTTTATAAGCAACTGAAAAAAGCAAAAATGTCAGGGCATGTCAGAACATCTCAAGGACCCCAAAAACACCTTAGACCCCAGAGGGTTAACTGGAGTTTTAATCCTCCAACAGGTTCACATCATGGTGGGGTTTGGGAGCGGGTTATCCGCATGGTGAGAAGGATTCTAAGTTCAGTTCTTCAACAGCAGACCCTGAACGATGATGGGCTTCATACAGTTATGTGTGAAGCTGAAGCCATCCTAAATGATCGGCCTATCACCAAACTCTCTGATGATCCAAATGATTTGGAGCCACTTACTCCCAACCACATTCTTCTAATGAAAGGAAATCCATCATTGCCGCCAGGATTGTTTGAGCCACATGACTTGTACTTAAAACGCAGATGGAAGCAAGTTCAGTATATTGCTGAACTTTTTTGGAAACGTTGGGTACGGGAATATCTACCCTTGCTGCAAGAGAGGCAAAAATGGAATGAAATCAGGAGAAATCTAAAGTTTGGAGATATTGTCGTCATTATGGATACTACTGCCCCACGAGGCTCTTGGCCACTGGGAAGAGTGTTGGAAGCTTTCCGGGATAAAAAGGGATTTGTGCGTTCAGTGCGTCTGCAAACACAGTTAAGTGTCATTCAACGTCCGGTAACAAAGCTCTGCCTGTTGCTTGAGGCTGCAGGTTAAATGGTAAATTTTAGTGTTAATGTGTGTGAACTCACTGTGACTAAAATGTTTGGATAAAATGTTATGTCAGGTTGGTAATGGCTCCTTAATTTGTTTTGTTTTGAATTGTAATGTTTGTTAACCATTCCAATTAGGGGTCGGTTGTATAAGAGCCATTTCAGTGTTTATGTCCAGGTTTGGCCAGTAGGTGGTACTATGGTCATGGCATAGCTAAACGGGGCTCATCTACTTAGGAGGGTAGGTGTAATCAGACACAGGTGTTGCCAGAGGGGAAATGGCCAACTAGTTTTTGACCGCCATGGATGTGGTGGGTGTATGTTTGATAATGTGACAGTGTCGATGAAGATGAAATATTGTTCGTTATGGATAATGAAGACCTTGTGTAACAATAAATCATATCTCTCACGACAGAGAAGAAATCAGAACTTGAACTCCTGTTACATTATTTCTGAACCAAACAAAGCGGCCACGGCAAGCGCGTCAACTAGCCTACTTCAAACCTCTGCGTAGCCCTCAGCTGCTAAGCTTAGGCTTAGCGGTTACAGTTATCATCATCTCATACATCTATTTTGTAACTATTTAAAGTGTAACCATAACCATATTTTGTCATTAAACCTTTTCAATTACAAATAATGTGCTGACTAGTTTTGATTTGGTATTGACTTTGAAGTGCGACCTTTTGCAATACAATATTGTCACTCTTCATAGCAACGCTCTCCCACGTATTAAGCTATTGTAACTGTGCTTATTTCCATCGTTGGTATAAGTAGCAGTGGGTGGTAATAGACAAGAAATGTACAGTTTTCTACCATCTTGCTAATAATGTTTCTTTAGTCATTTGGCAGTCTTGCAGGCTGAACCCTTGCAGAAAATCCACCCTTACAGATGGTGCCGAAACCCGGGATCCCTTGCAGTGAGTTTTCTGAAATTTACTTTGATCGGTCATCAGAATGAAAACATTTTTTCACAGTTGATTATTTGAATGTATTAAAGGTGGTATCAGTGGTTTCAGGCCCAAAAATATTTTTATCACATTCATCTAATTTTTCCTAACGATCTGCTAGCTGCCCGCCCCATAAGCATGCCGTCAAAAAAACACGTCTCTGTAGGCAGCCTAGGCTCTGAGATCTGCACACAAAATCTGTTTTGGTTTTGTGCTCGTGCACGGCTGCACACGAAGTCAGAGCTGAAGAAAAAGCTGGCTCAAAACCTCACAACACCCTCCCCCTGTCGGTGATTGGTTGGAACACTATTTGTTTTGGTTTTGAGTGTTTGGCTAAACCATTTGTTTTTGTGTGCAGATCTCAGAGCCTAGGCTGCCTACAGAGACGCGTTTTTTTGACGGCTTGCTTATGGGGCGGGCAGCTAGCTGATTGTTAGGAAAGATTAGATGAATGTGATAAAAATATTTTTGGGCCTGAAATCACTGATACCACCTTTAAAGCTGACCTTCTGACCATGGTGTTATGTTGAAGTGTTTTAGTTATTCAGCAAGAAGTTCAATTTCACACCAGAGCTCAGAACGATAACCTCTTTACTCTTTTTTTTTTGTGTGTCTCACTCACTCTCACAACGCATGCGCACACAGAACCCCCGTAACCTTGGAAACCTTGAATGAGAATACAACATTTCCCCCTCCCCATAAAGAACTACAAAAACTGTGTTTCAACTTAAACTATGGTTGAGGAGAAATGACTAAACACCTATACGTGATAGTCTGTGATAAAGTCCTTCAGATATGCAGGACGAGCCCTTGCCCGAACCGGTCGACTCTCCAATGCCGTCGACTGTGGCACATCTTGGCCACCCTGATAAACGTCAAGCCGTGGCTGAAGGTGTTGAGGCCCCAATGCTGAAAGAGATGGTTGCGGGGCCTCTCTGACAGGGGAACCTTGAAACTCCGGGCCTGGCCGTGGCTGTACTGGCTCCAATGGAGGGACCGGAATGGGCATGTACTGTGGCGCTCTCCCACTAGGCTCCCTCGCCCGTAGGCACCTGGTTGAGTTCAAAGGGGCCGGCACTTTCCGCAGTCTGCTAGCATGCCAGCGCGAGCTATCGCTCAACAAGAATGTGGCAGACTGTAACTGACGATCCACCTGGAGGGGTTTAGACCAAAACGATGCCATTTTGCTGCTACGGTGGGGTCTGCGGACCCGAACCCAGTCCATCACCGTTATCTTATTCTCCTTGACCTTGTGCCTCTTGTCGAAGCTGTCCTTCATTCGCCTCTGGTTTGAAGTTACCGCTGCTTTGGCTGCTACCCAGGTGCCATTCGCTGCTGCTGACAAGTCTTGTGCTCGGAGTCTGTCCAATGGCAACTCCATCTCCCGGCCGAGCATGAGCAAAGCCGGAGAGGCCTGGGTGGTGGTGTGCTGGCTAGCTCTGTAATGCATAAAAGTTAGGTTGAGTGCTGTTTGGAATGTGTACCCCTGGACAAGATGTGCACGAATGCCATTCTTAAGGCTCTGATTGAACCTTTCGACCCCGCCGTTCGCTTGGGGGTGGTAGAGTGCAGCCCGGATATGCTTAATTCCCTTATTGCAAAGGAAAGTGGAGAAGTCTGCAGAGGTAAACTGCGGCCCATTGTCAGTAGTGATGGCACGGGGCATGCCCCAGCGAGCAAACAGGCTATCCAGTATCTGTGTGATGGTCTGTGATGTGACCGTTCCGGCTGGTATTACCTCAGGCCATTTAGAATGGAGATCGTACACGACCACCAGAAAGCGTTGATGATGAGGAACTCTATGGTCATGAATTTCCCCACAAATGTCCACTTGAAGGTGATCCCATGGGCGAGATGGCCATGGAACAGGTTGAAGAGGGGTTGGAGCTGGTAGTCCAGTCTTCCCACTGAGGAGACAAGGTTCACAGTCCCTGACCAGCCCTTCGATGTCGTGGTCAATGCCTGGCCACCAGACCAGGTCCCGGCATCTTTGCTTGAGCTTAACGATGCCCAAGTGGCCCTCATGCGCCATTGATAGGACACGTGCACGCAGACTGCCCGGCACCACTGTACAGAGGCCCCTGGAGACACAAACATCACCCCAGCAGGACAGTTCATTTCGTACTTTAGCAAAAGGTTTTAACTCCTCAGGCATCCGTGCTGGCCACCCAGAGCATATATATGTGCGGAGTGTTGTCAGTGTGGGGTCACACTTGGACTCCCTTTGCAGCTCCTCCAGGGAGACGGACGCTTTCAGAGGTGCATGGAGCATCTGGATGAGTTCTGGCTCCATGTCATCACTGCCTGGCGAGGCTGTTGGTGTGGGCGCATCAATGGATCGAGATAGAAGATCAGCGACCACGTTGTCCCTCCCTGGTGTGAATTTGAGTTGGTAATCATACTGCCTAAGGCGCTCACCCCATCTGTGCAGACGTAAGGGTTTATGACCTGAGCCGGAGGCTGACAAGAGAGTGATCAGAGCCTGATGGTCGGTGCGGAGGATGAAACGACGACCATAGAGGAAAAGGTGCCATCTTTCAGTTGCCCAGATACACGCGAGTGCTTCACGTTCACCGACAGAATAGCGCTGTTCTGTGGGGGTCAAAGCTCTGGAGGTGAATGCTACTGGTCTTTCCACCCCATCCTGCTCTTGTGACAGCACCGCTCCCAAGGCCTGTGTAGATGCATCACAGGTGACGATAGTCTGACTGTCAGGGTCAAAGTGGGCCAGGACAGGTGGTGTGGTAAGCTGGGACTTCAGTGTCTGTACGGCCTCGGAGCATGCTGCAGTCCAGTCCCATGGCTCCTCTTTTTTTAGTAACTGGCGAAGTGGAGCTGTGGTTTGCGAGTACTGAGGCAGGAAACGAAGGTAGTAGGCCGTCATGCCCAGAAATGAGGCTACCTGGGAGGCAGAGGTGGGCTCTGGGATTTTGTTAATCGCCTCGATATTTGACTGAAGAGGGGCGATACCCCTAGATGTGAGACGGAACCCTACAAAATCTATGGCTGAGGCTGCAAACATGCATTTCTCTCCGTTCAACGTAAGGTTATGTGCCATGAGAGCACTGACCACCCTACTGAGACGGTTGTTATGGGTCTGGACATCCGATGCATGAACAACTATGTCATCCAGGAAAACTGCAACTCCAGGAATACCAGCAAAGATGGTGGCCATCACCTTTTGAAAGCAGCTGGGGGCGGAGCTTAGGCCAAACGGCATACGAGTATAACGAAATACCCCAGTGTGTGTGACAAAAGCTGTGAGGTCTCTGCTGGAAGGGTGGAGTGGCACCTGCAAGTAACCCTGGCGCAAATCCAGCTTCGTAAAGACTGTCGAACCATAGAAGTGAGTGGTCAGCTCCTCAGCTGTAGGTAGTGGGTACTTGTCGGGGATAACAGCCTTATTTACAGCGCGCAGGTCAACACAGACTCGTATTCCACCAGATTTTTTCCTTGCAATGACCAGGTTAGAAATCCAGGGGGCCGCATTAACTGGCTCAATCACCCCCATGTCCAGCATCATTTGAAGCTCAGCAGTGACTTCCTCCCGCAGAGCTAGAGGAATCCTGCGCAGGGGCTGTATGACTGGCGATACTCCAGGGTCCACCAGAGGCTTGTGGGTGAAAGCTGTAAGGCAACCCAGTCCGTCAAACAGCGCTGGCCATCTCTGTTGCCAGGTGGAGGTGACATGGTGGATATCAGCGCCCTTATCGTCTCGCAGTGTGAACCCCAAGCTTGTAAAAAGATCAAGCCCCAGGAGGTTGGCTCCCTGTTCAGAAATGTAGAATGGGAACGATGGCAGGTGTTTGGAGCCATAACGTACTGAGACACGGAGAACGCCAAGCATAGTAATCCTGGAACTGTTGTAGCCACAGAGAGATGTGCAGGGCTGCTGTAATGGCAGATGGGAGAAGAACTTGTGATACGTTTTGGCATTGAGCAACGATGCAGCTGCACCGGTATCCAGGAGGAGTGGGAGACTCACCTCATCCAGCAGCACAGTACATGTCCTAAAAGCTGCCTGACCAGCTGATACATGTCTAATTTCGGTGTAGTCATTACAGACAGGTGAGAGTGTCCTCTGTGATGCTTGTGTAGCAGGAGCCGACCGGCATACCTTAGCAAAGTGATTTTTTTTAAGCAATTCCTACATGTCTGTCCACGTGCAGGACAATTTTGGGCTCTTGAATTGTGCGAACTAGACCCACAGTTGCCACAAAAACTTGAACTGCGCCGGTTTCTCTGCAGCTGTGTAAAATGCACAGGAAAACCTGCATCCTTACTCTCACTTTTTCCTATGGGTAAGGGAGTGTGGCTTTGGTAACTGGCAGGTCGGAGTTGTTGCATAGGGATGTCCGCGGGGGGGCGCGCATCAGCGAGCAGTGTAGAGCATTCGAGAGCTGCCTCCACTTGCAGCGCGATTACAACTGCTTGATTTAGTGTTAGTTCGTCAGATTCTAACAACAGTTTTTCCCGTGTCTTTTCACACAGTATCCCTTCAATAAACTGATCACGAACGATCTCATCTTGAAGTGTCCCATAATTGCACGAGCGCGCCAGGTCTCGCAGATTAGTTACGTAGTCCTGCACGGACTCACCCGATCGCTGAAGCCGTTTGCGTAGCTTGTATCGGCGTAGTATGACTCGTTGCTGGCCCGTGAAGTGGAGAGCGAGCTGAGCGACCGCTTCCTCGTAAGTCTCCGCTTCCCCAAGAGCCCGATATATTCTCTGTCCCTCGGCCCCGAGACAGTGACGAAGCAGGGCAATTTTCCTCCGATCCGAAATTTCAGTATAGTCCATAGCCTCGAGATATACCGTGAAACCATCAATCCAACTCGCCCACGGAATAGGCGGTTCACCAGGAACGGGAAGAAAAGGTGCCGGCGGTGGTAAGCTAAACTCAGCCATTCTCGTCGCCAATGTTATGTTGAAGTGTTTTAGTTATTCAGCAAGAAGTTCAATTTCACACCAGAGCTCAGAACGATAACCTCTTTACTCTTTTTTTTTTGTGTGTCTCACTCACTCTCACAACGCATGCGCACACAGAACCCCCGTAACCTTGGAAACCTTGAATGAGAATACAACACATGGAATGGGTAAGTCTTTTTTCATTGTTTAATGGTTTGATAGGAAAAGTCTGTATTTGCATGAATTGAATGAAACAGAATTCTTTAAAGAAGGTTTTAAATAGCTTGAACAGTCCCATTACTGTACAATCCGTGAATATTCAGATCTCCTCAGGGATGGAAGGGAAAAAATTCTGATAATAGTGACATATTGTTTGCTTTAAAGAGCAAAAAAGTTGAGCCTACCTTTTGTAAACTCAAGCAATAGTACATTTGGATTAAATGTTCATATGAGGAAATGCTCCAGTGATGGGATAGCCTGGGTTTCCCCATGCTGCCTTGCGCACAGCGCGATTTTATTCACACTGCTAGGCAGCCTTGGACACCATGGGCCAGATTTTCCCCTCAAAAAGGGAACCAATCACAGAACGGGGAGGGAGCAGCAAGACGATGACGACGTCTATGCGACACACCGAAGCAGTTTGTTTATATCTATGGATCCAACATGGCATCAGACGCGAAGTTACCTTTCGATGCAGCCTTAGATAGTGTTCTAAGTAGTTTAGAACACAAGTTTATTTCGTCTTCTTCCTCGTCGAATTTCTGTCGCTCTACATACGTCATCTGGTATAATTGAAACGATTGGCTATAAGCTACGTACAGGCGCATTTGATAGACATTCGTAGCACCCAATAAACGGCTCTGGGCATTCGTAAACCACGTCTCAATGAGAAGAGGTCTGACGTTAGCCAGGCTAGTGATGGGACATAATTGGCCAACATCAAAAGAAATCAAAACATGGTGAAATATTTGAGGCTTTAAACTTCATAAGATTTACACGGATACGAGTTAACAACGTGTCTATCTTCAAGTATAGATGCTAAATGTAAAGAAGTGCAATCTAAAAATGCAGAGGCACAAATGTCTGAGGCAAAGATTCAAGATCTTCAAACACAGCTAGATAAATTACTAGCTGAGCAGTTAGCCCTGACTGAAAAATGTACAAATCACAAAGAGACCATTGCATATCTCAAGGGTAAGCTGAATGCTAAAAAGTCCATGTCTCCCAAAATGCTTAACAGTGATGGGACTAAAAAGCATGTTCACTTCTTAGAGGAGGTGACTTGCTCTAATGAATCTGAAACATTTGGTTCAGAAAATGCATGTGCAACTGTCCAAGAAAGTGTGCCTATTTCAGTTCTTAAGGTGATGAAACACTGTAATAGTCATGTACCAGAACGCACGGTGTACAAGTATTAGAGAGTCATGAAAATCCTCAAACTCCAGGAGAACATAGCAAACATCCCTATGGTAAAGAAAGCAGGTTTTGCAGTTCCTGTCAGAAAATAGGCCATACAGATGGAAAATGCTAGTCACTGGGTAGGGGTAGACCTCCTCCTTATTTTCAGAAAAATAGCAAACCACTTTCTAAGAGCAAAAATCTGTGATCGTGCATGCACGTACAGGTAAAACTCTTAGCGAGTTAACTACATTGTTCATTCAAGACCTTCAGCTCTTGCTAGAGAACACACTTCATAGAACACACTTTATGGTTGTTTGTGCTACTACATATACACAGGCTAATTAAGTTTATTCTTTAAATCACATGATTGCTTTACTGTAAACTTTACTTTGTTGTATGAAACACTTAAAAGGTTGTAGATGCTATGCATTCTAGGCCATGTATCTTGTGTAAACTGGAATAATTGTATTGCATGTGTGACTATGTTGAATTTGTTTGTCTCCTTAGTGGAAAACTCTGCTATTTCCCATATAGCTGCAGTAAAACAGGAGCATAGAATTGCCATCTGGCTACAATGTGATTCACAATTGCATTAACCATGAAAATGCTTTCCTCACAACAGGATTCAGTAACTATGAACATTGCACCTTATCATGCCCCTTAAAAAAACATTGGTGTGGAAAGATTTTGAGCCAGATCACATCTAATGCTGGCTCCCTCTTACAACAACATTAAAAATGTTAAAACCCACTCACATTTGTTAGGGGCATAATTGAATTTACACATAGCCACAGCTAAATGCAGCCACATAATGACATAATTTGATCTTCACACAAAGTCAAATCTGCATCTAGCTGATTCAGCCTCACAAAAAAAAAAAAAAAAAAAAAAAAAAACTGCATACAATTTTAATTAAGTCTCATCTAGACTGAATTGTAACTGTGGATTTCATACAGTAATTGCTTTGTTTTTCTTTGGATGTCGGTATTTCTCATTTTTACCTAAGTACAAAAAAATGATGTTATCATTAATACATTTGAAACATTTCTTAAACTTATTTGATTTCTGCTTATTTGTTTTTGGTCGATTTGACTTGCAACAATGTTTTTGGACATTACTTCAATTCAATCTCTGTGTTTGGTTACACTGAATATTTTTCTGATACTATTCATGAAAACGGTTTTAAACCAGCAACTTGTTGTTTTGTTATAATGCAATTTATTTAAATGTTGTTAGAAACAGTGTAAGTCAGTGGTTCCCAAACCTGTCCTGAAGGCCCCCCAACACTGCACGTTTTCTTTGTCTCCCTACTCAAACACACCTGATTCAACTCATCAGCTCATTATCACATGGGTTAATTGAGCTGATGAGTTGAATCAGGTGTGTTTGATTAGGGAGACAAAGAAAACGTGCAGTGTTGGGGGGCCTTCAGGACAGGTTTGGGAACCACTGGTGTAAGTGACCCGTTTGGGCTGCGCGAGGCACGTTCAGGAAGACCAGAAAGACGAAGAAGACTGATAAGGATTAAACTATTATTTATGAACAAGACACATACCAAACATAGCATGTAAAGATGTAGAACTGACAAGGAAGAACTGAAACTAGGCAGACTATATACACAGACAATTGAGGAGACTAAGTGACAACAGGTGCACACAGTGAGTGATGATGACTGATAAGGATGATGACAGGTAACAGGTGAAACTGATTGACAAGGAAATACATGGTGCACAAACACAGAAGGCAAAAAAAAAAGTCCAAGACAGGTGTCACAGTGACAGTACACCCCCTCCTGGAAGGCGCAGCCTCGTGCTGTAACGAAAGAGATGAAGGCGGAGAGGTGGGGATTTGGGAGGAGGAGGAGCAGGCAGAGGGCTGGCAACAGGAGTGGGCGAAGGGTTGGAGAAGGTCGGTGGATTACTGGGAGGAGAAGAGGGTCCAGGCAGAAGGGAGGTGTATCCAACGGGAAAACTCGTGGCCCATGGTGGAGCCGATGGAGGGAGAAGCCATGGAGGTTGAAGGGCAGAGGGGTTCTAGGGCGATGACGGACTGAGGCGGAACCGATGGGGGAGGATGACATGGAGGAGACGGTAGTTCGACGGGCCATGGTGGAGCAGAGGGTTCAGAGGGACACGGGGAAGCCACTGGCTTGACAGGTACAGGTGTAGATGGGGATACAGAAGGGTGCGGTGGAGACAGAGGGACTGAGGACCAAATAGGAGCAGAAGGGAGTGAGGAGTCCAATGGAGCCGGGGGAAAGAAGGGACGAGATGAAGCCAGAGGAGTGCAGTTTAGAGGTGATGGAAGGTGGACAAGCCACCAAGGTGGATCCGGGGGGACGAGGGAGCCTGGTGGAACTGGTGAACTGATGGGACACAGTGGAGATGAAGGAGATAGAAGCCAAGGGTGAGCTAGTGGATTGATGGGCCGATGTGGAATCCTGGACGCGGTGGCTGGAGTAGGATTCCAGGCATCCACAGTCCAAGATGGTGCTGAGGACTGGAAGCCCCTCAGCGAGCCCCCATTCCAGTAGCATGTAGAGGGCGAGGGCTGGGGCTGACAGGAGGCAGAGAAGATGAGGATGACGGTTGGATGATGAGAGGGGCGGGAGAGGGTGGTTGGGTGGGTATTCAGGCTCAGGAACCGACTCAGGCGTGGCGGCGGCCATCTTGGCCGGAGACAAAGGCTCAGGCGTGGCGGCGACCATCTTGGCCAGAGACGAAGGCTCAGGCATGGCGGTGGCCATCTTGGCCGGAGACGAGGGCTCAGGCGTTGAGGCGGCGGCCATCTTTGCCGTGGGCTCATCTTTGCCGAGGACATGAAGAAGCTCAGGCTCGGCATGCCTGACGTGAAGAAGCTCAGGCTTGACAGGCATGTCGTGAAGAAGCTCTAGAGACCAGGAAGAGCGATAACGATTATACTCTATTTATTATTTATGAACAAGACACGTACCAAACATAGCAAGCAGTAAAGACGTAGAACTGACAAGGAAGAACTGAAACTATGGAGACTATATACACACACAAATGAGAAGACTAAGTAACAACTGGTGCACACGGAGTGATGATGACTGGTGAGGATGATGACAGGTAAACTGATTAACAAGAAAATACATGGTGCACAAACACAGGCTACGTTTACACGTGGCCAGTTATTTTCATAAACGGACATTTCACCCTGTCCATTTTCAGAAAAAAGTTCGTTTACACAAACCTGTGTATATGCCGTCAAGAGCATGCCAAACCTGTAGGTGGCAGTGTAACGAGAAGCTCAAGCCCATGTTAGCCAATCAGAATCCCGAAAATATAGGTCGCACCTTTGACGCAGTGCAAGTTCTGTCGCATACTGTGACGTCGACTGCCTAAAACTCTGTTTTTCTCAGTTTACATGCAAACAGTTTTTTTCCAAAATCTCCACTCTGGCCGGAGTTTTTAGAAACAATCGTTTTCAGAGGCGAATTCTCTGTTTGCGTGTAAACTAGGGGCACAACCGAAGGGAAATGTCTCCGTTTTTTCAAAATAACCATGTACGTGTAAACGGGGCCACAGAAGGCAAAACAAAGTCCAAGACAGGTGTCATAGTGACAGTAAGAGCTTGTAAGTTCTTCTTTTATTCCCCCTTGACCATATTTTTAAGTGCATCAAATTAAGGGCTTTTTGCCAGAGACAAATTTAATCTGACCATATCAAACCTCTGACCAATGACAAATGCCATGTGTCTGCTTTTGCTGTTTGTTGTACTATATGCTCTTTTAAATCACAGGATCCCTGCTACCTAAGTTAATATCCTGTGTCCTGCCTCAGAAAGAGACAGCTCCCAGATTGCTGTCCCACTCGTTTGCTCCCAGATTCAGTGCCTGTTGCCAGTGGAGGTGTTAAGTATTCGATGGATGATTTGCATATCTATGAATGGTGCAACACATTTGATGGAGCCTCCTCATGTAGGGCTGAAAGGAGAACAAAGACTGAAGAATGACCAACTGCTACTGCAACAAGCCTGGGCGAAAAGTCTGAAGATGACATCTACACACAACAGAAAGCATGTCTTAATGGACAGTGCCACCTTTGGACACCATGTGTGTGGCCAACGTTGCCAAGGGGGTAATCCAAGATATTTGAAATGAACAAAGACATTTGCTTTACTGTTTTCCACCCCCTCTTTCCCCAAGGACCATTTGGAGTTCCTAGGCACAGAGGGCCTGATAGTGATCAAGGCCTGTGGGCCAAGATGTGAATACTTTGGGGGTTGGTGTATTCTCACACCTTTAGTACAATGGAAGAAGTTGTAATCATCTGATTGGTCAGCTTGAATGTCTCACATTTGGGTTTGTCACATGGTCAGGGAAAGGATAAAAGAAGATTGTAACTGTTGTTCTGTCTCTTTTCTTACTCTCTACATACACAGGGTCTCTCTCTCTCTCTCTCTCTCTCTCTCTCTCTCTCTCTCTCTCTCTCTCTCTCTCTCTCTCTCTGCTTCCGGCGTGAGTGTTGGGTGCGAGTGGACGGTTGTGAGCGTGGGTGGTTTACTCGAGTGGATCTTTTTTTCTTTCTTCTTTCTTGTTGTTCTGTTGTTTGTTTGTTTGTGTTTCTTATTTTTTGGGTTTGCCTTTGGGGCCTCGTGCTACCTGTTTTATCAGGGAGACATGACGGCCCAAAGTGCGCAGGGTTTGGGTTCACTCACGCGGCGCCATGCGGTTAAAGTGGCGTCCGCTGCAGGTGTTGAGGAATGTTGCATGGCTGTCGGAGTGGTTGTGGGGCATGAATGTATTGTTTCCGCCTCGAGGATGAATAATGCCATGGTGATTTTCCTCAACAGTATTGAAAAAGCAAACGAATTAGTTGAGCATGGAATTGTAATCAGCGATGAGTTTGTCACTGTGCTTCCCCTCTTACTACCATCAAAAAGAGTGACTTTATCCAACGTTCCCCCTTTTCTTAGTGATGAAATATTAACTCAGGCATTGTCTCGTTACGGAAAACTGGTATCCCCAATCAAAAAGATTGCGATCAGTAGTGAATCCCCTCTTTTGAAACACGTTGTTTCTTTTAGGCGTTTCGCATATATGGTAGTTAAAGATGATGCCGAGTTGGAATTTTCACTTAATTTTCGAGTTGAGGGATTTGATTACGTGATTTTTGTTACTACCGCGAAAGCAAAGTGTTTCGGTTGCGGCAAATCAGGACATGTAATTCGGAATTGTCCGGATAAATTAAAGGAAACCGATGCTAATAAGGAAAATAATGTTAATTCCGTTCCCGGTGCGAGTGAGGCAATCGAGGCTGTTTTGTTGAACTGTGAGGCGCCGGGGGTGAGTCGGGCCGAGCCGGAGTCGGTGGTTACGGGGAAGGAACCCCCCGGTGAGGGGCTGGATGCTGCTGGCTTCGCCGAGGCTGGTTCAACTTCGACGCATCGAGAGCACTCAGGTATGACACGCGTTGAAACAACTATTTGCAATGATGGAAAAGTGATTGGGGTACAGTTTTCTGGGAACACGGAAGGCAAACAATCATCTTGTGTTGCAGAGAGTATGACTTTGCAGAGTGTATGTGAGGCGGATTGTGTTGTTACAGAGATGGAAAACAATATGTTCAAAGTACCCAAAAAAAGGAAAAAGCCTGGTCAGTTGCAGGATGAAAAAGCTTGCAAAAAAATGGATGTACAAGTTAGTGAGGATCAGGAGACTGAAAGTGATAGCGAGTTGTCTGATTCCAGTGTAGTGCTTTCTCAAAGTGATTTTTCTGGTCGAAGTTACGATAATGAGGATATAAAGATGTTTCTTAGGGCAACAAAAAACAAAAGAGGTGTTTGTGTTCAAGAATATTTCCCTGACATCAAGCAGTTTGTTGAAAAAACGAGAAGCCTAATGGCAGAAGGTTGTTTTACTAATAGAGAAGTGTATCGTTTGAAGAAGATTGTGAGGAATTTGGACAAGGAGTTGTACAATGATGTTTAAAAAATTAAGAGATACCACTTTTAATGACTTGTTGTGTGTTGGAGGGCTGTTCTTCTTTTTTCTGCTTACTTTTGTCATGAGTGAAGTACGCCTGGCTACCTTGAATGTGAACGGTGCCAGAGACATTAGGAAAAGAGCCATGTTGAATGAAGTGATGAAACAGAAGAATCTAGATGTTATCTTATTACAAGAAACACACAGTGATGGTAAAAATGCTGCTGATTGGGCAAGGGAGTTTGAGGGTATTTCGGTACTGAGCCATCATACTTCAACAAGTGCTGGAGTTGCTGTTTTGTTTGCAAAAAGTTTTAGTCCAATTTCATATGTTGTTGATGAAATAATAAAAGGCAGACTTTTAAAAGTAAGAGCTTGTTTCGAAAATAACGTGTTTGTTTTTATCTGTGTTTATGCTCCAACTGCTGCAGTTGAAAGGATGGTTTTTTTGGACATATTATGTTCTATCTTGCAAAGTTGTTCTTCTGAAGAATATTTATTTTTGGGGGGTGATTTTAATTGTACTGAACACGTATTGGACAGAAACCACATTGAACCTCATTTGCCATCCCAAAAACGGCTCATCCACATAATAAAGAAGTATGAATTATGTGATATCTGGAGGCAATTAAATGGAACTGAGAGACAATACACATGGGTTCATACAAGAGATAACGTAGTGTCGCTTGCTAGATTGGATAGAGTTTATGGATTTAAGCATCATCTTAATATTTTTAATAAATGTTCAATTATCCCTATAGGCTTCTCAGATCATGGAATGGTGCAATGCTGTTTTATTTTAAGCTCTCTCAAACCTAGAAGTGCTTACTGGCATTTTAATATTTCTCTGTTGAGTGACAATTTTTTTAGGGGCTCTTTTAATTTTTTTTGGGAAGAATACCGAAATACAAAGCACGAATTTCAATCAGTACAACAGTGGTGGGACTTTGGCAAGGTTCAAATTAGGCAGTTCTGTCAGCAGTACACTCACAATGTTACTAGAGAGATGAGAAGATCTTTGGAGAATTTAGAAAATGAAATAAGTGAATGTCAACAGTTAGCGGAATCCACTGGAGATAATCAATATTTAGAAATCGGGTTAAGGAAAAAGGCTCGGTTAGATGATTTGCTGGGGTATAGAATACAAGGGGCACTGGTCCGGTCAAGATTTCAGAGTATAGCCCAAATGGATGCGCCGTCCAAATACTTTTTCAGCCTTGAGAAAAAGAATGGGCAAAGACGTTTAATTCAAGCTTTGCGCTCTGAGAATGGGGAGTTGTTAGTAGAACCTGGTGATATCCGAAGGAGAGCAGTTGGTTTTTATCAGAATCTATACAGAAGTGAGTCTGAGTCGGGGAGCAATGAAGGAAATGCCTTTTTCACTTCCTTACCCCAGATGTCTGAAGAGGGTAATGCAGCCCTTTCAGGTGCGTTGAGCTTGGGAGAGCTGCATAAGGCCCTTCAAGGCATGGAGTCTGGGAGGGCTCCAGGAGTGGATGGTCTCCCAGTTGATTTTTATAAATCATTTTGGACGGAGCTGGGAGTGGATATATTACAGGTACTGAATGACAGCTTGTCTGAAGGTATGATGCCGCTGAGTTGTCGTAGAGCAATAATCACCCTCATACCGAAAAAAGGGGATCTCACTGAAATAAAGAGCTGGCGCCCCGTCTCACTTCTGTGCAGCGATTACAAACTGCTCTCCAAGGCCTTAGCTAACAGACTGGCTGGAGTGTTGGACGAGGTCATCCATCCGGACCAGACCTACTGTGTTCGTGGTAGATCAATGTTTGATAACATTTCACTAATTCGTGATGTATTAGAAGTTTCAAAATTGTTAAAGTTAGACGTGGGCTTGATTTCTTTGGATCAAGAAAAAGCATTTGACCGAGTCGAACATTCCTATTTGTGGGGGACTTTGAGAGCTTTTGGTTTTTGTCAAGATTTTATAGACAAAGTCAAAGTACTCTATAGTAAAGTTGAGAGTGTACTGAAGATAAATGGCGGCTTATGTGCTCCTTTTCAGGTTCAAAGGGGTATAAGACAAGGGTGCTCCTTATCTGGGATGCTATATTCTTTGGCCATTGAACCATTGTTACAACGAATAAGACAAAAGGTGTGTGGCTTATGTTTATCCAATTGTAAGAATAACATTGTTTTGTCAGCTTATGCTGATGATGTGATGGTTTTAATTAGTGGACAAAATGATGTACAAATTTTACTTAAATTAATTAGAGATTTTATGTTATTATCCTCCGCTAAAGTCAATTGGACAAAATGTGAGACACTGTTGGTTGGTCAGTGGGTTGATGGCAAACCAAACCTTCCTGATGGGTTAGTTTGGGGTAAAAGAGGGATTAAATATTTAGGTGTTTTTTTGGGTGATGATGTAACTCAACAGAAAAATTGGGAAGGGGTGTGTGAAAAAATTACGGGGCGTCTGGAAAAATGGAAATGGTTGATTCCAAATATGTCTTATAGAGGACGAACTCTTGTTGTAAACAATCTGGTTGCCTCCTCTCTGTGGCACAGGTTGGCTTGTGTGGATCCTCCAAAGCAACTTCTAGCGAAAATTCAAGCTGTTCTTGTGGACTTTTTCTGGGACAAATTACACTGGGTACAACAGAGTGTTTTATACCTGCCCAAGGAAGAAGGAGGACAAGGACTCATGAATTTACAAAGCAGGACCGCTGCGTTTCGGTTGCAGTTTCTACAGAGATTTTTTGATGGTGCGTCTGATGTGAGTTGGAGGGCTGCTGCCTCTGCCATATTGCAAAACTTTGGGGGGTTTGGGTTAGATAAACATCTTTTTTTGATGAACCCCTTGAAAATGGACTTTTCAAAGATGCCGTGCTTTTATAAAAACCTTTTTAAAGTGTGGAGTTTGTTTCATATTCAAAAGACTGAAAGTTCATACTCTCTTCATTGGCTGTTAGAGGAACCTTTGATATTTGGAGCACGTCTGGATATAACGAACAATTGTAATTTACATGGGTTCAGTTCTGCTCTCCAAAAATCCAGGGTTGTCACTTTAGGACAGATGTTGACTTTGGCTGGCTCAAATTTGGAGAATGCAGAGATGGCATCCCAATATTTGGGTATTAGATCTGTTCGCCTTGTTTCTTTGTTTTTGTTTAAACTGAGATCAGCTCTCACAGATGAAGAGAACCAAATGTTAAAAGATTACAACTCTGGGACATATACTCCCAATGCTCAGGACCTTTTTCCCTGTCTAGAATTTTTACCTAATCTTGATGGGTGTACAGGTGTTTTTTTAAAGAATTGGCAATCTTTGTGGTTGGATTTATTGTCAACTAAAGGTAATTTGTTGTATAGAGCTTGTGTTATGGCTTTTAATAAGACATATTTTGAAAGAAAGGTTGATACACCATGGCGCTCTTTTTTGGGGCTAGATGAAAATGTAAAACCTGAGTGGAGATCGCTATATAAGCCGCCATTATCAAAGAGGGCAGGGGATTTACAGTGGAGAATCCTTCATGGTATCATTGCTGTAAACTCTTTTATTTCTGTTTTAAATCCAGAAGTTAGTTCAGAATGTCCCTTTTGTTTGCAAAGGGAAACAGTGTTTCATGCGTTTATGCAATGTTCTAGATTACAAATTTTATTTATGTTATCAAAAGGAATATTTAACTGTTGTAAAGAGATTTTTTCTGAAAAAACTTTTATTCTGGGTTTTAAATATAGTCGGAACAAGAGGTATGCCTGTCAACTTTTGAATTTTGTTTTGGGACAAGCAAAATTGGCAATATATACCAGCAGGAAAAGGAAAATTGAGCAAAAGCCTTGCCAAAGCATCACTGAGGTTTTTTTAATGCTGGTGAAATCAAGGGTGGTGATTGATTTTAAATTTTATAAAAGTATGGATGACTTGTCTAATTTTGAGACGATTTGGTGTTGTAATGGAGCATTGTGTGTTATTTCTGAAGATGAGTTAGTTTTTTCTTTGTAATGTCCTCCTCTTTTGTGAGGCTTGATGGTATCTGTTATTGTGTGTTGGTTTAAGGTGTGTTGATTAGTTTTTTCCTTTCTGTTGTAATAGTTGTGTGAATTATTGTGAATAAAGGTTTTTTCAAAATTCAATTCTCTCTCTCTCTCTCTCTCTCTCTCTCTCTCTCTCTCTCTCTCTCTCTCTCTCTCTCTCTCTCTCTCTCTCTCTCTCAGGTAACATTTTACATATATGCTGGGTATAATTAATGGTATAATTTATCATCATCTCATACATCTATTTTGTAACTATTTTAAGTGTAACCAAAACCATATTTTGTCATTAAACCTTTTCAATTACAAATAATGTGCTAACTAGTTTTGATTTGATATTGACTTTAAAGTGTGACCTATTGCAATACAATATTGTCACTCTTCATAGCAACGCTCTCCCACATATTAAGCTATTGTAACTGTGCTTATTTCCGTTGTTGGTATAAGTAGCAGTGGGCGGTAATAGACAAGAAATTTGTTTTCTACCATCTTGCTAATAACGTTTCAACAGATAGTGAAAAGGACATTAGTGTTACTAATACTATATATGTAAATGATGTATTTAAACTAATATCATTGTACATTTTTTTCCCCTCAGGTGTATGGGTGGATTTTGAGAGTGGGCTGTGGATCTGTGTAAACCTATAGGTTACTCCATTTAGAGTGTGTGTAAAATTAATATGAATGCATTTTTCATGTATTGTTATGTGGCATGTTGGAATAGATGGTGTGAGATAAGACTGCTCACATTCTCTGCTATTAGTCTTTTTTTCCCTATCAACTGTATGTGGAATTTGAGAATTTGCATGTATAATCTGTATAAATCAGAAACTCATTTAGCAAAGTATCAATTTATCGAATTATGATGCTAAATGATTCTTGAAATTGAAACCGCATGGGGTTTTGACAGTTATACGGGTGTCTCAATAACATTTGTTTTATTTTCCTCATTTGGAGTAAATTTGTTGTTACAGGAATGAACTGATCTGCATAAACTAGGGTTGTCAAAAGTACAGGTGTTTTTAACTCAGTTTGAATTTAAACTCCCAGCCAAATTATTACCCCAGCCCCCACCATTGAAACAGCTACCTGATTGCCTAATTCTAACCACACCTAATCCTAAACCAACCTAGTTGGGATTTAGGGGCGGTAATAATATGGCGTTTGTCAGAATTCGGCACAACACCGACACAAATAACAGTATACCAGCATTTCTGCAGTACCGAGTATATTCGGTGCCCACTGATACAGCTTGCAAATGCTCTTGTTCATGTTTGTTTGTTTGTTTGAGCGCTCTGTGAGCATAAAATGTTTCTATTTACAGCGTGTTTTTCAAGAGTTGAGCATTGTAGCCAATCACAACCATACTGTTGAGCATGTGAACGAAATGGCCTGTCAGATGTAGGCCTGTCTCGATAATATCGACTTATTGCACAATAATTTTTGGCGGCACGGGATATCGCTTATCACAATTATTTCTGGGACAATATATCTCCCAACAAAAAGTAGTTATTGTGACAGGCCTAATCAGAGGTGCTAGTAAGTAAGTTGGTAAGAATCCGCTTAGCTGAAAATGTACAAAGTTTTGTTTTATTCAACAAATGTGTGTGCCGCATAGAATCCAAACCATGAGAACCACAACATTTTTGGTACTGACACTGACTACTGAAATTTTGGTATCATGACAAACCTATAAATTAGTTTAGGAGACTATTTAAGACATAGGGCCCTATTTTAATGATCTAAGCACATGGTCTAAAGTGCACTTAGGGAGTGTCCGAATCCACTTTTGCTAGTTTAACGATGGGAAAATTGGTTGGCGCGCCCAGCGCATGGTCTAAAATAGTTGTCCCTATACAGTATATTCTCTTAATGAGTAATGGGTGTGTTTTGGCCATAACGTGCAATAAACCAATCAGGGTCTCATCTCCCATTTCCTTTAAAAGCTAGTTGCGCCTGCACCATAGTGGATTCGCTATTTACATGGTGAAATTTGCAAGCGGAAAGACGTTTAACCTCATGCGCGAGGTTAAAGCACAAGCAGACCATCTACAGGACAAGCCGGATTCCACCATATCTTTATGTACACAATAATAATTTTAACATTGTGATCTTTTTTATTTTTAATATTTGGCATGTTTGTGTGCTGCCCTGTGGGTGTAAAAAGCAGAGTGTATGCGTGTTGTGCACCCGCCTATAGGCTCATATTACTAATGTGCCCTTTAAATTACCCCCCCAAAAAATACTGCACCATTGACTTTAGACCAGGTTTTTGTTGGTCAATGGTGCAGTCTATTTCAGTTGCCTCAAAATAGCAACGCGCCAACAATGCGCCTGAACACACCTCGTTTTCAGACCAGCACGCCCATGGGCAAGCATTTGCTATTTGCTATAACTCGTGGCGCAGAATGTGAAAATGATAACTGCATCTGGCTGTATATTAGGGCCCATTGTCTTCAGTGTTATTTGCAAAGAATGTCAATCTTTATTTGATCATTACTGCATCTAGATGAGAACAAAATAATTTTAAAATCTGAAGCGTCTGGAGAAACTGCAAATGGGCTTTGTCACCTTTCCGGTGTTTAAAGAGAAAGGGATGAAGTCAGGCGTTTAGATATACCAGCTGTATCTTGCAACTCATTAATTCCTAATAAAAAAAAATGGAATGAATATTCATGAGAGACAGGTGGGATCTATTAGAACTAAAATTAAGCTGTCTTTCAGAATGTCAAGTACTTTTTATATTAATAACCTAAAAAGACTGCAAAGTCACAAGGTGATAACAGCAAATAAACAACATATGTTGAACATTAGCTTTTCACTTGCATGGCTTAATTAACAGATATTGAGATAAATAGGTGGAGATGAAGAATTGTTGTGCAATGACTGAGGCAACATATCATAATTTTGCTGAGTAGTTATTGTTTGTTTTTAAAGTCTCTCATTTTTTGTCAGGTGACCTATTTTAGTGATACATCCTGATGTCCAAAATCATACTTAACCTCAGGTTTAGGGGTGATGTGACCTATGATTTTCTGCAGTTAAAGGGATAGAGACTTAGAGAATTAGAGACTTTAAAATCAAACATACATATACACATACTGTACATATACATATACAGACACAAACACAAACACATGCACACACACACACGCACACACACACACACACACACACACACACACAGCTTTACTTGCACATGAAATCCCCCATACGCCAACAAACCAAGAACGCGGGACAATGGTGACGATACATAACAACAGAGATTAGGCGTCAAAGCTGCTGTGGATCCGCTTACCTGAAACACTCTGTAACAGGCCGATTTGAAGAAAATTACCGTCGTTTGGCAAATAAATAAATGACAGTCAGTTACATGCATTCTACCAAAATTCTATTATGTAAGCTTTATGGTACACCTCAAACAAGGAAATTTATAGTAATGTATTTTGTTAATGCTAATAAGCGAGTCCACGAATGGCTTGGGAATGTAGAGCATTCGCAGCTTATATGGACAGCACGCCTCTGCTGTATCTTTTACATTTACCTTACATTTATGCATTTGGCAGATGCTTGTATCCAAAATGACATTGCATTGAATTTCAGTTTTTGCTTTCCTTGGGAATCGAACCCATGACATTGGCTTTGCTAGCGCCATGCTGTATTGTTTGAGCTACAGGATGGCTCTATATAATTAATTAATTGTAATAAATTAACTTTACAACAAATTAATTGTATTAATTTAATATTAATGTATTCTTTTTAATAAGAAGAGGTCATTTCAGATGGTATTTTATTCATTGTATTAAGGAACCTTTGATTCTGGTTTGGCTCATGTGAGGAAGTTGTTAGTTTTTGCAATGTGTAATTCACAATGAGCTGGACTGAGCTGCGGGCAAATACTTAGGTCTGTTCTGTTCAGATGGTGCTGTTTATCATTCTCCTGCAATAAACCACAGAAATAAGAGAATGGGAGACGAGAAAGTTTGGGCCAGTCTTTGTACATCTTGGCAAAGGAACCTCTACATTCATTACCTGCTTTGTTGGGAGGTTTTAGCATTGATTTTGCTTTTTCATCCCCAGAGAAAGATGGTGCTATGAAGCATCGCTGTCATATCTCATGAAAAACTTTGTGAGGCAGACCGGACAATCTCATCATTCCCCACCATCACAAATACTCTTGCTGTTCATCTTTGTGGGTTCCAGAGTTTTTTTGGCATTAGAATGCAGTGAACAGAAATTTGTACACAGCTTCAGTCAATCAAGCATTATTTGAATAATAATGATCAATGACACTAGACAAAATAGTGTTGCAAGAATTGGATAATTAAATATTTTAATGTCAGAGTAGCTAATACCCCTCATTCCTCATGCACGGAATAAATGCCAGATCCCGACTAGAGAAATACAACTGTATTGACACATGGTAAGATGGGATGCCACTTGTGTAATACAATAAGTTTTAGTGAGTCCTTGAAGGGTCAATATCGTGCACTTATTTAAGGACTAGTACAGTGTTAGTCTAATTAACTAATTGGTTTGTCTCTCAGAGGACAGCAAGCTGAGGTTCTTGCATCTCCTTGTTATTGTTCATGTCTGTGAAACAATAAAAGCATTTGCTATTAACCCTGAGATTGTGTTCAGGTCATTTTGACCCAGAGAGGATTTTCTTTCTCCTGAAAATGCTAGTTAATGTTATCGCATTGAACTAAAACTTACTGACCCAGGGTATAACTGCTTCCCCAAAATTTCAATGTGGCCTACGATCAATCAGTTTCAAAAACAAGTGCAAAATCTGTCCAAATTGAAAGAAAACAAGTTGACAAAAAGATTTAATCTAATGTTTGGTGACAATAATGAATTCTGAGAGAAGTAGCCAACTAGTCATGTATCATTTGTGAATGAATCATTCATTTGAGTCAGATCTTTTAATTTTATCACTTGATCTGGTTCACGTGACTGGTCCTTGATTCTGAACAGTCATATGCAATTGCAATTGCATAAAAAAGTGTGACCAGTTTGTTCTTTAAAATAAACTTAGCTCCATAGCAGCCTCCAGTTTGAAAACACCTGATATATATCACTGGCCAATTTACTACAAATGAAGCTGGTCATTATCAAGGCATTTGTGTTAACCTGCTCACTGATGTATTGGAAACGTTGTTGTGAGTCTCCTCTGGGGGGGCACTTTCTTTTAATGTGAGCCAATCCGTGGCAGGTTTTCTAATTAGCGTACTCTGGGTGTTTGGGTAAGTACAGCTTTGTTGAAGTTATCTATCTCATAGCTGGAAGAGGAATCTCTCCGCTAATCTCTCACCCCTCCTGTAGTGAGGTTAGGACATGATCCATGAAGTCGGCCTGGGCCACGCTGAGGATGACACCATTAGGGTCTGAAGCGTTCATTAACAACTCCTTAAAAATAACCATTTAAAAGTATCCCAAAGAGCTGCTGGCAGCGAGTTTAACCATGCAAGTGCATGGTTTAGAATAGTCACTTATGTTCAGTAGTCCCATCAGAACAAATGGGTGCAATTCTAGTAATTTCCCATTTTTGTACTTTGTGTTTTAATATTAGAGATTTTGGCAATTGTAGACATTTAGAGCTTTTTGATGGGATGTTCTTGTATGATACGTGTTACATGTTCCTAGTTTCCGTGCTCTCTATTACTATCTCTGTCTCTTGTCTCCGTTTTTTCCTGTTTATTCATGAGATGATGGTGATTTTTCATGATCATTCGGACATTAAATCTTCGTACATCCGTTGAGGCAGTGCCGTTCCTTCTATTCCTCCTATTTTCTCTGGGGTAATTACTTTCTGTCACTCCGTCTCACCCTCCTCGTCTGCACCCATTTCCGTTCGATCATTCCAATCAAATTCCTCTCTTTTTCTGTCTTGCTATCAAGGAGGAGCAAGAATTGGCCACCTTCAAACACATATGAATGAATCTGGCCCTTCACAATTTTTTTGGGCTGTTTACCAAAGCGTATTGGTTGTCAGTTTGAAGGAATGAGAGAAGAGAAAGATGAGATATTCAGAAGATGAGATGAGAGGGATGCACTCTAAACATCAGTCACTATTAGTTTGTCTCGCTCCATCTGCTCTGTGCTCCAGTCTTGAGCTGAACATCAGGTCAAGATATAAGTCTGCCTATGCATATTATTTTTGTGCATATGCTTTTCTTTTCTCTGTCCGAAAAATGACGAGGAATGCATTGGCTGTCGCTGCCCTTAGAAAACATTGGATGAGTATGGATTTTTTATTAATGTGTTTCCTCTCGCATTACGCTCAAGACAAGCCATTAATGTCCCCTTATGCACTCAAAAGGAAAAGCTTTTCACACAGTTGATTTTTTTTAAGATGCTGTGCTGAACTATCAATTCCCAAGATGCCATAAACCTGAGGCTGGATTCAAATGTCATTTACAACTGCTGCTTATGGTTAAATCACTAGGAAATGAATTAATCTACTACACAGACACATATATCTTAAGACAAACTTCACAACATATACATTGCTGTTATTTAAATTTGAAGATTTTTATTTTGGGGTTTTCATTGACATAATTTGTGACCCTGGACCACAAAACCAGTCTTATGTGTAATTTTTAAAAAATTGAGATGTATACATCATCTGAAAGCTGAATACATAATCTTTCCATTGATGTATGGTTTGTTAGGATAGGACAATATTTGGCCGAGATACAACTATTTGAAGATCTGGAATCTGAGGGTGCAAAAAAATCTAAATATTGAGAAAATCGCCTTTGAAGTTGTCCATTTCTATTGGCGATAGTGCTGCATCCATTCACAAAAATAAATGTTTTATATATTTAAGGTGGAAAATTTACAAAATATCTTCATTGAACATGATCTTTACTTAATATCCTAATGATTTTTGGCATAAAAGTAAAATCTATAATTTTGACCCATACAATGTTTTGTTGGCTATTGCCACAAATATACCCGTGCAACATAAGACTGGTTTTGTGATCCAGGGTCACATTTCTTGAATTACCAAACACACACACACACACACACACACACACACACACACACACACACACACACACACACACACACACACACACACACACACACGCACGCACACACACACACACACACACACACACACATACATATATATATATATATATATATATATATATATATATATGTGTGTGTGTGTGTGTGTGTGTGTGTGATTATATATATATATATATATATATATATATATATATATATATATATATATATATATATATATATATATATATATATATATATATATATATATATATATATATATATATATATCACCACTCATTCCATTTGCAGTTCTCTACCAATTAAATGTTTGGGGCCTGTAAGATTTTGAACTGTAGATTATATATATAATTTCAGTGTCACATTATCCTTCAGAAATCATTCTAATATGCTGATTTGCTGCTCAAGAAACATTTCTTATAATCATTGTTGGAAACAGTTGTGCTGCTTAATATTTATGTGGAAACAATGATCCAATATTTTAGGATTTTTTTATTAAGAATGTTCAAAAGAACAGCATTTATTTGAAATATAAATATTATGTAACTAAATAAATGTCTTTTCTGTCTATTTTGGTCAACTAAATGCATCCTTGCTGAATGTAAATTTCTTTCAAAGGAAAATAATCTTACTGGCCCCAAACGTTTAAACGTATTATTTTAATTTCATTTTCTTTTATTTTTGCCTGTCATTCAAAAGTCATTTTACTCTTTCAGTTGAATGCAGTTCTCGACTGAATAGCAGTGGATCTTTATGTTTCTTCAGTTCATCTGTGTGTAAGCTATAATGTCCTTTCTGAAATATTTTGTCAGTCTCAGAGCTAGAGCTTTAATGAAAGAGAGATTGTTTCAAGGACAAATACAGCTCGTGTAGGTTATGTCTCTGCGGCTGTGTGAAGTGTTGGCTGAGGCGGCTCTGTGTGGACGGTGAGAGATGAGCAGGTATTCTGCTCAACGGCAAGGATCATTCCTCACAGCCAATTCTGCTATCTCCTACACACAGGACTCACGCAGCTGATTGTTTCCTTAGCTCAGAGGATAGCTGAGGGAAGATGCACACTCGCAATACTCGCACACACGTCTTTGTCAAGAAATATAAAGTCCTGGAATTATAAGAATGATATAAAATTGAAGAATTGGAGTTGCATTCATGTGTGAAAAATGAAAACCAATGACTGACCTTCAAATCAAAGCAAGATTATGTGAAAAACCAGTCCCTCTCCAAATGCAAGCGGCCGGTCTCTGGCGATGCCTGTGCCTGTAAATGACAGTTATGGTAGTTGTCATAAAATGTGGGACTAGAGATCCAGAATTGGTTGTCACTAACTCTAAATCATTTACCAATAATGTGGCCAACAAATCCACTCTCCAAAATCTAGTTGTTTTTATTTTATTTTATTTTATTTTATTTTATTTTATTTTATTTTATTTTATTTTATTTTATTTTATTTTATTTTATTTTATTTTATTTTATTTTATTTTATTTTATTTTATTTTATTTTATTTTATTTTATTTTATTTTATTTTATTTTATTTATTTTATTTTTGTATCTATGCAGGGAGAAGTAGCAATTTTGGGTAACACTTTATTTTACAGTGTCCTTGTTTATGATGTTACATGTACTTACCATAGTAATAAGAGTAAATTATGCATAATTACATGTAACCAAATCATAATACATGGTGTTGCTTAATATTACTCAGTACTTAAATATATAATTACACTGTAACAATGACACCTTAAAATAAAGTGTAACCCATATTTGTTTAGTTTGTAAGGTCATGGGAATGTGGAAGTTAAGCTCGTGTTATATTGGTATAATAGCACAATATAAAAATAAAATAAAGCCTGTAAAAATGTATGGAAACTGACTAGACCTTTTAAAGATTGTTCCAAACCCAAGTGTTGTTGTAGTTGTTTTTTCAAAAAGAACACTTAATATTCAGTAATATTATCCATTTGACTGCACCGAAACTTTAATGAGAACAAAAGTTGAACAATGATGACACCAATTCTCTGCAGAGCTTCTTTATGACTGATTCGCTGATAGCTGATTTTGTAGCTATGTTTACAAGGACACTTTTTGTTTCAATCGGAATTAAATCAATCCGATTGATGAATCAGTACATAGTGTTTACACGAACACTAAATAAGTGATCAGGCTGATGTGTGCGTTTATATGTTACAAGCTTCACGTGATGTGCACACTGCATTCTGATTTTCCCGCTGTTGGTGCATTCTAACCATTCCAGACTTTATATTTATCTTTTTCCTGTCCTAATTAGGAGACAACAATCACATGAAGCTTGGAGCAATAAAAATATCCCATTCCCAGGCCCAAAACAAGGTCTGTGTTAGGGGTTGCTGATATACCGTTAGACACGATTAACCGGTAGAAATTTGTCAACCGGTAGAGATTTTGGACTGTCGTCTCTATCGCGGTCACGCTCACATGATGTTGCCGTTCTGTGCTGTCTTGAAAGCTTATCGAAAGCTGTGCACATAAAGCAGCTGCTCATACAGTGCGAGAGGAGGGCCTACTGAACTAGAGTTCTTTTTAGCACCTTACTGGGCTTGAACAGTCAAATACACACACACACTTATATGTCAAAATGCCCGTCTTTGTGAGTATCCTCATAAACACGTTTTATGTCTTAAGTGAACGTAAATGGTTCAGAAAGACAGTGCATGTGTATCAGTATATTAGATCAGTACCTTCTCTCTTAGGGCCCTATCTTTCACCCAGCGCAATTGACTTTGTACACCGACGCATGTATAATTCCTATTTTTCACCCAACGCACAGCGGACATTTCCCTCGACAGACGCACATCGGTAAATTGGGGAATGAACTTGCGATCCCGGGGCGGTTCAGCGAAAAGAGGAGAAGTGTTCAGGCGCAAACGTTCCCTGGTGCTATTTTGCAGTTCCAGAAAACAATTCTGCCACAGACCAGGAAAAACCTAGTCTAAAGTCAGTGGCGCGTTCAGATGCTATTTTAAGGGCGCATGCTTGGCCATAATGTAGCGTGTGCACAACGCGCATACATTTTGCTTCTCTCATCTACACACAGACGCAGTAGTTCCCATTTTAGCAAACCAAACATAATTACAAGGAAAATATTCCACATAAGGGAAATCATTGTGGTGTCCATGAAGATGTGAAAAATAGGCATAAATCTAGCTTACACGTTTACCAAAATTATTATACGCCTGTTTAACCGAAGCTAATTTGGGTGGGTTTCTCCCATCCCCATACAATGTCACTTCTCTGCACTCTAAAAACTCCTGGGTTATCTCTTCAACCCATTTTCTGAGTTATTTGTGTTGGGTTAAAATTATGGGTTATTTTTTCAGAGAGTAACCATTTTCTGGGTTATAGGGCTAATATTTTGACCCAATTCATGGGTTGTTTGGGTTTCTGGGTTATTTTTCAAAGAGTAACCCATGTTCTGGGTTATAGGGTTGGCTTTCTCTCTCTCTATCTCTCTCGCCTGCTCGCCCGCAGTTGTTCTGGAATTTTCTCACAACAGTCGTTTGAAATAACCGTCGCTTTCGTGCTCGATCCGTTTTGGCCTGTGCTTCATCGGTGCAACTTCATCTATATTCAAGGTAAGAGAGTATTTTCAGTGTTGATGTAATGTAAACTTTTCTGTGTCCATGTCCCTCTTGCTAGTTTAGCACCATTTGCTAAAAAAAAAAAAAAAAATACGTTGAGACTAGCGTTAGCCGTGGTAATTCTGTGGTTGGCATGTAGCCACGGCTATCACGACAACATCTAGGACAACTCGAGGTAACGTTATCGCACACCGGACGCGATTTTGAACACGGCCGAACCGTTGCTGGGTGTCGCGGACAGACGCCGGATGGCGCCGCGGCGCCGCCGGTGTGTGTAGGCTACACTCACAGAGAATAATGTGTTCGAATTTTAAAGACGCGGCACTGCGCTTCGCGTCCGGTGTGCGAGCCCCTTGAGAGACTGCACGTCCGGTGAGCGATACCTCGAGTTGTCCTAGATGCGACGCGGCGCTTCTCGTCCGGTGTGCGAGCCCCATAGCCGCGGCTACAGAGAGACGAGGCAACACAATAGTTGAATTATGTTTTCCAGCTGCGCCGTGCTTATCATATTTGTAATGGTCTTGTCTCCAGAGCGCATTTTCATCCTGGCCAGTAGGGGTCGCTCTTCTTGAGCTCTCCATATCATGCTCCCTCCAGAACTGTGGATGGCGCTTGACTATAATTGACACTAGACTCTCCGCTCCTGAAGGAGGCGCCATTACCCCTAACCATGTATTAAATCCTTCTCATCAATCCTGATTTCCCACACCTGTGTTTGACCCTTTATAAGTCTGTTTGTTCCCTGTCACTGTGTTCAGTCTTGAGCCATTCATCCAGTGTATCCTGCTGCCTGTCTTCGAGTTAAGTGTATCTCTTGTTGTATATTTTGGACCCTCGTGTCTGTTTTTGTTTTCTCTGTTTAATGGAAGCTCGGCTCTCCTAGTTTATTTGTATTTTGTATCTTTTGTTTCTCAAGTAAAGTTTACTTTTATTTTTGAAGACTCAAGTCTCCTGGCTCTTTTGATATTCTGCAATTGGGTTTAACTAATGGGGATTTAGCTCAGTGAGTAACCACTCACACTCACCCCGGTTCTATCCCCACCAAGGGCAACTTCTTACAGCAAGACTGAACCATGGAAACAAGCCCAGCAGAAGAGTCTTCACCAACCACTAATGTTGAGCGCATCCTGACTGCACTCTCCGAGCAAGCTACAACTATTCAGCGACATGATCAGGCTCTGTCTGAGATTCTCCATCTTCTGAACCGCCAGTCACAAACTTCTTCACCCCAGGAACCCCAACTTTCTCCTGGCCCTCCATCCACACTGACTTTTTCTACTGAGCCCAGATTACCAGCCCCAGAGCGGTTCGACGGCACCCCTGAGAGATGAGAAGGATTTAATACATGGTTAGGGGTAATGGCGCCTCCTTCAGGAGCGGAGAGTCTAGTGTCAATTATAGTCAAGCGCCATCCACAGTTCTGGAGGGAGCATGATATGGAGAGCTCAAGAAGAGCGACCCCCTACTGGCCAGGATGAAAATGCGCTCTGGAGACAAGACCATTACAATATTATACAGTGCTCTACTGGCTGAAGTAGTGAGTTAAAGAAGCGGGTCAAGTCTTCAAATTGTTGCCAACCTCTATATTGCTATGGTTTCTCGAGGTCATTTTGAATGGACAGTTTTGTCGCTGATAAGCTAACTGAGTGGCAGCTGTCTGAGCTGACAGAGAATTTTAGTGGTGAGCATTTTACTCTTATTGCCCTTATATCATCTCTCTATACCTACATTTTTTTTTTAATAAGACTTAAATGTGTCAGTGCAAGATTTTGTGAAAGTCACAAATTCTTCGCCAGTGGGGTATGCACAACCCTAAAAGCTTATTGTGCCTTGTCTTTAAGCTGTTATGCATAAGAATGGGCAAGATATTCACCTTTGCAGTAATGTCATTACACTTTTTAATGAAAGAAAATATGTCATTCACACAAAATGGGTAACGTTAATGCTGCAAAAGAACCACATTAGTTAAAGGGATAGTTCACTTTGAAATTAAATTTGGATATGTTTTAGCTTACCTCAAGGGCATCCAAGATGTAGGTGTCTTTTTTTTCCGCAGTAGTTTCAATTTTGATATTTTTAGGTCAAACCGTTTTTGTCTGTCAGTCATATAATGCAGGTCTATGATCACGGTCTCAAAGAGCATGCACAGAGTCCAAATGAAAACAATTCCCCATCGTCCAAATTAAACAATTCCCCATCGTAAGTACACATTGATGGCCTAAGACACGAAACGAGCGGTTTGTGTGAGAAAACGAACAGTATTTATATCGTTTTTAGCTCTTATACACAGCCACGTCCAAGTGATCTGAGGGCGCGCGCGCGCATCCTGGTGTGTGACGTGTACGCAGACTGGTGCATTGATATATACACTAGATGTCGCCTTGGCTACTGCAGTTCATTGGAACGAATGTCTTTAAGGCGACATCTAGTGTATACATCTATGCACCAATCTGCGTACATGTCACACACCAGGATGCGCGAGCGCCCTCAGATCACTTGGACGTGGCTGTGTATAAGAGCTAAAAACGATATAAATACTGTTCGTTTTCTCACACAAACCGCTCGTTTCGTGTCTTAGGCCATCAATGTGTACTTACGATGGGGAATTGTTTAATTTGGACGATGGGGAATTGTTTTCATTTGGACTCTGTGCATGCTCTTTGAGACAGTGACCATAGACCTGCATTATATGACTGACAGACAAGAACGGTTTGACCTAAAAATATCAAAATTGAAACCACTGCGGAAAAAAAGACACCTATATCTTGGATGCCCTTGAGGTAAGCTAAAACATACCAAAATTTAATTTCAAAGTGAACTATCCCTTTTACTAGCAATTTGGGCCACGTAAAAAAAGAAAAAAAAAAAGCCACTGCATTCCCTTTAAAAGTGATTATTTGTTAGCTTGATAATGAAAGAGTGTCTGGTGAGTGGGTCACAATTGTCTCAACTTATTAACAATACTCATGTTGTCTTGTTTTCTGTCTTTCAGATGAAGACATAGATGAGAAGGCATTTCTTCTCTTTGATGAGGACACTATCAAAAATCTTGTCCCCAAAGTTGGCCCCAGGCTTAAATTCCTGAGGCTCTTCTGAGAATTGTTGTTTATTTTTCTATTTTTTTATTTCTAATATTGTTATTACAGTGTGACCTAAAATAAATAGGAAAATAAACATGTCCAAGTGTGTGTTTTTTCATATAGATTTTAATTTAATGCAATAAAAATGTAAAAGTGCTTGAAGCGTGTAATATAATGTAAAACAAAGTTTTATTTTCTGAAATAAGGCATACTGGGATAGTGACCCAAGTTAGGTTATTTTTGACCAAACTCCTGGGTTAAAAAAGGATCAACTAATTTCTGGGTTATTTCTACCCAGATGTTGGGTTTTTTACCCAGGAGTTTTTAGAGTGTGTCTTTTATGGCCCTGATGAGAATGTCGGTCTCCTTGGTTGTGAACCGCTCATGGCGCGCGCCTGGCAAATCCGCCATTGTAATAGCAATCCGCCATGGAACAAACGCGCCTGCTCTTAAAGGGAATGTGTGATGATGCTCTGATTGGTTTATTTCACGTTACGCCCAAACCACACCTATGAGTAATGTAGCTACTTCAGACCAACCCATTTTAGATTTGCGTCAGGCACAAGAGTCATTTATCCCGCCGGTATAATAGCAACAGCGCACGAGATCCACCCACAAAGTTACTTGCGTTTCGCGTTTGATACTTGCGTTTCAGATCGTTAAAATAGGGCCCTTAAAGTGACAGCAGCATAATAATCCTGATTTGTTCTATTGTAGTGTTTTATTTCTATTGCTTAAAGTTTTTCAAGTAGGTCTATTTCATTTGTGTCTTTGATCTGTTGCATTTGTTGGTCCTATTGCTTGTAATTATTTTCTTTGTTCCTATTTTATCTGTTTCCTTGCTGTCAGTGAACTTATGTTAGTTAGGCTAGTATTGGTTATTTATGTGATTTTGGAGTTGGTGATGGGATTTCTGACATTTCAATACAATTGTTATATAATAAAAACTGTTTAAAGCAAAAATAACTGCAGCGTGATATCTTTATCATGAAATAAAATTATTCAATATTGTGATATTGGTCATATTTCGCTCACCTTTAGTCTGTGAATGAGATTCTGAAGCAATGAATGCAGATTTTTGCAATGAATTTTATTCAGTTGTTATTGCAGAAAAAACCCTGACAGGGTGATCAGGACACCGACGTGAAGTTTTTTACCACTGAAATAATGATGGGGACTGTGGGACATATTGATATTGTAAAGAAACCGTTTTAAAATCCTATATGTTAATTATCTCTATCTTGTTCTAGCAACAATACGAACACGTCAACAATATTACTGTAGGCCTATACTATTAATGTTTAAATCCTCTGGTTTCACGTTTCAGTGAATATAGTAGATTACTGAAGAGCAAGATGGCTCCTTGATTTTGAATGAGAAAGAGAGAGAGAATTTAAAATCTAAATTTGTCTTGTTGAATATTCTGTTTCACTCAGACATATTTTGTATTACAGTTTTTCTCGATTGCTTACAGTTTTTCTCGATTGTTTACACACATTTTCTGAAAGCATGCCTCATATTCTCAGAACTCTACACACAAATCCAAAAACACACACACAATGGGCAAAACCCCTCAATTCTCCTGCAAAATGAAACTTTACATTCAAAACAATGTTATTTCTTCTCAAAATGGTATTTTGTTTTCAAATGACACACACAAACCATCACATGAATAGACATTTATAAGAACCAGTTGAACACTGATGTGCTCAATGTAAAACACTATGATGAATGGAAAACACTTCTTCTCCATTCATCATAATGATTTAGGCCTTTTTTTGTTCAGTGTTACACTTTCTACAGACAGTACATACATAAGTGTGTTGTAAAATATCTGAGAATATTGTTTTTATACTCAGAACACACAAATACACAGTAACGAATATATTTTATTTTTCCCACAAAAACAATGTACACAGTGTACATCCCAACCAACACAAAGTAGTACATACAGTGGTCTACATACAAAACAACAGAAGAATTTACTGTATACAGTTACAGTAATAAAAAAAATCCAGTGTTGGCATCCATTGCCCCATTGAAGAGCTGACCTGTTGCCCTTTTATGCTAAAGCTCTGATTGCTAATTGTAAAACTGTGTGATGGGTGTTTGCCCATGTGAAGAGTCAGTGTGCATATTTAAATAGGAGTGTGTTCCTTGTGAAAACAAGAGATTTTCTGCATGAAAATTGTGCCAAAAGCAGAGAATTGTGTGTAGTGTTTTGAAAATAGTGTGTTTTAGAACTGCAATTTGAGTGTAAAGCAGGAATTGTGCTTGTAGTTTAGCAGAATTGGCTCAGGGGGTTGGCGAATGAGTTACATGTTGTGGTCATTGTGTCTCAAGTAGGCCTACCATGAAATGTGTGTAAACAATTGAGAAAAACTGTAATGCAATACAATGGGTTGTGAATGCCATTTTACACATGCTGTCAACAGTACAGGTTGTATTTAACCATGCATATTCCTGAACCCTTTTTTGGCTCCATATAGCAGTTTATTTATTTGCTATATTTAGTACAACTATTCAGTCTCCAGTGGTGCACCATGTGTTGATTGATTTTCTGAAGTGCAATCATGAAGCATTTCTGCCTTCATTGTTAGTGTTTTTGGAAGGAGGAGATTGGAAATTGGAGAAGGGGAATTAGGTATGCCAGCAAAACAAAACACAGAATAAGAATCCAATCTTTTGATGGAACAAATGAATAGTTGTGTTCTGAAGCTTTTGTCCTTGAGGAAAAATTATCATCTGTGCAGTCCAAAAGGAATTTATCATTGTATTTGCCGGATGTTTATAATTAGTCTTTTTCCCAGTCTCTCTCTCTCTCTCTCTCTTTGTAGCATTTGCAGGGAGTCTAAAGTTAAGTATTGAAGAACTTCTTAAGTGCTTCTTAAATGCCTAATTAAAGGGTAGACTGCAGATTTAAGTGGATCAGTGTTTCTTTTTTTTAATGGCCACTTAGTGTTGAACTGGTGTCAGAATATGGCAACATTTATTGTATTATTTAGATGTGCTTCATTCAGACTTAACCGTATTACGAAGCAAAGTTTGCACCAATAAAGAATGTATAAGAATTGAACCTTTAAATAAAGGACGTTCATATGAATGAAACATGACTAAAACATGAAATAAAACACACCCATTTAGTGATACGAATTATCAGAAAACATTTTGAATTTAGAATAAATATTGCAGTGAACGACTGACTTTTTATGTGCCATTTTAAAAATTAAGAATTTAAGAATGCTGCCATTTCGAATATTTCTCTCTTAAATTACAAACCTGGTGAAATAAATGTTTGATAATGCACAATTGCTTAAAGCATTAAGCCTTGAAAGACTACATTACAGTGATTTTACCACAATTATTAGAAATGTGAGTGGCTAAAACCCCCTCAAACTGTGGTAAAATCACGGTCACATTACGCTAAAGACATGAATGTTCATTTAATTATATTTAATAATATGAATCCACCAAGACATATGGTTCATTAGTTTAATTGTACGTTATCTATTGTTGACAAGCAATGTGTATCTGTTATTTTAGGGTTTCAAATGCAGCTCATCCAGTTAGAAATTAAAATCAGTTACATTTTTATATTACAAATTCATTTAAAACCTAAAAAAAGCATAAAAGAAGAAAAAACATAAAAAAAACACACACACACACACACACACACACACACACACACACACACACACACACACACACACACACACACACACATATATATATATATATAAAGTTGAGCACAACCTGGTCATGGTTCCTGAAAATATTATTATGGGTTCATTTTGGGGCTTTTGGGTTGAATTTAAGAAACCTGGCCTTGATCAATTGATTCAGTTGAAACCAATTTAACAGTAGATTTAGCTCTTTATAATTTTTTTCTTTCTTCTCATTTTCTTCTACGTCTTTTACGTTTCTTCTAAGTGCTCCACTCACCTCTGAAAAATCGTTTAAGTAATTATTTTAGAATACAGTTTAAAAACTATATATTTTAAATAGTCTTTCTGAAAATGTAAGCCAAACATTTTCAGCATTTTTTACATTTATAAGACTCAAACTATTGTAATCAACCCTCAAACAACCAGCTGAAATATCAGAAAATTATCCAGATGGAGACCATGGACAATATGCAACATTCTGCGTATTTTACACGAGCACTTCTGGATTTAATATAAAGTTTTATTTTGGTTTTTGAAGATAAAATTATATGGAAATGCTCTTTAAGTTGATCACAGCTGTCCAAGTATCTTAAAATGTAGTTTACATGTATCTGAACCAGTTTACAGAAATGCACAAAAAGTGTTTTGAAAGGGTGGCGTCTTGGGAAAACATTATATTCCCCATCCGTCTTTTCTTCTGTTATTTTTTTTACGCAGGTTTTCTCCCAGTTGTCCTCGTTTGTCATTTCACACGGTCTGTTCTTATAGGTTCTCTCAGGCGTTCCTCCAGCTATAACCAATTAGCACAAACTGCTGTTTAGTACAAACATTTGAATATAAAAAAGACATGCTAATGCGTTTCTTTTAAACTCCACAGAACATTAAACTGCCAAACCCAACAAACGTTTATCTGCACAGAAGAGAAAAGAGAAACAACTGTTTCGCCTCCAGCTCTGAATAAATGAATGTTAATAGTTTTGTGAAAGGGTTGAAAGGAGTCACTTTTAACCTCAAAAAGGTGTTCCTGACTATTTTAGTAAATTAAAAACACAGAGACCGAATCTCAACCCACAGGAGAGAAAAATCAATAATGATAATTTTTAAATATCAGATATTGGTTTACAGTTTTTGCTCTTGAGAAAAGACTCTCCTAGAGCTCCAGAAGATATGATATCAACTGAGATTTCAAACTGCTTAGACTTACTAATTTGCAAAGTTAGTTTTTCATTTAAAAGTCAGAGATTTCGATATAATCTCAAACTTTTCTGATAAGATTCCTCCAAGACCAACATATCTACCTTTTTTTATTTTTTTTTATTTAAAGTATTAACTTTATACTTTATTACTGTATATAAACCTGGGGTCTTCAAACTTTTTCAGAGACACAGCAAGAATATAACAGAAAAACTTCTAAACAAAAAGTCTAATCAAGCATATCGTACAAAAGTACTTTGAGACACAGCACTAAAATAATTACTAGAGTCATATTTGTAAATTACATTGCCATTTTACTTAGTACATTTTAATATCGGACTGACAATGAACAATTTAGCCGAATGTTAGCTTTTTTTAGATTTAATGATTGTAATGATTTATTTTGACACTTCAATGATTTAAATGCTAGTAGCCTATCTGTAATAGGCTATGTAAACTGAAAATTTCTTTGGCTTTTTTCCATTTTGGTTAAAATGCATGTGTTTACATCATTGCTTTGATGTAATAGCTTTGCAAGAGCTATTTTGTTGTTTGCTTATGCACGTTAATTTTTTTTTTTTTCAGAAGACGTGAAATGTTTGAATTTTAAATCATTTTTATGTGGGGATTGGCTCCATTAAAAACCAATTGAGAGTGTTTGTTATTTTGGTTTGAGGAGATTTAATTTTATTTGCCTCCGGTTAGACAGGACCTTTCTCTCAGTCTCCGTGAGTTTAATTCAGTGCTGCTTTGCTCAACAGTGTTTTTGACCATGTCTGAGGCTTTTTTGTCGTCATACCCTGGCAGCTTGTTAATTAAATCTGCAAGTAAACCTTAAGGACAAAGGCCATGGTTGTTAAATGCTGGATATCATGGTAGCTCTGTTTGTTTTTCTTAAGTTAACTGAAAAGCCAATTTAAACCATCCACAATTGATTAGATTGTGAAAATCCAGTGTTACACCAGAATAAAGCCAGGTGGTTTAGTGGACTGATTTGAAAGTAAGGAGGATTCGTGACTTTAGCAGTAGCCATGCTGGTACACCCTTAAAAATAAAGCTTCTTTATAGGCATCTGCGGTTCAATGAAACCTTTCCATTGGACAAAAGGTTCTTTATAGTGGAAAAAGGTTTTTTAGATTATTTAAAATGTTATTTTCTAAGAAGAATGGTTCAATGTTTTCGTGAAATGTTTGAGTTTATTTGGGGTGAAATATTTTTTTTTATCTGAGGACTGGCTCCAAACCAAGTAAGTGTGTTTCTTCTAAAAAAAAAAAAAAATATATATATATATATATATATATATATATATATATATATATATATATATATATATATATATATATATATATATATATATATATATATATATATATATATATATATATATATTAAGAACTGTTGACTTAAAGGTTCTTTTGGGAACCGAAAATTGTTGTTCTATATGGCATCACTGTGAAAACCCCCTTTAAAACCTTTATTTTTAAGAGTTGTTTCGACCCAGATTAAGGACCAACATAAAAAAGCCATTCAGAAAATTGAAAAACAAGTCACAAAAAGAGCAAACATTAAGACAGAGCAAAATGAAATTAAATTTATTGGCAGCAAAAGGCAACAAAACAAAGAATTATATACATATACAAAACTTGAATAGGCAGAAGCTTCAGGTTTTAAAAATCCACCCCCATCCTATCGGCAACTGTGCTCAGAAAAAAGCGAAAGGGAAAAAAAGGGAAAAAGAGAGGCTCGTAACAGAGTGTGTAATTATACAATACACAATTATATGGAAAAAGCTTTAAAAAAGCAATACAGAAGCTAAAGGTCCCTATATACTCATGATGAAGTTCTTTTTCGTTCGTCGTTTAAGGGTAAAAAGTAGTTTGAAATACGTGACCAACGGCATACTGTTATCGGACATCCTGACGCCGCTAACGCTGAGAGAAGCATTAGGTAAATATGTAAATATGCGCTGCCCTTTCCTTTTCAACAACAAAATAAACATCCAACAAAAATGACAGCGGTGAGAAAACAGCAGATAAGAAAGCATCTGATCATAGCGATGTGGATGTGTTTGCAACAGCTCTGCAATAAAGTCACGTGACGTCACGAGGACTTTATACAAAAGATTGTTTAAAAGCAAACAACTTTACAGTATTAGACATGAAAAAAACAGTGTCAGTGTCTCTTTCATTTAGTATTACAACTTCAATTTCTACTATAAAGCGGCTCTCCAGTGTATTCATGTTTTTCCTCATGAACGTCAGACCTCGACGGACTGTACAGAATAAAAGAACCGCAGAAGATTTCCATGTCAAAGAAGGCGGAGCCTCAGAGTTACACCTACCTATTACATAATCGCCACGGAGTCGGTGTCTTCAAGCCAGAGTGAACTTTTCCAGAAAGTTTCCCAAGCTGTTTTAAACTCCTAAAACAAACATCAAACGAACTATGCCCTGATTTGAACAAAATGTCAAACCAGTTCGTTCTTTAAATTTCCTTGAAGTATATCAAGGGCCTTAAGGATTTATGACCATTCTGGGTTTTTTTTCCAGAATATAGTTTTTTATAAGCTGTTGTGTAATATGCATAAGAAGAATACAATTACCCTGCCTGTTTATTGTTTGACGTATTTAGCTAATACATGCTTTGTTATTTAGTTTATTTCCTGGATAGGCCCTATGGGCAATGATTTAAGAGTTACATGTGTTTTTTTTATTTTTTTTTAATCATACAGTGAATATAACATTTGTATGATGTTTTGTTGAATTCAAAGTTGTACTGTTAGGCATTGCAGATTTATATGTGTGTGTAAGTGCAGAGCTGAATTTGAGGTCAAAGAGATATACATGTCACTTTATAGAAGACTTGTTTATGCTCAAAGTAGTATTATAGCAACTTTATAACTATTATGTGTTAAGTATGTTACCGTGGATGAAAAGTGATTCAGACAAAAGGGGATGAGCTCACTAAATGCGGAGGAGAACACATAAAACATGCCTTTTTAAAGGGGGTGTTCCCGTGGATGACCTCATTTGGGGAGGTCACTAATTTATGTGAAAATATCTGTGACGACGACAGTGGCATCAGATGCTGCTTCGTGACCACGTGAAGAGCTTCTTGATTGAAAAACGTTTATTTTTACTTTAACTTATATGGAATATTTGTAGTATAGTTATTATAACCAATAAATTGATTTCTATTTGTATAACAAAATCTGCCTCCTGGGGCATTGATTTATGACACTGAGCCAGAACAGACCACATAGAAGACTGCCTTCGTTAATGAATAACTACACAGGAACAAATGAGTAACACAATATTAACAATCTAGTAACTACAATTAACTAACAAGTAACTCTGATTAACGAATTAGTAAGTAATAGCACACAGATTTAAGTGGTAGTTCACTATTAACTAATCAATAACTACTATTTTTTAATACTTCACAAAGAACTACTGAATTTTTTTTACAGATTTAAGTCGTAGTTCACTAATAACTTATCAATAACTACTATTTTTCAATACTTCCCAGAGAAATAATGAAAAAAATTCACAATTCATGCAAAACTAATTAATAACTAATGCAGGACAAATTACTAGCACTAAATTAACATTACTGCTAGATACTGTACACTAATTATAAATATGTAATAGCGTAGCAGCAGACTTATGATTTGGGAAAGCTGTCAATAATTAGCCTATGTACTGCTGTCTTTAGAGAACTATTCATAAACTAAATAATTTTTAAGAATTGTTTTTATAAATGCACTTGTCTGGAACACTTACCCTGTGGCCGATTTTCCGGCATTCCTCTGGACTGGCTTTGAATAACTAGACTCATCATGGTGAGTACTGGAACATACTGAGTCATCAGCCACCCAAATACCAGTTATTTTATTATTTAACCTACCTCTCAAAATTGTTTTATGTATGTCTCTTTGCTCATATGTAGATATGTATGTATGTATATATGTATGTATATGTGTGTGTGTGTGTGTGTGTGTGTGTGTGTGTGTGTGTGTGTGTGTGTGTGTGTGTGTGTGTGTGTGTGTGTGTGTGTGTGTGTGTGTGTGTGTGTGTGTGTGTGTGTGTGTGTGTGTGTGTGTGTGTGTGTGTGTGTGTGTGTGTGTGTGTGTGTGTGTGTGTGTATATATATATCCTGTGAATGATTAGATGATTCTACCCTTTCGGGTTGGCTTACCGTAACTACAGCATGGAATCACGATTAATAGTAATGACTCAAGTGTTACTACATACTTCTATCAGAACTACTAATAATTTGGATCCGTATTCTAAAGTGAAGATCATGTTAACTAACTAGTAATGGCTCAAGTGTTACTACATACCTCTATAGGAACTACTAATTATTTGGATCCATATTCTAAAGTGAAGATCATGTTAACTAACTAGTAATGACTCAATGACAAATTGAGTAATGACAAAAATTGTAGTTATTGATTAGTTATTAGTGAACTACCACTTAAATCTGTAAAAAATTCAGTAGTTCTCTGGGAAGTATTAAAAAAGTAGTTATTGATTAGTAAATAGTGAACTACCACTTAAATCTGTGTGCTATTACTTACTAATTCGTTAATCAGAGTTACTTGTTAGTTAACTGTAGTTACTAGATTGTTAACATTGTGTTACTCATTTGTTCCTGTGTAGTTATTCAGTAACGAAGGATCCGTATTTTAAAGTGTTACCGTGCTTATAATTTAGGTCAGATAACCTGCCTAACCTGAGAATAAAAATAAGGTAAATGTGTAAAAAAAATATTCATTCTATTAAATTGCTTTACCAGTGACTTTTCTTTTTCATACAGAGCCATGAGAGCAAGTAGATTTAGATTTAGATTTAAAAGATTACGAAAATGCACTAGTGAACTGTCCTCAATAAGACCAGAAACATGTTTTTAAGAAAGTAAATGGGGATCAATTTTGAAAAGGAAAGCAGAATGTTATTCAGTAGTATACTTGTCCTCTCTCTGCTATCATTCTCTTTGTCCACTGACTCGGTGGCTGTGGGCAGAGATTCTGGTGTGAGTTCACATACAGCCTCTGATAAGTGTGGCTGTATAATTGGGTCAAGATTGCAGTTCTCTCTGTGTGAGAGTTGATAACACACAGCTTCACACTCATTTTTTCGTATTCTGCCAGTGGTGAGGGTCGATCCCTTGCCCTGTAGCTTCTGGTTATTTTATATTCACATGAAAGCTTATGCCTTCAGAATTGACATACTATTAGCAATCATATGTTGTTTTGTTAGTAACCACTATAATTTTCCACCCTCTCTTTGACCCTTGTCTTTAACGTGAAATCCTGTACGAAGAGTATGTAAAATGACATTTTTTATTTAAAAGGCCTAAAATTAACGCTGAAAATGACTGCAATTATGGGATTTTTTTTTTCAATATGCTTATTTACAGATGTGAAAGTACAGGCTTGATAAGTAATACATATAGGGTGTAAACATAAAAAGCAAGTAGAACAAATGTTTGTTATTTTATGATTATTTTGCAGCATCATAATAAATTATGCCACTATCTATCTATCTATCTATCTATCTATCTATCTATCTATCTATCTATCTATCTATCTATCTATCTATCTATCTATCTATCTATCTATCTATCTATCTATCTATCTATCTATCTATCTATCTATCTATCTATCTATCTATCTATCTATCTATCTATCTATCTATCTGTCTGTCTGTCTGTCTGTCTATATACATGCATATACAGTATGTATGTGTATATATATATATATATATAGTAAATATCCATAATTTTTTGTAATTTCCATTGCATTTATATTTCCACAGTAAAAAACAACAACAACAACAACAACAACAATTTTTTTTTATTTATTTTTTTAATGTATATACAAGTTTGTCTAGCTTTGACGATTATCCTATGTGTTCTGACTTAACAGCTAAATTCATACATTCACTGCTTCTGGAAGCATTGCCTGTGTATTTTTTTAAGAGGACAAAATATCCCATGAGTATTTCAGCACAGCACAGGCTGATTTAGCATGCTAATTAACCACTGCTGACATGTTTCTCCTACAACAGTGATTAGATGTACCGTCTGACCTGATAAATCACTGCAGTGACAGCTTTTATCAACGAATAAATTCACCTGGTAAGCCTTTTCTTACCTTGGCATCTCAAGACATGTGTTGCCGTACACAAATTACCCTGACAGTCCTCAGAAAGTGACTTGTGTGATACTTAGGCTATGTAGTTTCGACTGTTTTTTGAAACTTCAGTTTCTTCATTACCTCAGAACATTTAAAGAACAACATTTATTCAAGAGCCTTAAATGGTAGAAACACCCATTTTTGACTTGCTCTCTAAAAAAGAAAGAATGAAAAACGTCAATGTTTGATTGAGGAAAAAGTCTGGTCTAGGAGCTGTTTTGACTCGCTAGGCACTGAAACCGAAGGTCCATCTTTAATTTAGCTTTGGCACAAAAAATGTTTCTGTTGTCATTGCCTGGAAAAGCTGGTTTATTCTCTCCCCTCCAGACATCTGTACTCTCGCCTGCTCAACTTCAGATGCCCATGACTCACTTCACCATGAAGCCCTGAAGATTAATCACTGCTCGTAAACATCTTCACAGACATTCATTACTGAATTCAATATTAGCAACCCCCACAAGAACATCTCTAACAGCACAACAAAAATACTGATCATTCATAAACCATGAGCCTATAACTTCCACACATTTTTTTTCCTGGTCTAAACCTGGTAAAGCTGAAAACCTGAACCAGCTTACGAGTTTCAATTGAGTTCTGATTTGTTGTAACTGTGTTTTCTTTGTTACCAGGGCATTCTTGAGTTCGTGATTTGAGAAACCTTCCTTGAAGGTTGGTATGATTGATTGTTTGCTCTAGGGTTCAAACTAATCAATACATATAAGTGTAAAATTCAGTGAGAGTAGTTTAAATGTTTGTGTTTGCTTAGTTTTGTAGAAAATCGTGTGGAAATCATTAATTTATTTAGTTTCTATTTACTTTCGGATTTTTTTTATTTAATAGGGCCCTAGAACCGATGGTGTGAGGACCCTATTGGAATTGCTCTGTTTATTTTATTTTATATTGTATTATGTTAGTGCTTGTTTTTGCTGCTATACAGTACATGTGTGTCTTAAATATCAAATGGATAAATTCAGTAAGAATAGTTTGTTTGTTTGTTTGTTTGGTCAGTTTTGTTGCTTTTGTAGGAAATTCATGCTTGTTTTTGCCGCAATAATACATATGTGTTAAATATTGAGGCCTAAATCCAGTGAGAATAGTTTGTCTGTGTTTGCTCAGTTTTGTAGGAAATATTTTGTAAACCATTCATGTATTATCTTTATTTTATTTTATTTTATTTTTTCCCCGCAGTACATATATACCAATTCTTAGTTTGAGTTTATCCCTCAATATTTAAGACATGTTTGTTGTTGCTCAGTTTTGTAGGATATCATGTGTAAACCATTAGTTAAAGAATGAATCATTTTTGATTGATGAATTAATTTTTTTTTTTTTTTATAAATTTTTATTCATGCTCGTCTTGCCGCAACCTTTTTGTCTTAAATATCGAGGGCTAAACTCAATGAGAAAAATTATTTTGTTTGTGTTTGCTCAGTTTTGTAGGAAATCATGTTTGTCTGTTTGAATTTAACCTGAATAGAAGGTGTTGTCAGGAATCTGTGGTTCACACTGGGTTTGGTTAACGCACCCTCTGCCGTCATGTAGAGGCAGGTGTTGCACTACACACTCGGGCCAACTTCGGGCCGCCTTCGAGTCTTCCGAGCTGGTACCCTATTCTCTACCTCGCTGCCTCACCCTGAGTATGTCTGTGGTGCCCTTGGTCCCCCCGGGCCGGTCCATTGAAGCACTAGAAGGTGCTCCCGACCGATCCAGCCGGTTCCTCCGTACCAGCAGACTCGACTAGTCTATTCAGTTTGCCCGGCGTCCGCCCATGCTCAGCGCTATTCATTGCACTTCAGTGTTCACGAATGTGCGTCTGTGCGAATGTGCAGTCAACGCATTCCTACTGGCGAAGGATGCGATTGAGCTGTCCCTCCAGCCGATATGAAGTCCGGCTTCTGTAGCCCGTGCTTCATTGTACTCAAGTACTGGTGAGTTATGACCATCTTGGACCTTGATTCGGGCTCTTTTCAAAGCTTTTGTTAAAGTTGCAAACACAGAAACACATTCCCAATGCTACGTCCCCAAGAATGGTCTGCAGCATTCGACCTGAAGGACGCATACTTCAGATCTCTACCCTTCCGCAACGCAGGTGTTCTTGCATTCGAAGGGTTGAAGTCTCAATACAAGTCCCTCCCTTCGAGTGCTACATAACCAGTTGGGTCTTCAGGTCAACTGGAGAAGAGAAAACTCGTCCACGGACTGAGGATCTCTTTTCCTGTTTGGAGGTGGACTTGGTCTACACGTCCCTCAGCAGGAACGTGTCTGGTCGGTGCTAGACAGAAGTGAGAAAGGGTCCAACTGAAACTTTTCAGAGGCTCTTGGGGTATATGGCAGAAGCAGCTGCAGATAGGTCGGCTTCCTCCATATGAAGACCGTTTCAGCACTGGCTTCATGGCCGAGTCCCGAGGTGGCCGTGGCTGAGTGGCATGCTCTGTGTGACAAACACCCGGCCTGCCGCCAAACTCTCAGCCATGATCAGACCTTTTGCTTCTCCGGGCAAGGCACCCCTAGAAACAAGTATCTGCTAACACTAGCTGAGGGGCCACGTATAACGGGAATGCAGGAACGGGGGTCTGGACAAGCCTCCAACTGCATTGGCATCCTTTGCCTCGAGTTGCTAGCAGTCCACCTTGCTTGATGCCGTTGCTCAGCAAGTCTGTACTGCACAGTACAGCGACCGTCGCGCTACGCTTCCCTTGCATGTCACAACTCGCCTGCCACCTCCTCCTCCTATGGAGTCAGAAGCTTCTGAGGTTGCTTCTTCCACTTTAAGTTCCGGCCTGCTCAATCGTGCTGCCGACGAGGCCTCACGACAGCCTGTGGCTGAGGAGAGTGGAGACTCCATCCTCAGGTGGTCCAGCTGTTCTGGGATCTCTTCGGGGCCGCATCTGTTTGCCTCCCCGAACTCGTCCCTTTGCCAGTTGTTTACTCCCTGACCGAGTGGAAGACCCTCAACACGGAGACACTGGTATACAGCTGGCCCAAGGGCCTACGCAAAAATGTGTTTCCCTAGTGAGCCTTCTTGCACAACACTTTGCTAAGTCAGGAATGAGAAGGAGCAGGTCTTCTTAGTTATCCCTTAATGGCCCAACTGGACCTGGTTCCCCTCAGACCCCTCGACTTGAGAAGAGGAATACCAGGGTTCTGAGGAGAGGAAGAGGTCGACGAGTGATATTTTATTTTAGGAAACTACTTTTAATTAAATAAAGACAAACTTTGTACCTTCTATCTGCTTGTCTTGTCTTTGGCATGCTCTGTTAGCTCCTCGAGGTGGTGCAGCTCACAGAGGCGGTGCGTAAGGTCCCAGTTGTCTGCCCCGGCCTGTGACAGAAGCATAAAAGGAGAAGCAACGACAGTGGAGATCGAGAGAGGCTAGGCCTGGATTTATGTTGTGTTTTATTTTGTTAGATGTGACAGCAGTCACATTTAACCTCGTTACATGGAACTTGTGCTAGGCTGGGTCCATATGTTGTGATTCCTACAGCGATCCCATATGTGTATTCTTCCATGGTACGGCTCCCTGCGAGCCTGTGTCTTCCCTTGGCAGAGCCTGCTCTGCCATCGCTGACTGGTTGCGTCTCCCCCGTTATTGGCTGGAGCCACCTCAGTGATATTCCATATGTTGTACTGCCTGGTAATTCGATCAGTCCATATGTGTTATTCTCCACATGTTACCTCCCTACGGGCAGGTGTAGCTTCCACAGTGTATTCCTTCCAACGAAAGGTTACCGCTTTCCCAGTGGTCCTGTGGAATAGTTGTGACTTCTCCTGGCCTAAGCCCTGTCCACCTCAATATGCGGGAGGATCAGGAGGCTTTTGTCTAGGCACTGGAAGGTGGCAGCTCTAGTGGCGTTTTAATGGGGATCCCAATCAGTCGATACTTCCAACAACGTCTCCTTTCCCTCCTTCAGGGAACGAGGGTTACGAGATGTTCTGTATGGCCCATTGCAAGGCATTCAGATAGATAACAGAAATCTCTCCAAGGCATCTCCATTATGTGCTCATAAGAGTGAGGTAACAATGATGAAATGCTCATAACTTTCCTACTACGCTTCCTTTCGCTACCGATCTGATGGGAGAATGCCATCTGCTCCTCTATCCCGTTTGATTTCTAATCACTCTTCTCTGAGAAATAGGAAAGGTCAGCTTCTGTTACAATTGAGATAAAGAATATTCAGCATTGATGGGATTTAAATGTGGAGGGTTGTGTAATGACAAAAGACAAAAGAGATCTCAGAACTTGCATGCACATTCTCTTGCTGTCACAAGATGATGAACTTTTAAATTGAGAGCAGAGCCTCCCAGAATCCCCTAGTGTGGTATCATTTATTGATAAAGCATCTTTTCAGTGCACTTTTCACTTCTCTTTACTGCAGTTCTCTATGCCACATAGAGATTACGCAGCGGTTAATATTGCAAATGGAATGAATAGTGTCAGAAACCTGTGGTCTTTTGTTTTGCCTGACTGCTATTTGCTCCTTGGCAGGGTTAATGATATATGGAGCCATTCATCTCTATTCAAACTGGGCTGCATGCTTCGACGAGCCCCCTGTCCTTGCCTCACTGTGCTTTCAAGATATTTCTGTTCATTAGTGCAGTAGTCTCTGATTACTCTTGGCCTTTTGTCACCAGCTCTTTTCTTGCTAATAATAGCCTACTATAATATGCTGAACAATTCAGATCAAATGCATGTTTCTTGATGTGTTCTGTGGGTTTGCGTGTGGCTTCTCTGTGATTGAGCATTTTGATATCGAATTGATGGCTTACAGTTTGAGAATGAGAATTTATTTATTAATCTGTTTGATAAGTACTTTGAAATGGTAAGGGCTGCCCCTTTTTCAAAATTATTATTTTTTTTTCAAAAATGTATTTATTTTATTAATGACTTACAACTGAATGTTATTATAAAGTGTTACCCCGCACCATACATCAAAACACTTACCCACACAGCTATGGGTCTGACTTTAATGACACGTTTGTTTATTTTGTTTTGTTATATGTTATGTTATGTTATGTTATGTTATGTTATGTTATGTTATGTTATGTTATGTTATGTTATGGTATGGTATGGTATGTTATGTTATGTTTTATGTTTTATTTTATTTTTTAGAGCTGGTAATGAATAAAAAATATATCATTATAAAATACATATATAAATACATAATAATTTTCTTTGACAAATTACTCAAAATATTGCAACTTTTATCTTAAATATAATTAAATATGAAATCCCTGAAGAATAATAAGTATATCTTAAACATTTGTTTAACAGCATCTTTTTGCCAAGTACCATCAAGACTGCTATTGCAGATATTGCTGCCTCTATTAAATGGAGTAAGAAACTCTTAATTCCGACACAAGGACTCAGAGGAAGATTGACATCTGTATGTACCTGCAGTGTGTGTATGTGACATTCATGCAGAGCCATTATCATCCTGACATCAGATAAGGACAGACCATACAGCATTTTTGTGCTTGGTAATTTTCTTCTACAGTGAGCCTTTCATAAAGTTTTTAACAGTCTTTTTCTCTCATTATGCTTTGTTTCCCTTCCAGCTACCTGCAGTTTCCTAGTGTCTTCATAAGTGTGTTGTTTTCTGCTATGTACTTCATCAATAATTCTGTGTGGTAGAATCAGATCTCCAGAGACACGTGGTGGGCACTGAGGGACACTGAAACCTTTTTTGCTCATCACATTCATCCGTACTTCTCTCTTGTGTCCTCTTTTTTTTTTACCTCATCAGTTGTTATTTATCATGTGTACCGCATGGTCCTCCTTCCCGTGCAGGACACCGCTGAACAGCTGATCTGCCGTTAGCTGCGTAAATTTCTCTCATCGTGAGCAGCTCCCAGAGCCCAGCTGAATTAATCACAGCCACACGGGCACGCAGAGGGGGGCAGGCGCCTGAGGATGAGGACAGGGAGAATCTGAAGGGTAGGGAAGAAACGATGCTGGGAGGAGAGAGGATGCGAAGAGGTCAGAGCTATAACATTCATGGAGTAAAAAGGGTAAGAAGGTTCACAGAGACAACGCTCAGATCATCCGAGAAGAGTGATTAGGCGTAAGGGTTTCGTTTCCAAATATAACAATACCAGATCCTTAACAATTTAATTAACAGGCTATAACTTCTTCTGTGGAAATACTGCCCTCCTAGTTTATTGCATGTGCTTTTTTTATATAGCATTTATCATACTTAATAAATTATTTTTTGCTTGTTCAGTTTTTAACAATTTAAGTTGTATAAATCAACATTAGTTAGGCCTATGTTCATTTATAATATTACCAACCATGAATTAGTATTGAACAATATTATGTTGAAAAATTAAATAGCTTAATAACTGCTGTAAAAAAATATTTGACATGGTACCCAACACATTAACTATAATGTAGAACATTTTGTTAAGTGTGGCTATAGTTAATACACTATTATTTTCTTTATTTATTGCAGTATACCATTTATTTATTGTAGTACCATTTATCAATCGTATTTAACCAAACAGTCGGGTTACTACTTGAAATTACCCAACGATTTTCAAAATGACCCAACATTTTTGGAAAATAACCCAACATAATGACCCGATATGCGTAACCCAACGGTTGGGTTAAAAAACAACAACAATGTTTTTTACTGTTTTTGAAAAAGTCTCTTATGCTCACCAAGCCTGCATTTATTTGATCAGAAAGACAGTAAAACAGCGCTAAAGGTACACTAGGGTAAAAGGCGCATTCAATATTTTATTCTCCTCTAAACCACTAGATGGCACAAAAACTTGACGCAGCACTTTCCAAAACATCCGCTTTTCAAGATGCATGTGGAAATTTGGCTGATCCTTGATGTGATCACGGTCAAGTTGTTTCTTGGCTTATTTGATCCAATATTTTTTTTTTTATTTTTTTTTTTTTTATGAATTGTACAATTAAGTAGCAAATGATAATTATTTTTTGTTCTGCAATCATAAACTATAAGGGAGTAGTTCTTAAGGTGTGCCTTTAGCCCCATTTTTTTTCAGGATTCTGTAATTAATAGAAAGTTCAAAAGAACAGAATTTACAAATCTGTCTTTTTTTGTCTGACTCCAAACTTTTGCACAGTAGTATACAACAACAAATGACCTAAACAAATGTGATTCGAGATGTGACTAGCAGAAGGACAACATTGGTTGCACTGTTTATTTAAAGTGTGTGCAGCCAGCAAGGACAATGCAATTGAAAAATGTGTTCATTTATTGTCTAGTATTATTTCACAGTGCTCAGTCTTTCCTTCTTATTGCATTCAATTTGATGTGTTCCGTTAGAGCCAACAGTACAGCACAGTACACCAGGGAATGCATGAACTAATAAAAATGTGTATGTTGAATGCAAAGTAAGTTGCTTTGGATAAAAGCGTCTGCCAAAATGTGTAAATGTAAATTCAGACTGCAAGCTCACAACTCAGATAAAACATACTGATTAATGCTGGACACCGGTAGCAACGTAGACAAACAGACGCTGTATCCAAAAGCTTAAACAGCCGACTTGTTGCCTTGCTGCCCTATCAGGCAATGCATTTACTGGCAGCTTTTGTGCACAAAGGCACCTCAAAAAACTGATTTCGGAGAGTCTTTTTGAGGGAGCGTAACAGTTTATTGATCTACAACAAAGTAGAGAGAGAGAGCTTTGGTGAAAACTAAGCGAATATTTAATAACCACAATAGTAATTGTTCGCTAGAAATGACATCAAAAGTGGAAAATGTTTGTCAACTTTCAGACGCCATCTTTATTTTTCTAGCTTAACTGTCACAGAATGAAAAACACTTGATTGTGGGATATCAAAGGCAGTGAAGGATGCATCTATGCCGCCTTCAAAATGATTAAGGTACCTCAGGAGACAGGACGCGAAACTAACATTGGATTCTTGTCTTGATGCCTTCCTACCTTGGAATGCATCGTCCGAAAGTCAGCATTTCGGACGCAGCCAGGGACTCCGGGAAAGGGAAAGTTGTTGGTTGGTGTCTCATGTGCTTGATATGCTTGTTTACAAATACAGACTTGTAGTTAGATTAGAGATTATCACCGGCACACAAACTGCTCTCCAAATATTTTCGCTGTCCTGTAATAAATGCAACATAATCCTTGAGAGTCAACACATTCTCATACCTAAGGCGTCACTTTTTGTCACTTTCAACCATGCTTCAATATCTGACGCTCAAAGCACCCTTTAGCGTCCATATGTGACGCTTCGGTTATGGGTAGGTTTAGGCGTCATGTAACTGACGCTTTCGGAAGCGTCAATATCTGACGCTCAAAGCACCCTTTAGCGTCAATATGTGACGCTTCGGTTGGGTAGGTTTAGGTCTGTGGTACGGTTATGCGTCTCATATGGACGCTAAAGGGTGCTTTGAGCGTCAGATATTGAAGCATGGTCGAAAGTGACGCCTTGGGTTTGAGAACGGGTTGTGAGAGTGATTGAGGTAAATGGTTTTGGTTTGTATTCAGCAATGGTGAGACGTTAACATTAGATTGATTTAAGGTTACAAATTCTTATCTTGTCTGCTTTAATTAAAATTTAATGGTAAAATAAGGTGGAATTAGGGTAATGATTCTAGATTAATTATCACATTTTTGGGGTCAGTGAGATTGTTTTAAATGTTTGATTTTGAAATAAGTCTCACCAAGGCTTCATTGTCCTACATTTTAACATTAATGTAAATCATTTTTTGATTAATAGAAAGTTCAAATGAACAGCATTTGAAAACTTTTGTAACATTATACATGCTTTTACTGTCACTTGATAATGCTTGATTTAATGCTTCCTTTCTAAATAAAAGTTTTAATTTCTCTCTCTCAAAAAATCAAACAAACAACAATCTTACTGATTGACAGGATTAGATTTACATGTACCTGTATGCATTTGGAAGGCCTGTCTCTCAAAAAAAAAATGTGTCTCTCAAATAAAAAACCTGTCTCTCCCCTCAAGTTCATGGCATTAATACTTGAGGGAGTAGGTTTCAATCAGGTGACTTTTTTCCTCTAGCAGAAGTACCTGCAATCAGTCAGGCTTCAAAAGTGGACGTTTAACGGAGACCGCCTCGCTATCCATCACCGAAGCCTCGCGGCTGGCCAGAGTCATGTCTGCAGCCCTATAGACATTATAAATCACCAGATCTTCTTGTCGATCCTCGTCATGACAATTGCAATCCGATGGTCTGCACGTCCCACGTCACGGGTAGGTCATTCAAGGTATTTTGGTGAGAACGGGTTTCTACTGTAAGTCGCATTGTCTAACCTCCAGGGTTCAGTGATTGACTAGAAAATCCTCCAAAATTTGGCCCCATTTACTACTCACTGTAAGTAAAGGGGTCATGACATGAATTTGTTTTGTATTATTTTAATATGTTCTTTAAAAAAATGTCCTGATACTTTACTCACCCCCATGCCATCCAAGACTTTATTCAGTCGAAAAGAAATTAAGGTTTTTGAGGAAAACATTCCAGGATTTTTCTCCGTATAGTGAACTTCAAATTGGTTTGATGGTCCAAATTGCAGTTTCAATGCAGTTTGAAATGGCTCTACGCAATCCCAGCCAAGGAATAAAGGTCTTATCTAGCAAAACGATCAATGTAATCTCATTTTCTCCTCCAACTTTTTTTTCAACCTTTTTTTTTTTTGTTTTATTTTTTTGTAAAGGGCATTTGACTTAGTCTTTGCACATTCGCTTTGTAAACACTAGGTGTCACAATACGGTGGTAGGAGCGAGGACTCAAATGCAGGTTAAGGTTTCATTTCTTTATTAAATAATAAAATAAAACAAACACAACAAAAACTACACCGGGGGAAAAATAGAACCGAAAAGACTGGACTGGACTGAACACAGGGTAAATATGAAGGGATGCACAAATCAACGATTTGGCAACATACAAAGACATACCATGACCAACAATGACGATCCTTATTCCTCGGCTGGGATCGTGTAGAGCCCTTTGAAGCTGCATTGAAACTGCATTTTGGACCTTCAGCCCGTTGGTTCCCGTTGAAATCCACTATGGAGAAAAATCCTGGAATGTTTTCCTCAAAAACCTTCATTTCTTTTCGACTGAAGAATGAAAGACATTAATATATTGGATGGCATAGGGGTGAATAAATTATGAGGAAATTTGAACTCTGAAGTGAACTAATCCTTTAAGGTTCACTTATAATTTTAAATATGTTTTTTGCACACACACAAAAATATAATTTGGTATATATTGGATATAAACTGTTTATTTTTTTATTTTTATGGGAGGCTCCTTTAAGACTTGTCAGTAAGCAGCCACTGTTATGTTTGGCTAATGTCATTGCATTGGAAATGTTCTTTTTTTTTTAATGGCTTTGAATAAAAAGCATCAGCTAAATGAATAAATGTAAATGCATTGCTAGTCATCATTTTTTCAGAATGAACAAATCTTTGTAAAGGATAGGAAATCTGATATAATGACTTCATATACATTAATTGCTGTTATATTATGCACAGAGATACATCAATACATAGAGATTCACATTAGGGACACTTAATGCTTCTTAATCTAATATTCACAGAGTAAAATACAAAGCGCAAGACTGTGTTGCTTTTTTTTGGCCCCTGTGAATGAGCTATCACACTGTGGTTTGTGAAAGCTATAGCGCTCTTTAGTTCTCAGCGGGGCACTGGATATGTGTCTTCCTCTGCTAATCTGCTACTGGTGAGCTGGCGGATGTCTGCTGGATCTGAGGTCTCCGCAGGCAGTCAGGGCCAGTTCACTTCAGGTTTAATGCTCTCACGAACCCCCACTGCTCAATCTCACTAGAGCCTACTGTCAAGAGAGGTATCACTCCTGAAACCACGTTCATATGTTGAGCCAGTTTGTAGAATATATGGACTGGAGTTGAACATCTGTGCACAAACAGCAGCAATAGGGCTTACTGTTCCTTTTAACCTTTCAGCCGCCACAAATGTTACACATTTTTTCAAAATGCGCTAAATAGATGTTTACAAAAGGAAGTCAGCTGAGAAGGGAACTGTATCCATGTTGCTAAAGGACTTTCCATCATGATTTGTATAGTACTGTAAATCAAGATAACATAAGTGTCATTTAACTTTAGTTTACATTTATGTATAACAAGTACACTACCATTCAAAGGTTTGGGTGGAGTAAAGTTTTTTTTTTTTATAAATTAATACTTTTATTCAGCAAATTTTTAAGATTAAGTTGATCAAAAGGGACATTTTTAATGTTACAAAAGATTTCTGTTTCAATAAATGCTGTTCTTTTGAACTTTCTGAAAAAAGGTATCATATAAAAATGGATAATAATAATAATAAAAAAAATGTTTCTTCAGCATCAAATCAGTATATTGGAAGGATTTCTGAAGGATGTTGTATCAGGTATAATCACAGGAATAAACTATATTTTAACATATATGTAAATTGATGGAGCCTTAGTTAGTAGCCTTGGTTTTCAAAATAATAGAAAAATTCTTACCGACCCCAAACTTTTGAACTTTTATAATGACAATTATTTTTTTTTTGCCTTTTGCCTTCTTGATGGTTAGCCAATTGTTTTAAGAGTACTAAAATACTTTGGTTACATGAGCGGAATGACAACAGGTTTCTTATTTAACAGTCCCTTTTGTTGGTATCATTGAGTTAATATAACTGCTCTCGCTCTCTCTCTTTTTCTCTATGTTTAGAATTTGATAGAAAAGTTGAATATAAGAAATAGATAATGACACGATTAGACACGATTGCATATTTATGACTCGACTGTTACAGGAGAAAACAAGAAAATCAAATGTTGATGTTTGGGCTCCAGTAGAGGGGTGTTAATGCTTAATCAATAATTAATGTATTTTTCAGTTGTAATGTGATAAAGTTTATTAGCTGTCAATGAATTAGTTTCTGCACAAATTTTATCAGCAATCACATTATTATTATAAATTCCGCATTAAAATGATACAAACATGAATGCATTAAAATACAGCAAAGGGACCCCATTTCACTTGCATAATGTGACACATTTCTGAGTGAAAAGGGATAGTCAATAAAAACATTTTTGGCGGGACATGTTGAGAACTGATTTAATTTTGAAAAGCTGTCTCTGTATGAAAGGGTTGAAAAATAAGATACATTTCTAATGTTAACTGAAAAGTCATTTCAAAGGCTAAAGCAAACTATTTAATTTGATTAAAGATTATGGTGACAAACTTGTTTTCCTTTGGAAAACTTTAAGTATATTTATTTCTAATGGTATTTGGAGTCCTGCACTTACATTTTGATTTATTGTTATTTAAAAATGTGATTGACTAATTGTTATCATTATAACATTTCTGGATAAATGACATTCCTAGGCTCCAGACATGATGTAAACGTTTTCTGATCCTGATGAACCTCCAGATTATTAATACCTCATTATACAGACTGGTTATGAAAATAAACTACTGAACAGAAGTAACAGTGAAGGTAAGTTCACAGGATGAGTCAGTGTCCTTCATATGTCTATGTCCAACTCTCACTGTTAAGCTTCAATCTCTGATCATGTATTCTTAGCTTTAGGCCATTGGAGAGGCGGTTCTTCTAATGTGTTTGTTTTCCTACAGGATCTGCCAGCTCATTACACGGCTGGACTGTTTAGTTGTGTTTTTTTTTTATTATTTCAGACTGGAGGCTGTTACTCACTGTTGACACCAGATTGAGTTCTTAAATTGCGAAGTGATTTCCTGTCTTTCTTTGCGGAATACAAACACTTTATTCTAAAAAAAAAAAAAAATGGAAGGGAAGGGAAAAATATAATTATGCCATTTGTGACAGAGGACAACAATTCTGCTTTTGACAGCAATTTCAATAAGTTCAAAATGTTGGCTGGACGTTTCCAGGAAATTCTAACTTTACTTACTTCATATTAACAGCTGAAATGGCCATATTTGTCAAATATTTCAGCATCTGCCATTTTAGTTTGACAGTAAGAACTCAATTAAGGTGCTTTGACCTCACTTCATGTACAACTTATTGTCATTAACACTTGAATCATGTTCTGGAGGAATTAATCATTAATAAGAAATGAAAGAAATATCCAACTCATTTTTCTCTTTTTGTGAGAAACAGAGAAAAATACCATTTACCATTCATTCATTAACGTGACTTGGCGAATGAATGAATGAATGAATGAATGAAAGGTGAATGACTTGGTGATCTCAGTATACAGTATTATAGAATAAACTCATCCAAAGCTTGTCCTTCAATTGTTTGGGTGTTTTTATAATGGATGAATTTGATGTGTACAAGGAATTTAGCACATTTTTAGGATTGAATGATGATGAAGGTAAGGTTTACACAGAAAGTTGTGGTCAGTCTTTTGTAACTCAAGAAAATAACGTTAAAAGTTAAATTAATTTTAATGCATTTCTATATGGATTATTAGGATAGTGAATATTATTTTATTCCAAACCAAGTGTTCAGATAGTTTTAGTAATTTCTGACCAGTGTTGTTATTGTTAACTAAAGCTATAAACTAATTTTCATTCATTGAAATAAAGATGAAAAACATATTGGCAACTCACTAAAATAAGATTTCAGTTGAAGTATTGAAAGTACTGGAACTGAAATAAAAATAAAGATAAATAGAAATATTTTAAAATAAACAAAAATCAACAACAAAATATTGTCATTACTAAAATTCATTAAAACTTAAACTAAAAATAAAGTGAAAAGTGAAAATATAAAAAAATAAGTTTAATAAATAACATTAATAAATACAATAGTACAAAAAAAAACTACAGTTGGTTACGGTTTATTTTGACATTCTACTATCTGTAACTTTGCAACACCATGCAAATTAACTCTCATTACTAGAGTTCTGTCATGACAACTCTCATGAGATTAGTAAGGTAATAGATATTGGTACGGTAATGGATATGGCAATGTTAATGTATTAGGTCTTGGCAGAATAGATCTGTAACGCTGCTGCAGAACAAGTACCAAGACTTGCTACTGCGAATACCTTCACAGACATGCTGATGTGAGCATGTAAGACATACTGCTGCTGCTGCACATGTGACATACATGAATAACCCCCCATAGCAGATCTACTGTATACAGGTGGTGCTGGGGAGGTGGAGGGTTTCTGAAAGCGTGCTGCAGACAGTAACAGCAAACAATGCAAGTATTTGAATGTTTGAGCAGGAAACTCATTGGCCGCTGATTAAACAGCAACCAATCAGCTATGTAGATAACGACATGATTGCTACCAATAAGTTAAAGACCTGTCTATTTTGTTTGCGAAGGACTCAATAATCACACCGTGTAGCTCCGTTTATGTTGCCTTTTATCAACTGACGTAAACTTACATTATACGACCTTTGCCGTAAATCAATGCTATAAGCTTTAAAGGCACAGTAACCCTTCACTTGCAGTGCATAACAAAACATAGTCCAACAGGACCCAATGCTGAATGTTTTCAGACATAACATCCCCCCCCCCCACCCCCCTGGAAACTGAAACATTACATTTAGCCCACATTCCCCAGTGTCACTATCATCCTGTCACATAGTCCCCATGCCAGACAGGCGGGACCCTCATTCTCTGAGGGCGTGCTGGCCTTGAAACGTTGTCAGGCGGTGCTGGTGGATTACCCCCCAACTGGTTAGCTCTTGGCCTAGGCTGCCAACCCAGAGCCGCTGCTGGGGACAGAGGACAGGGGACAGGTGCTGAGGGAGCTGCGACTCTGTGCAGGTCGGTTTGAGTGCCAACGAGTCTCATTCTCCAGTCTGTAAGTGGCCGGCCCCAACTGCTTAGTTACCCGCAGGGGCTCTGACCAGTATGACTGCAGCTTATTTTGGTGGTGGAGGTGTTTGTTCCTGACCCAAACCCCTGGAGAAAGTGAGGGGGTCTGCACTCTGTGCGTGGCATCAAACCTCTCTTTCATCCGAGCCTGCAAACCTTTTACCTGGGCTCCCACGTGCAGGAGCTGGCTCAGCTCTCAAGCAGTCCAGTGGTTGCTTTAGTTCGCGCCCAATCATGAGCAATGCAGGTGACACTCCAGTGGTGGAATGCTTGGATGCCCGGATGGTCAGGAGAGTTTGGTTGAGAGCGTCGCTGAAGATTTTCCCTTCCTCCAGACAGGCTCGGATTCCATTTTTGAGAGTTTTATTCAGTCTTTCGACCCCCCCATTACTCTCTGGGTGATACCCTGCCATCCTGATGTGCTTGATGGACCGTACCGTGAGGAACTCTGTGAACTCACCAGACACAAATTGGGGCTCGTTATCCGTTGTGACGACACTGGGGAGGCCCCAGCGCCCAAACAGGTTGTCCAGGCAGTCGATGATGGAGTGTGCAGTGATGGAGCTCAGCTGAAAAACCTCTGGCCACTTCGAATGAAGGTCGTGCACAACTAGCAGGTAGCGAGCGTGAGCCGGTGCCCCGTGAAGTTCTCCACAGAGGTCAACCTGAATATGTTCCCAGAGTGAAGACGGCCAAGAGGTCGGGGTGAGAGGGGCTGTGGCAGGCTGACCAGTTTTCCCACTCAGGAGGCAGCAAGCGCAGTTACGTACCAGCTCCTCAACATCAGAGTCTATGTGGGGCCACCACACTGTGTCACAGCAGCGCTGCTACACCTTGACCACCCCCAGGTGCCCCTCATGCGCCATGTGTAGCACTCTGGACCTGAGAATCTCTGCAACGACCGCACGATGGCCACCAGGCACACCGCCCCTCAGTAGGAGAGCTCGTTGCGGAAGCGGTAATAGGGGAGCAGCCTGTCATCCACTTTGGCAGGGAGTTACAGAGAGTTGTGAGGGCCTCATCAGCAGCTGAGGCCTGCTGCAGCTCCGCCAGGGTGACTACTGAACTGAGAGGCCCGTGCAGGATGTGGACCCAGTCTTCGTCGCTCTCTGTGTCTGATGTCACCCCGCCTGTCTCCTTCGACACCAACACAGCTCTAGACAGGAGGTCGGCCACCGTGTTGGCCCGCCCAGGCATAAACTCCAGACTGGAGCCTTGAGTCGCGTCAGTGCTTGGTGGTCTGTGCGAATGGTAAAAGGCCTCCCATATAGGTAAACATGCCAGCGTTTGCACGCCCACAGGCAGGCCAGGGCCTCCCTCTCCCCCACCGAAAACTTCTGCTCAGCTGTAGTAAGTGCCCGTGAGGCAAAAGCTACCGGGCGTTCCACCCCCTCTTGAGTCTGGGAGAGCACAGTGTCTAGCGCCACCCCGGAGGCATCGCAGGTGACCATGGTGGGCGTGGTCAAGCTGAAATCGGTCAGTGTGGGTGGGGACGTGAGCTGCCGTTTGATGATGTGCACAGCTTCGTGGCAGGCCGGGGTCCAGTCCCACGTAACATCCTTCCTGAGCAGCCGGCGCAGGGGGGCCGTTCAGTCAGAGTAGTGTGGCATGAATCTGAGGTAGTAGGTGGCCATCCCCAGGAAGGAAGACAGCTGGAATGGCGACTGCGGGTCTGGTAGGGACAGAATGGCCTCAGTGTGTGACATAATCGGGGCGATGCCCTCCTTCGAGAGCCTGAAGCCCAGGAACTCGACCTCCTCAACCCCAAACATGCATTTCTCAGAGTTCAGTGTGACCCCATGCTGTTCGAAACGCTGAAAGACCTGCTCCAGGCGATCATCATGCAGTGCGGTGGAGGGCGTATGCACCACCACGTCATCTAGGTAGATGGAGATACCCTGGATACCAGCCAATATAAGTGACATTATCTTCTGAAAGCAGCTCGGGGCTGATGACAGTCAAAATGCCATGCGTTTAAATCTGAAAACCCCCACGTGCGCGACAAACGCTGTAAGGTCCATGCTGGCCGATGCTAGAGGGACCTGCAGGTAGCCGTTACGTAAGTCCATCTTACTGAAATTAATGAAGTCGTGGAAATGGCTAGTGAGCTCCTCAGCCGTAGGTAGGGGGTACTTATCAGGGATGATGGCTTTGTTTACGTCTGTGAGGTCCACACAGAGTTGCAGTCCGCCCCCTCTTCTCTTGGCTATCACCAGGTTAGACACCCACGGCTAGGCATCGACGGGCTCTATGACGTCCGCCTCCACCAGGCGATGCAGCTCGGCCTCCACCGCGTCATGGAGAGCCAGGGGAATGCGCCATAGGGGCTGGATAACAGGGTGGACTGCCAGGTCAACAGTAGGCTGGTGTACAAATCCAGTCATGCGGCCCAGCCCGTTGAACAGTTGTGAGTAGCGGTCAGGCCAGGAGGCGGCGACCTGCAGGACATGCAGGCCCCTAGCATCACTAACAGTAAAACCCAGGGCAAGGAACAAGTCTAGGCCCATAATGTTAGCTCCCTTCCGAGTGATACAGAACTTGGTGGCAGGCGCACATTGTTGATCATATCTGATGGGGAGGCAGGCCACACCCAGAGTGGAGATGGGAAAATGGCCATAGCCTAACAGGGGTTTAGCCGCTGCTTCCAGAGGCACGTGACTGAAGAAGCGGTCATATGTGCATTTGTTCAGGATTGACACTTTAGCCCCTGTGTCCACGAGGAGTGGAATGAGTGCTGTGCCCACACGGCATGTGCAGAGCTTGAACGAAGGCTGTGAAGTCTGTACAGTGTTTATGGGAACAGCAGCAGTATCATGGCAAGCAGGAGAGGAGCGACAGCAGCGTGCAAAATGGTTCAACTTGTTGCAGTTACTACAACGTTTTCCCTGGGCAGGGCATGACTGATCTCTGGTTGCATGTTTAGGGGAGCCACAGTTGCTACAGCTCTTGTGCCCACTCTCCCTAGGCCCCCTGTCCACTCTCTGTACGTCCAATTTGTCACTCACCCTGTCAGCCGCCACTGCCGTCTCTGTGTGCTGAACTGACGGTGGTGATGACGTCACAGGCTCGTGCACAGCGTGGCCGAACTTGCGCGCCTCCATTAGGGACGTTTCCAACTGCTTCCCAATTACTAAAGCGTCCGCTAGTGTCGTGGAGTCTGGCTCTAGTAAAAGTCTCTCCCTCAGTTGGTTACATGACGTTTTCTCTATTAACTGGTCAACTATAAGTCCATCCTCCAAAGCCCCAAACTCACAAAGTCTAGCCAGCTCACGTAATGCTGATACATAGTGGGAAACGGTTTCACCCGGCTTTTGGGTCCTCTGACGAAACTCAAAACGGTGCATCCGCCGGCTTCTTCCGGAGCTGAAGTGAGCCTTCAAGGTGGCCGTGGCTGTGACGTACTTATCATCTGATAAGGTGAATGTGGTGAAGATTCGCTGTCCCTCCTGCCCGAGACAATGGCGCAGAATCACGCACTACCTCGCCTCTGCTAGATCCGAGTGTCCCAAAGCCAGCAAATAATCCTCAAACGACGTCAACCAGCGATCCCAGGGTACAGTTGGATCACCGGGAACAGGTAGGAAAGGTGGCGGTGGTGGTAAGACAAGTTCAGACATCCTCGTTCGCCAATTATTGTGTTTGCGAAGGACTCAATCACACCTTGTAGCTCTGTTTATGTTGCCTTTTATCAACTGACGTAAACTTACATTATACGACCTTTGCCGTCAATCAATGCTATAAGCTTTAAAGGCACAGTAACCTGTCACTCGCAGTGCATAACAAAGTTCGGGGCGTCACCACTTTTGAATAAGAAACAGTATCAATCAAGACTATAAAACTCATCAAAGAACGCGCACACACTCAAACCACCTGACTGCACATCACATTTTTGACTTTATTGATTCTGCTTTTATTCGTAATGCAATGGACCGGTGAACGGGACATAAATTAATCCTTAAAAAATGGGACTTTATGGGACATTTGCACAAAAAGAATAAATAACTTACCGTAGCCTATTTTATACGTCGCTCCGGAGTCGCATATCAGTCAAAAAAATGCGCCACGAGGAAGAAAAAAACATATATAGCCTAAGTCGCACTGGACTAAGTCGCATTTTTTTTTAGAAATTTATTTCACAAAAAAAAAAAGTTACAGACAGTTTTCGCTACAGACGTGAGCGCTCTAAAGCAGCACAAAAGAATGTTTTAAAACTTTCACAGAGACCTCAAACTGAAAGCACAAAACCTGTCTTTAAATTTAATTTCGTTTTGTATTAATTGTACCTTAATTTTAATCGATGTTTCATCAACAAATTGTCTGGATTTAATATATAAGAAGAAGCCTAAATATAGGCTATTAGAAAATAAATAATCAGGATACGGAGGCACTGGCGAACCTGGAGCTCGTCTCATAAAGACCTGAGAAATATAGATAGCTTGAAATGTCTACTTTTAAGCAGAACAATTCAAAACGAAAGAAAACAGACTGCGCTGCTTATGTAATTCGTATGAAATGTGCATTTCTCTCTGATGGTGCTGCGAAGTTCGCGAGTCGTCAACTTAATCTTTTTTTTGAGCAGCTGCGGACAAATTCTTTCGACACACACACAATATTAGCCTACATAACACTCTGCGCTTATGTTTTAAAAAGATAATTTAACATATAAATAACAATTTTTAAATAGCCCACTTAAAGTGTTTATTACAAATAAATGACTAAATGCTAAAAATTAATAAATTTTAATGAACAAACATATGCGTTGCATTTACAATTCTGTGAAAACAGGGGGTGCTGCAGCACCCCCAGCACCCCCACTTCCCGCGGCCCTGGAGCGAAACATGGAAAATGAAGTATACCAGTACTACTGGGCCTTTAGTAGATTAATAGGTTAGGGTTAGGGAATAAGTTGACATGTAGTTGTGAAGTTTCTTATAGTTAGCAGAATGTTTGTTGGGGGACCAACAAAATAAAGTGTTATGCAGACAATAATAGGCCTATACTCTAATGTAGTTGCAAAGTTACATATACCGTAATTTCCGCACTATAAGGCGCACTTAAAAGCCTTTAATTTTTTCAAAAAACGACAGTGCGCCTTATAATCCGGAGCGCCTTATATATGGATAAAACAACCGCTGACTTAAACCTTGTTTATACTTTCGCCTGGCAACGGAGCGCGAGCCTCCGCTGACTGCGCGCGCAACTCCCCATACAGACGAGGCATTTATACTTGACGCAACTGTTTTGTTTAAGACTGAACACCAGACCATACAACTGATTTAGACGCGCAAACTGGGTGCCGGTGTGATGAGATATCCGTCTGCTCGGGCAGATAATGCTCAAAGTCATGCATCTTCGGATTCGGATCCGCATCCGGAGATGCATGACTTTGAGCCGAATCTGCCCGAGCAGACGGATATTAGTTTTTTTATTACCTTCGCGCTCATGCGGACGCGTCGAGTATAAACAAGGTTTTACAGCTCAGCAACTTGTTTTTTCATATTTTTTTGAAAGTGGTAGATCTTGGTTTACATTTGGACTTTGGATGTGATCTTAGGCTTGAAAAGGTTGGTGACCACTGCATAACGCAAACCCAGTCAAACGTTTGACTGCAGTATCTTCTATTCTATGCGCCTTATAATCCGGTGCGCCCTATATATGAAAAAAGTTCTAAAATAGGCCATTCATTGAAGGTGCGCCTTATAATCCGGTGCGCCTTATAGTGCGGAAAATACGGTAGTTAATAGTCTAAAGTGGACCATCGAAATAATGTGTTACCTAATACTAAATTAACACTGTTTGACTAGGTATTTAACATTTTTAAAGTTAAAGTGATATTTGTTGGTTACCGGCATGCTTATGTCATGTTGGAGACATGGTGCTCTCAATTTAAGTTTGACCTGTTTCACTAGGAAAAATGTCATCACAGAAAACAGCTCTTGTCAAGTAATTTCATTGCATCTTGGATCCAGATATGATTTATGGTTTTAAATGCAGTACTGGCGAAGCTCTCCACTCTCACACACTGTGTGCTTCACTCTGCTGAACCCTAACTCATTTCCTTTCCATCTTACATAGACACAGAATGAACTCGAGCAGAAACAACAAGACTGAGGATCAGCAGAGGTTCAGTAGAGGTCCAGCACACTGAGTTCTGTCTGCTCTCTGCGGCCTTGTATTTACCGCTCTGACGACTTTCCTATTTAAAGGTTTTTTTGTTCCCCTAAATATTCCCACTTATTTTCAAGGATTTCTCAATGGCAGTGTCACTGCAGCAGCTGCTGGCATGTGTTTGTATGTTTAGTGACCGGTTGTGTGATTTCAGCTGGAATAAACTCTGTCTGACACCACGGTCGGTCTTGGTTCAAAGGCTTGGGAAAGCGTGTATGTATGTGGATACAGAGGGATGTGCTAAAGCACTGATTAGTCTCTTGTGATCGTGCTGTTTTCTTTACCTGCTGGCATCTGCCAAGTCTGTTCACCCACACACTTGTTCACTGACCTTAATAAGTCAAGCTCACACTCAATTGTCCATTTCTTCTGCCAGACTGGAGATAATGAAGGTGCCCTCGCCTGGACCTAATTTACTCCTTATATCAGTGGAACTTAAGGATGATGTGAGTAATTATTTTGATGTTAAAAAGCTTTCTCTAACCTACTTTTTTTTTATGAAGAAACTGTAAGCCATTGGTAGGTTGAGTTAAATGTTACATTGTTGCACTGCACATTGCTCTGTTCCTTTAACCTTTGATCTGATACGTCCATTTTCTGGCTAAGCTAGTGACGGGGTTTTGAGGCGGGCTACTTTTTTGTTTGGAAAATAATTTAAAAAAAATCTGATTTAATCAGATTTTCCTGTAGTCTTTTCTTTGGGAAATTTCAGTCATTTCTGAAATATTCAAAAAAATTCACCTACACTGTAAAAATAAAAGGTGCCTGGAGGAACCTTTTGGGGTTCTTCACTTTGCCACACCGGCGGAACCGTCTGTAGATCCTCTAGGCACCCTTTAAAAAGGGGCGGTTCTCTGAGGAACCACACAGGTTTCCTGAGGAACTCTTATATTAGGCACTGTGTGGAACCACTTTGGGTGCCTCCAGGAACCAAATTTCATTTTTTTTAAATATTTAATTTCATGTTGTTACTATGGTTACCTTTGACATCTATTATAATAAACAAATTGAACCAAATACAAAATAAGAATTGTTTATTACATATTTGATATTCATTTTTATACATACACTTCCATGCACATGGGGAAAAAAGCTAACTACAGATTAATATCAATGACTACACAAAAAAATAGTGTAATACATAAGCAACATGAATAATCAACCATGTATATACAATAGATAAACAAGAAAAGACATCTCAACAAAATGCATGGAAACACATATGTTCCACGAAATAAATCAATGTAAAAAAATTACATTTGAACTAATTAAAAATGTCCATCATACTTAACTTTAAAACATTTGTGTTTCAGTCCGATGGTTAGTCTGACATCACTGTTTCCAAGTCCAAAAGCTCTATCAGATGCCAAAAACAAACAACAGTGCTAATATACACTCATTGTGCTGTAACCTTTATCTCTATACCGAAATCTCAGATGGTTAGTTATTCAGCTATTTTGAATCATAAAATGTTTAAGTCTGGGATGCCGTTAGACTGGAGACTGTAATGTACACTATGGCTTTTGAAAAGCTTAAATGTGTGACTTGAATCAACAGTGTTCATAAATGGTTGTTGAGTATTCTCATGAAACAAGATAGAGGAAGTAGAAGTAGAGGCTTCGACCCGAAACAGAGTTAAGGTGCAGTAAAATGATCTGTTGTTCTGTGAATGTTCACTGGTGAATTCAGTCATTTCAATATGAATTCACACGATCAGCAATTTCGTTTGTGGTCAAAAATGTCACTATGGGACCAAGTTGGTGTGAGGTACTTAAAGAGTTGGAAAAGTGAAAAAGTACAGCATCGTTTTCCGTTTGTTTTTCCTTTTCTGGTGGATGGTCCAGGCACTTCGATGATTTTCAGGTCTACAGGAGGATTTTTATTCTTGGTCAAACTTGTATTTCAGCTTACTGAGATCCCTGCAAAGTACAAAATTTACTGTTAGTAATGTTATTAAAGTGATAGTTGTGAAATTTAAATAATTTCCTCAGCCTTGTGACGTTCCAAACCTGTTTGACTTTCTGTCTGTGGAACCCAAAAGCAGATCTCAGGCATAATGCAACCCCAGTCACCATTCAGTTTCACTGCATGAAACACAAGAAGAAAACAAATGTGTAAATCATTCATGAAACCATTCTTATGTACACTTGTCTAGTTCAATTCAATGCAACAATTTATGTAAAAATGGTTAAGCTCCAAAAATGTCCCAGAAAAGATCCTAAAAATAATCAATGAGTTCACAACTCATGTGTTATGGGTTGTGTTGCAAGTCTTCTGAAGCCTAATAGCTTTTTCCTTTTTTTTATTTTTTTTTTTGTCGAAAAAGACTAAACTTGAAGTTATAATTCAGAGTTAAAATGTCTATAGCATTTTTTGTGAATCAAACCTGTGATATTATTTTTCTGAGTAACATGAATGAGATTTGAGATCATGAGAAAAGATTTTCAGAGAGTAACTGATTAAAAAACACAAGTACACAGTCAAACAATACAATTTCACACAGAGAAAGTTCATAGTAATAGAGTACTTGCATGTGATGCAGGTAACTTACTGTAATTCAATGTTGCCACTGAAATGTTCAGATTATTTTAGAAATGTAATGGTTGTTCTGGGGAAACAAAAGAACAAAGATGATTATTCACAACATAATATTTATTGACCAGTAAATGGCTTTAAAATGGTATTTGAGAGAATGAGGGCACCTGTAGTAAAGTTAGGCTAAACAAAAACAGAGCAAACTATAACCTGTTTTTGTTATTCATAACAAACGCCAAGAATCAGAGAATTTTCTAAATTAGTTAGGCTATATCAGCAATTTGAAGACACAGTTGTACAAAATATGTTGAATTGAATGACTAAATCAATCTAAGACAATAAGTCAATCATTTCCATTTGTTCATTAGATCAACGTAGTTAGCATCGCGGCTAAAACCTTCATACCAGATACTGTGAAATAAACGAGTGGTAAACACTGTAAAAACGTAGTAATGTATAATAAATTTAGTTTATATATATGTGTGTTTAAATATATAGTGAGTAGACTCTGTATTTATATTTATTTGGCGAGTTTACAAACCTTGTAATGGAGAGCCGAATAAACGGCGGAAGCATTGATGAGAGGAGCCGTTACTTTCCTGATGACGATCAGCTGAGCTTTGTTGCGCGCGAGCAGCGCGAGCATCACTGAAGCGACGACAGCAGAGGAATAGCAGCAGTTTCGTGACAGAATAAACACTTTTCTCCTCCTGCTTCTTCTTCTTCATATAATATTATTATTATTTAGTGTTGTTGTTTGAGGTTTAAATGACTTAATAAAATAGGCCTATACTAAATATATGTAAGCTACCCAAGTGAAAAAGACTATAGTTACTGTTAAATGTATTAAAAATGCATTAAAGTATATTTGATTTGTAGGTCTACTAAAAACACACTCAAGTACATTTTTAATACATTTAATAGTACATCTTTTTCACCTGGGTATGTATACTGAATCAAACTTGCCTATAATAATAATAATAATAATAATAATAATAATGCATTAAAGTAGGCTATATTTGTATTGTAGTAGGTCTACTAAAAACACACTCAAGTACATTTTTAATACATTTAATAGTACGTCTTTTTCACCTGGGTATGTATACTGAATCAAACTTAAGTAGCCTATAATAATAATAATAATAATAATAATAATAATAATAATAGAATAATAATCTAATTCGGGCCTCACTGAACCATTGGGTTCCTCCAGATGCTGGCTTTAACATTAGAGATCTTCCAGGAACCACTTAAATGTTAAAAGATCTTCCAATAACCCTTTTATCGCATTTAAGTTCCTCTGTTTTCCCCTAAAGCACTTCGAGGTCTCATGGTAATGAAAAGGTGACTCCAGAACCTCTGAAGTAAATACAAAGTGCTTAAAGGATCCCATAAGTTCCAGCAAGAACCTCAAAGATTGTCAGTGCTCCTCCAGTAACCCTACTATAGGAAAAAGAGCTTTGAGGCACCAAAATTACATTTTGAAGTTCCTTGAGTATCCGACAGGATACTTGAGGCTCCTTTAGTTTTTACAGTGTAGAGTTTTTAGTCTACATTACCCAAATTCAGCACAGAAGCACAGGCCTGTCCTGACATGGGTTGCTATGACTTCTAACAGATAGGACTCATATTTTTACTTTTTTTTCAATTGAAGATGTTCAGGAAACCCATAGGTTGGTGTTGAAAATGTCTGATTGTTTTTCCTCCAAAACTTTTCAATCTACATCCACAGAACTCTCTACTGAGTATGAGATTTTTTTTTTAACTCTTCATACTTCCAGGAATGGATTGTCTGCAATTCTACTGAACCTTCAATGGCTTTTTATAACTTTAAAACTTTCCAAAAAGGTTTTGTCAAGCTGACTATCAGATTTTGTGTATTTTTGCTTTATTCTTCCAATTATTTTCTTTGCTAGTGCACTTTACAAGGCCTCTCAATATTCTCAATGTTTTTACAATAATGAGCTAAAAACTGCTGTTAACTTGATTTTGTAACATATTATTACATAGTCGTTTTTGACTTGCATGAGTCAAGTTTGTGTGATGCTGGGTCTATATACAGATATCCAGAACTCCTCTGCTGGCTTATATGTGCATATCTTTTCTTAAAAGCTTTTGGTCATTTTGACTTATGGTGAGCTGTGTCTGTTCATGTCATTAGGGGGTATTTATGTTTGTTGTTTTAATCTAGTTAATATCGTCACGATACAGAAGGAGACAACACAGGTAACTCAAGTTCACAGAAGTTTATTAGCAGGTAGCAGAGAGCAAGCAGGATAAGGTGATTGTTCAGCAAATACATGAATAGGCAGATTTAGCTAAACTGTAATAGTCTCTGTGTCCTTTGCAGGTGCTGTGATGGTGACAGTGGTAGATGCACAAAGACAATCATTCTGAAATTAAAATAAAATGAAAAATATAAATGAATGTCTGTTTGTAGATCAAAATTTCTTAGACCAAATAGTCTGAATTTGAAAAAGGAAAGAGGAAAATATTAAGCTATGACTGTTTTATAAGCTTATACATTCCGAGCAGACTTAGTGATGCAACAGATGTATACCGTTTTTTTTATTTTTTTTTTTTTATACATTAGGAGGGTTAAGTCATTCAGGGATGGATAAACCTCAAATAGATTAAAAATGGATGATCAAACTCATTTTAAATATTGAATGTTTGTCTGTGCAAATGTATATATATAGAAAACATGATGAATATGTCAACTGAAATGTGTGTAAACACTGGGATCATAGTTACTGCCCACTCAAAAGTAAAAAATACAGAATGTATCGCTAGTGTGTGATACTAAATATGTAGCTAGTGTGACAAGCCATGCCAACTGTGACTATGTGACTAGTAGGAGCTATCACAGAAACACAATGTTCTCAGTTGATCAGTACTTTTTTGTCAGAACAAAAGCAGCAGTCTGTCTTTCTCTGAGTGCTTGTCTGTTTATGTGCATAAAGTTTCATAACACTGCTCATTTGAAAGTGACCTCTGCACTGAAGTTTCTGTACTCTTCACTGTCTTGGCCTCATGTTTCTGTGGGCTTTGATTGACAGGAGTTGTTCCTTTTGTGTGCAGCAATTCCCCAGGGTCCTAAGCTTACCTTCACTGAGCTGCACCACTGTGACCACTGACAGTCTGAATCACTTACAGACTCACTGACTTTTAAAGAAAGATGAGCAACTGCAGGTCCTGTTTAAGGATTTTAGGGTTAGTTTAAGGATCAGTGTTATTGTGTCATGTTAGTTATAGTTTTAAACATGGGTGCTTTATTCATCAAGATCATAAAGTTAGTTTTTCCTCAGGGTTTTTATCAAGCAGTTATTGAGAACATTAATGATATCTGCATAAATTATATAATTTATTTTGGCCCTGTTCTGTTTACCCTATTGAGGTTATCGCTGCACTCTTTGCTCTTATCCATGCTAGGCCATATGGAGGGGCAGTTCTTGCCCAGAACAGAACCATTCCGCCAATCCAACTGTATGCTAATTGTTAATCATCTTTGATGATATGGTCACTTTGTTGCGGTTATTAGCTTATTAGATGTTATTTTGTGGGTTTTAGTGAAAATGGCAAAAAAAAAAAAAAAAAAAAAAAAAACACCTTGCATTTGCCATTGGATTGGAGTGTGGAAGATTGGAGCCAAGTTCTGCAGTCCAACAAGTCAAAATTTAACAACCTAGCATTGGATGGTGTCAGGTATGTTTGTAGGAAAGGACTGGAGTGTTTTAATACCAGATTCATGCGCGGGGCCATTAAGCACTGCAGGGGTAACATAATGGAATTGGGAATGTATGTCTGCAGAAAGTGTTGGATAGATCTACAAAGTTGCTGGCACTTTGAAAATGGATCAATACTTGGGAATCCTGCTGAGAATGTAGCCAAGTATAGAGGATCTGTTTGAAGATCAAATGTGTAATTTCCAACGTGATAATGATCCAAAACACACAGCGCATGCAACAAAGTTACGCACAATGAAAGTGTTCATGCTCAGCATTTCGAAATCTTCAAGTCCCCCTCAGTGACCTTAAAGCCATTGAAAACCTTTGGGAAATTATAAAGGAAAATTAAGGAGGATTGGAAAGTTAAGCATGACACATGGGCAAAGTTTAGTGAGTCTATTCCAAAAAAACATAACTTTCCAATCTTCCTTTCCTTTATAATATATATTTAACAGTATATATAAAAGTAATATTTTATATATATATTATAAATTATAGAAAAATTATATGTAACCCGGTTAAAAAAGCATGAGGTGATAAGTGATGTTTTTATTAGGCCTATCATTTAATGGTCAGAGCTTATAAATAGTGTGATTAAAAACGTTTAAATTCATTTAAAAGTTATGATAATAATGTTAAAAGCAGTTTAAAAATTATTATACGTTTATTGTTTTATTTAAAAGATAATGTATTTCTGAAAACTGTCTTAACCAGCATTTATGGGGTTAATAGCGATTGGGCGACGCGTCAGGTCGGGTTTTTTTTTTTGAACACGGACGAGGAGAAGGAAAGCAACAGAGTGAGAGTGACAGAGATTTTCTGAGTTATGTTGTGAATGAGTAGTGCACAAATCAGTGTGTAACTTGTGTCTTATGATTGTTTTCACGACAATCAGTTAGAAGAGTGAGCTGCATATTGTTGAGAGGAATTTCTACACGAAGTTCAGAGACTGTTTACTTTTGTGCTACTGCTAATGCTAACGCTTAGTCACCTTGAAGTATAGACTGGAGGCCGTTCATTACAAGTGAACGACATTTTCTAGTTAAAGTTTGACTCCCTCAGTTGAACTGTTTGAGGGGTTTATCTGCTGTGTTCGACCTGAAGACAGGGAAGAGACTCAGACGGAGCTTGGAGCAACCAGGACTTCTCTCGTATGTTTTTCTGGAAACGTGGAGGAGAAAAGAGAAACCAACAGAGTTCGTGTCAAAATGCTGATCGGATGTTGAGCCTGTTCCTGTGACTGTTGGAGAAAGGACTGGACAGAAACATTAACATCAAGGTATCCTTTATTTTGTTTGCTCGCTGACGAGTGAAGCGGCCATTGAGTTTTGGGCCACAACGGACGCAAGCACCGCATCAGGCCTGCTACGGTATTTTAGTTTATAATAATTTTGGTTGCCGGCTTTATATTGCATTAAGGTGTGTGTGGGCCCACAAAGTATGTTGGTTTAAGTGATTTTGAAGTTGGTACATTGAGGTTTTCTGAATTAATCCATTTTAGGGTTAATAGTGTTTAAATTGTTGTCTGTGCATTTATATGTACAGTATTGACAGTATTTTTCTTAAGAAAAGAGGGACATTTTATGTTGAAGGTTTAAAAAAGAACAATCATATCCTTATTTAATTTTCTTATTTTGTGGAAGATAATAATTTCTTTATTGAGTAAATAATTGAGATATATTTTTCTAAAACTTTGTGTCGTGTTACTTTATTACTTACCTGGAAATAGGTTATCATTTTATTCTGAGAAAGACATACAGACACTTATGGTTTAAAAATCTTTATTAAAACTATAACTTAAGAAACGTGAATTCATAGGTAGGTTAGAAAAACATTTCATGTGTATACTTTAAAAGAGAGATCCAAGATAACATTTAAAACTGAGTTAATCAGGGTTAACACACATTTGATAAAAACCATAATAGAACCCAAAAGCTCTGCCCTCATCAATATACATACCGAGGGGAGCGCTACATAAAATGGAGGCACCGCTGGGATGTCTTGGATTTTTCAGTGAAAAAAAATAAAATAAAATAGAGTTTAAAGTTAAAGTGACTAACTAAAGTTACTAAGCTAATTTTCAAACAGTATTAACATGGACAAAATTGAACTAGTGTCAGAGTTGAAACGCTGGTGCCGTGGTGAGGGTTTGGATGAGACGCATGCACTTATGACCATCGTCCCAGAAGATGTCGAGATCAGTGAAGTGGAAGAAACGCTGGAAACTATCAAGTCTTTAGGACGGGTGCGTGTTCGTGGGAGAAACTTCAGTGCAAGACTAAACCGACGGATGGTTTTGTGTGAGAGTAGAGAGACTGTGCAAGAGGAGAGTGTTCCTTCCGAAGCTGTGCCTATTGATGGTGGAGAGGCATGGCCTGTTATCATCATAGGAGGGGCACAGGCAGCTGCTGAAGAGTTTAATATTAAACTAAAAGGGTTGCTGCAGGCTGAAGGGAAAACCATGGAGGACCTCAAATCATTATTCCCCAGTGCACCCCCGCCCACTAGCTCCACTGAATCCATCCTTCGCGCTGTCGGAGATTTGTTGGAAAAGACAACCAAACCAGCTGATAGTGGGAGTTATGGTCGACTGCGCATGTTCTCGGGAGCCCTACCAACGCCGCCAGGTGAGGAACCATTTGATCATTGGCTAGAGCAAGCATTGCTTATGGTGGAGGAGACTGAATGCTCTGATAGAGAAAAAAGACGCAGAATTATTGGAAGTTTAAAGGGGCCCGCACTAGAAATTGTGAAAGCCGTACGGCACGCCAATCCTGACGCCAGCCCAAAAGAGTGCTTGGAAGCCCTTGAAAGTGCTTTTGGAAGTGCTGAGTCCGGTGATGATCTCTACTTTGCTTTCAGATTGATGCAACAGCAAAAAGGAGAGAAACTATCAGATTTCCTTCGACGTCTAGAGAGGTCTCTAGCTAAGGTGATTCAAAGAGGTGGTCTCCCTGCTAGCGGCAAGGATCAAGCCCGCCTGGAGCAACTGCTGAGGGGTGCTATCGCCTCAGACCTGATGCTGATCCAGCTGCGCTTGAGAGAAAGGAAGAGTACGAAACTTCTAGAAAGAAGCTCAGTGCCTCAGTACATCAAGTGCATGCTAATACAGAAGTGGATACAAGGCAAGCTGAGATCCAGAAATTAAAGGCTGAAATAAAAGAGCTAAAGTCAATGGTTGCATCAGTAGTGACCAAATCCACCCAGGTCAAAGATGATTATGTGGAGGTTAAAACCATTAGTGCACCGCCTGGCTCTGAGAACCGGCAAGATGCCGAGCTGGCTGCCTTGAAAAAACAACTAAAACGACTAAAACAGAAAACTAGCAACACGATGCCTGAGCAAGATGCTGCAGTTGCTATTTCAACCATGGAGGCTTCTAAACAGGTTCCCAACTCCCCCAAGGGAGCACCGAAAAGGTCAGAAGAGAATTTCTGCTATAGGTGTGGTGAGAGCGGACATTTTGCCACAAAGTGCCGCAATCCTGAGAATCAAGCCAAGGTTATCAGAAAGCTAATTCATGCTTTGAAGGTGACAAAAGAGAGACAGCAGTCTGGGGTTGCCAGCACCAATGAAGTTAACTGTGGGGTCAAGAAAAGTGCTGTTACCTCATCAGAGCCGGCTGACATCCCTGAAGGCTTGATTGGTCCACCCAGCATAGTACCTGTGAAAGTAAATGGACATTGCTGTGAGGCCTTGTTTGATAGTGGCTCTCAGGTCACCATTATCTTTGAGTCTTGGTATCAAACTTACCTGTCTGATGTCCCAATACACCCCGTGTCTGGTTTAGCCCTGTGGGGACTAAGTGAATCTGAGATCAGTTATCCATACCGTGGGTATGTAGTGGTCGACATTGAATATCCAGCAAAGGTTGCAGGTGCCGATCAGATGGTGACAGTTCTCGCTCTTATCTGCCCCCAGCCCCGAACTGCAGACCAGACTCCTATTATTGTGGGGACCAATGCCAGTCACATCCGACGTCTTGTACAGCAGTGTAAGGACAATGGCATTGACATCACCCAGACACTGGGGATACAAGCCTGTTACAGTGACAACAAGCTAACAGCGCCTGGCACGGCCACAGCCCTGGAGGAGGAGGGTGATATTGGCTGTGTGTTATGGCAAGGCCCTGGCCCACTGACTCTGCCCCCGGGTGGTGACTGTACTGCAGTCTGCAAAGTGGAATACAAGCTTCAGGTTGACAAAGAAATCCTGATGGTTGACTCGTCTCCAGTAGCTTCACTCCCAGCGGGTGTGCTACTTCAGCCCACGGTGGTGCCCAGCGAAGAGGTGAACGTCAACCATTTCAGAATATTAGTCCAAAATGAGTCCTTGACAGAGACAGTCATACCAGTGGGAACAGTTATCGGGCATATGTATCTGACAGATGCCGTCACTCCTCTATCTCCATCCAAGACAGCTGACATCGAGTTCGATGTAAACCTGATCAACTTCGGAGACTCACCTGTCTCAGAGGAGTGGAAAGAGAGACTCCGTCAAAAGCTATCCACAAGGTCCCAGGTGTTCTCTTTACAAGAATGGGATGTTGGTTTGGCAAAGGGAGTAGAGCACACAATCCGGATGTCGGATCCACGGCCGTTCAGGGAACGCTCTCGTCGCCTAGCTCCAGCTGACCTGGAAGACGTGAGAAAACACCTCCAAGAATTGTTGCGTGCAGGGATCATTAAGGAGTCTCGTAGTCCCTATGCATCCCCAATCGTGATTGTTCGCAAAAAGAACGGAGCTGTGAGAATGTGTATTGACTACCGATTGTTAAACAGCCGAACAATCCCAGATCAGTACACAACACCTTGTATTGATGAGGTGTTGGATTCAATGACCGGAAGCAAGTGGTTCTCTGTTCTTGACCTGCGTAGCGGTTATTACCAAATCGCCATGGCCGAGGAAGATAAGGAAAAGACGGCATTCATCTGCCCACTGGGGTTCTTCCAGTTTGAGAGGATGCCGCAGGGGATAACTGGAGCCCCAGCCACCTTCCAAAGATTAATGGAGAAGGCTGTGGGTGACATGAATCTGCTCGAAGTCCTTGTCTACCTCGATGACTTGATTGTATTTGGCCGAACGTTAGAAGAGCACGAAGAGAGACTTCTTAAAGTCCTTGATCGTCTGGCTGAAGTTGGATTGAAAATCTCGTTCGACAAATGTCAATTCTGCCTCCCAAAGGTAAAATACCTTGGACATATTGTGTCGGCCAATGGAGTATCACCTGACCCAGCCAAGATAGAGGCAGTTACAAGTTGGCCACAGCCTACGCACCTGAAGGCTCTTCAATCCTTTTTGGGATTTTGCGGATATTATCGCCGTTTTATCGCCAACTATGCAGCCATAGTCAGGCCATTGTCTGAGCTCACAAAAGGCTATGCTCCAACCCAGCGAGGCAAGAAGCCTGAGAAAGACAACACAAAGATTTACCTCAAAGAGTCTGAGCCCTTTGGTGAGAGATGGGACCAGTCCTGCACCGAGTCTTTCCACAAGATTATCCACTGCCTTACTCATGCACCTGTGTTGGCCTTTGCAGATCCCAATAAGCCATACGTCCTGCATGTGGACGCCAGCTTGAGAGGGCTGGGCGCCGTCCTATATCAGGAACACAGTGAGGGTCTGAGACCAGTCGCCTTTGCCAGCAGGAAACTAAAGACATCTGAGAGGAATTACCCCGTTCACCAGCTGGAGTTTCTGGCCCTTAAGTGGGCAGTAGTGGATAAATTCCACGATTATTTATATGGAGTCAGATTTACTGTACGTACGGACAATAACCCGTTGACGTACGTGTTATCGACTGCCAAGCTCAGTGCTGTGGGGCACAGATGGCTCTCTGCCTTATCCACCTATGACTTCGATGTCAAGTACCGACCAGGCAGCCATAACATAGACGCTGACCTGCTCTCAAGGAATATGCCTGATGAGAGTTCAGAGGAATGGGAGACCATACCACAGTCTGGTGTGAGATCCATCTGCAAACGAATCTGCATCCCTGGTTCGGCGGACAGTCCACCGAGGTATGTAGACCAGTTGGGAGCTTCGCCTGATTGTGTGCCTGATGTTTATGCATTCCCAACTCACCTGGAGTTGAAATCATTGGGGCAGATGTCAAAGCAGGAGCTGATTGAAGCTCAAGAGGATGATGCAGCCATCCGATCTGCCATACAAGCTGTTAAACATGGCAAATGGCCGGAAGAGAATGGATCCTGTTCAGAGCGTTCCCGTCTAAAAAAAGAGATGGGGAAACTGATGATGAAAGACGGGCTACTCCATCGCTTAAGCAAGCGGCCCTCCGGAGAAGAACTCACTCAACTTGTCTTGCCAAGCGAGTTCAGAGAAGTGGTGCTAAAGGCCACCCATGATGATCTCGGACACCTTGGTATTGAAAGAACTACAGACTTGTTGAGGAGCAGGTTCTTTTGGCCGAAACTGGCATGTGATGTTGAGCAGTACATAAAGAACTGTGGAGAATGTGTCACTCGGAAGACCCCCTGTCATAGGGTAGCGCCTTTACATCACATTTCAAGCAATGGACCGATGGATCTGGTATGCATCGATTTTCTGTCCATGGAGCCAGATTCTGCAGGTATCAGCAATGTGTTAGTGGTCACGGATCATTTCACCCGTTATGCCCAGGCTTTCCCATCCCGAAATCAGAAAGCGCAGACGGTGGCAAAGATCCTGGTAGACAAGTATTTCCTGCATTATGGTTTGCCAGCCAGAATCCACTCAGATCAGGGAAGAGACTTTGAGAGTCAGTTAATCAAAGAGCTCTTGAAGATGATGGGGATCCGGAAATCACGGACCACTCCCTACCACCCGCAGGGAGATCCGCAGCCTGAGAGATTCAACAGAACTCTTCTTTCAATGCTGGGAACCCTGGGCTGTGAGAGGAAACGGCAGTGGAGCAAACATATTGGCTACTTGGTTCACGCCTACAACAGTACCAAATGTGATGCTACGGGGTACTCACCCTATTTCTTAATGTTTGGCCGAGAAGCAAGGCTTCCAATAGACTTGTGCTTTGGAACCTCTCCTGATGGAAAAGCTGATGGTGGTCATTCACGCTATGTAGCCAAGCTAAAAGAAGACTTGCAAAGAGCTTACAAGCTTGCTTCTGAAACAGCCTACAAGACACATCAGAGGAACAAGAGGTCCTATGATAAAAGAGTGGGATTCCAGACACTGGATATCGGCGACCGAGTGTTGCTAAGGAACTTAGGATTGAAAGGGAAACATAAGTTGGAGAGTCGTTGGAGTCCTGTCCCTTACGTGGTCCTGGGAAAGATGCCCAATCTTCCAGTGTACAAAGTGAGACCGGAGGACGGAGGAGGAGGAGTAAAAACTCTCCATCGTGATCATCTTTTGCCAATTGGACAGTTAGTGAGAATGCCGACCGTGGAGACTGAGGACAAGTCACCTGTCAAGACAAGATCAAGAACCAGAGCTGAGACACAAAAGAGGTCAAAGAAAGTCTTACCTGAAGTACAGGAAGCTCTTCAAGAGTTGCAGTTTACGGATTCCTCTTCAGATGTGGAGTATTATGGACCTGGAAAACCCTACAGTACTTACCTGAAGGAGATCCTGACAAAAGAAAGAGATACTGTTGGACAGTCAAATCTCATCCAAGATGATAGTGATTCTTCTCAACAGTCAGATGGAAATCCTGCTGAGGATAGTTTGTCAGAGGGAAACAGTTTGGTGGAGGAACATCACAGTATGAGAGAAGAGGATGGAGATCAAGATTCAGTTCCTGAGGAAGAAAGTGATCCAGAGACTGATAACCCTTGCCACGATGAGCATCCAGAGACAGTCACTAAGACAAAAGTGATTAACAAACCTGAAAACCGTACAAAAAGGATAGTGAAACCAGTTATCAGGTTAACTTACGATGAGCCTGGTAGGCCAAAAGATCAGCCTCTCACTATTGTGCATAGAGGTGTTATCATTAAGATTGGCAAGAGTTAATTTAAACTAGTCATGCACTTTTTCCCCCAAGTACATTTAAAAAAAAAAAAAGTTAGTTCATTATGTTTGATGAGGACATCAAAAACCTTTAGAAGGGGGAGTGTGTAACCCGGTTAAAAAAGCATGAGGTGATAAGTGATGTTTTTATTAGGCCTATCATTTAATGGTCAGAGCTTATAAATAGTGTGATTAAAAACGTTTAAATTCATTTAAAAGTTATGATAATAATGTTAAAAGCAGTTTAAAAATTATTATACGTTTATTGTTTTATTTAAAAGATAATGTATTTCTGAAAACTGTCTTAACCAGCATTTATGGGGTTAATAGCGATTGGGCGACGCGTCAGGTCGGGTTTTTTTTTTTGAACACGGACGAGGAGAAGGAAAGCAACAGAGTGAGAGTGACAGAGATTTTCTGAGTTATGTTGTGAATGAGTAGTGCACAAATCAGTGTGTAACTTGTGTCTTATGATTGTTTTCACGACAATCAGTTAGAAGAGTGAGCTGCATATTGTTGAGAGGAATTTCTACACGAAGTTCAGAGACTGTTTACTTTTGTGCTACTGCTAATGCTAACGCTTAGTCACCTTGAAGTATAGACTGGAGGCCGTTCATTACAAGTGAACGACATTTTCTAGTTAAAGTTTGACTCCCTCAGTTGAACTGTTTGAGGGGTTTATCTGCTGTGTTCGACCTGAAGACAGGGAAGAGACTCAGACGGAGCTTGGAGCAACCAGGACTTCTCTCGTATGTTTTTCTGGAAACGTGGAGGAGAAAAGAGAAACCAACAGAGTTCGTGTCAAAATGCTGATCGGATGTTGAGCCTGTTCCTGTGACTGTTGGAGAAAGGACTGGACAGAAACATTAACATCAAGGTATCCTTTATTTTGTTTGCTCGCTGACGAGTGAAGCGGCCATTGAGTTTTGGGCCACAACGGACGCAAGCACCGCATCAGGCCTGCTACGGTATTTTAGTTTATAATAATTTTGGTTGCCGGCTTTATATTGCATTAAGGTGTGTGTGGGCCCACAAAGTATGTTGGTTTAAGTGATTTTGAAGTTGGTACATTGAGGTTTTCTGAATTAATCCATTTGAGGGTTAATAGTGTTTAAATTGTTGTCTGTGCATTTATATGTACAGTATTGACAGTATTTTTCTTAAGAAAAGAGGGACATTTTATGTTGAAGGTTTAAAAAAGAACAATCATATCCTTATTTAATTTTCTTATTTTGTGGAAGATAATAATTTCTTTATTGAGTAAATAATTGAGATATATTTTTCTAAAACTTTGTGTCGTGTTACTTTATTACTTACCTGGAAATAGGTTATCATTTTATTCTGAGAAAGACATACAGACACTTATGGTTTAAAAATCTTTATTAAAACTATAACTTAAGAAACGTGAATTCATAGGTAGGTTAGAAAAACATTTCATGTGTATACTTTAAAAGAGAGATCCAAGATAACATTTAAAACTGAGTTAATCAGGGTTAACACACATTTGATAAAAACCATAATAGAACCCAAAAGCTCTGCCCTCATCAATATACATACCGAGGGGAGCGCTACATATAGAAAAGAAAATTCATAAAAAAATTTAACAAAAAGTTAACATTGTTGGATCCTTGCAATGTGCTGTACACGTGACCAGAATCCAAAGGAAAGAAACTGAAAAATTCAAAGGGAGAGGCCTTTTTTTCTGTTTTCTTTTTTTCTAAATTAAATACAATTAGAGAACATTCAGGACATAACTCCCATTGCGTGTGCCTTTCTTGAGCCCGGAGCAAGTGTTACTGCTCTCTTCATGCTATTGGTCTGTTCACTGATAAGAGCTGCTTTCCAAACCACTCACTCGCATTCTAGAATGATTCACACCTAAACAAAGCTGCTCAGTAGAAATGAGGAAATGAAGTTCAACGTGAATCTGTCAATCTGAAAACATGCAGACAAATGTTGGAATAAAATAAGCATACACCTTATACAATAACAATCATATATATACAGTATATATATATATATATATATATATATATATATATATTATGTTATATTTATTTGCCCATGTGTCAAAAAAAAAACTTTTCTTTTGAGGTATTATGTTTGTACAGTAAATCAAAGCTTTTCAAAGAATGTAATTTAATTATATTTGTTTCGTCTCTTTTTTTTTCAGAAGCAAAAGGAAAAATACTGTTACCAGTCCCTAAAGTATTACATTCAAGTGTCTGTGTAGCTCCATATCTCCTCTTTACATAGTCTGTGTGCCTCTGAGAAAACTAATCAGATAAAATACAGCTATTCCAGAACTACTGTAAACACAGAGTCAAGGTTACCGCCTCAATCTCTATATGAAATATAATCTCATCAACTTCAAAATAGAATCTTTGAGGGGCAACCAGAAAAATGATTGTCAACAATGTGCAATCCAATCTCCTTTGTCCTGACCTGAGAGGCAGTGTTTCATATAAAACCTAGTGAATAAACTTTCTTGTTTCCCAGAATTAGACTCAATTCTGTGTGGGCAGTTTTGCAGGTCAGTGAAGAATAGTGTGTTTTGCAAATTCTGTTTCCTGTGTGTGATGACTGAGGGTGATGCATTTGGTTAAGAAAACGTACTCGGTTACCTAATGTAACCTCGGTTCTCTCTAGAAGAGGGAACGAGTATTGCGTAAGTTGCTTACGCATCGGGAAAGTCTTCTTTCTTCGAGATCTGAAGCCAAAAATTATCCTTAATTTTGTATTCATTGTCAACGCAGTGTGGCAGCCGGCAGACCATGGCAGGCTGTATGAGCGTGCTCATTGGCTGCTCAGCGGCAACTGCTTAAGCCTATCAGTGAGCCCTGAGTGACGTCACATCCAATGAGGGCGCATCGCGCCCTCCACACCCCTCTAACCGTCAAGATGGGTGTGGCCAGTGTGCATATAAGCAGGGCTCACAGGCTAAAATTCTGGTTTTCGTAGTCTGAAGCGCAAAAGCTCGTGGCGCGTCACGGCAGGTTACGCAATACTCGTTCCCTCTTCTAGAGAGAACCGAGGTTACATTAGGTAACCGAGTACGTTCTCTTACGAGAGGTTCTCTCGTATTGCGTAAGTTGCTTACGCATCGGAAAAACCTTGTCAACGCCGTGCGCGCCGAGCATCCAGCACATGAATCCCAGGGAGACCGGGGAAAACATAGCGCTGAAAACAGGTGGCCGGTCGGAGAAACGGGCCAACACATGTACAAAGCACTTCACTTCGTAGATAGATAGAGCGGCACAGCCGGTCTATACATATCAATGTAAATAGTGCGGCCGGCAGCGCGGGCCCACACAGTACATAAGCACATATTAGGGAAAGAAATAGAGCGGTTTCACAGTCTATTTGTGGGGAGAATAATCCCAGCGCGACAGAGTGTAGGGCGGGCGGCCAGCGGCGCGGGCCAGCACCAGTACACAAGCGCGTAACGGGGAATAAAGGAACAGAGCGGCACAGCCGGTCTGAGCACAAAATACTCCTTCCCTTGGTGCCATACCAGAAATATCACCAGTATGTGAACGTAGTCTGCGCATAATCGACTGGGCAGAACATACATGCCACTTATACCGATAATAGTTTAGCCTGCAAGGCAGGAACTTCCAGGTTATAAAACCTCACGAATGTCGATGGGGAGGCCCAGCCCGCTGCCATACAAATATCGTGAATAGAAATTCCGCTGGACCAGGCCCACGAAGAGGCCATGCCTCTAGTGCAGTGGTTCCCAAACCTGTCCTGCCGGCACCCCAACACTGCACATTTTCTTTGTCTACCTAATCAAACACACCTGATTCAACTCATCAGCTCATTAACCCATGTGATAATGAGCTGATGAGTTGAATCAGGTGTGTTTGATTAGGGAGACAAAGAAACTGTGCAGTGTTGGGGTGCCGGCAGGACAGGTTTGGGAACCACTGCTCTAGTGGAGTGGGCTCTGATACCCAAAGGGCACTGCAGGTGTTTGGAGGCGTAAGCTGCTGCAATCGCGTCCACTATCCACCTGGACAGGCTCTGTTTCGAGGCGGCGAGACCCTTGGTGCGTCCGCCAAAAGAAACGAAGAGCTGCTCGGAACGCCTGAAAGCGGCGGAGTGCGTGATGTTAACTCTCAGTGCCCTAACAGGGCATAGGAGGTTGTCACTGTCCCCGTTATCGGATGCTGGCAGAGCCGAAAGGGAGATGATTTGTGCCCTAAAGGGGGTTCCAATCGCTTTGGGGATGTAACCGTGTCTCGGTCTGAGAATGACTTTTGAGTCATTTGGTCCGAACTCAAGACATGCAGGGCTAACAGATAGCGCGTGCAAATCCCCCACGCGTTTTACTGAAGACAGAGCTATCAGAAAAACGGTTTTGAGCGAAAGGTACTTTGGATCCACTGATTCAAGCGGTTCAAAGGGAAAAGCCTTCAGGGCCTCCAGGACCAAGGACAGATCCCAGATAGGAACCGAGGGGGGCCGCGGGGGATTCATCCGTCTGGCTCCTCTGAGGAAACGGATAATAAGCTCGTTCCTTCCTATTGCCCGGCTGCGCGTCGTCTCAGCGAACGCTGCAATAGCCGCCACATACACTTTGAGCGTGGAAGCGTGGACCTGCCCTTATCCAACAGCTCCTGTAGGAAGGAGAGCACTCGCGGGACCCCACATGTACGTGGATCGAAGCTCTTAGTAGCGCACCATTTAGAGAACACAGACCATTTAGACGCATAGAGCCGTCTCGTGGAGGGAGCTCTAGACTGTGTGATCGTGTTCACAACCCCTTCTGGCAGGTCAACGGGTATCCGTTGATTATCCATGCATGCAGAGACCATCGCTCCGGATGGGGATGCCAGATCGATCCACCGGCTTGAGAGAGGAGATCCTTTCTCACCGGGATCGGCCATGGGGGTGAGTGCGACAGCCTCACTAGCTCTGGGTACCAGACTTGGTTCTCCCAACGCGGGGCTATGAGAAGCACTGGGTGGTGCGTTTCCCTGATCCTCGCTATGACCTGTGGTAACAGGGAGATCGGAGGGAAAGCGTACAGCGGGAGGCTGGGCCAGGTTTGGGACAGCGCGTCCTCGCTTTTCGAGAAAAATATCGGGCAGTGAGCATTGTCTTTCGACGCAAAGAGGTCGACCTTCGCTCTGCCGAATAGGCACCAGAGGAGTTGGACTGTCTGAGGGTGCAGGGACCATTCTCCCGGGGGAATGATGTCTCTGGACAGTCTGTCTGGGCCGACATTCAAATGGCCCGGCACGTGCGCGGCTCTCAGTGAGCGCAACAAGCGGTGAGCCCACACGATAAGGCGTTCTGTCAGGTTGCAGAGGTTCCTGGACCTGACACCGCCCTGTCGGTTCACATAGGACACCACGGACATGTTGTCCGAGCGGACTAGCACATGGTGATCCTGTATGAATGGGAGGAAGCGCTTGAGCGCGTTCTCGACCGCTATCATCTCCAAACAGTTTATGTGGAGGCATTTCTCCTGGTCTGACCACAGGCAAAAAAACGGTTTGCCCTCGAAAAGAGCACCCCAACCTGAGGTGGATGCGTCCGTCGAGATAATTTTGCGGTGTGAGATGGCTCCCATTGTCACTCCCCGCTGGTACCAGTCGGCCGCTAACCAGGGCTTCAGTGCTGAAACGCAGCTCTGAGTCACTCTGATTCGAATGCCGCCGGAAGCCCAGGCTCTGTGAGGCACTCGGGCATTCAGCCAGCGTTGTAGCGGGCGCATACGTAACAGACCCAGCTGAAGCACTGCTGCAGCTGAAGCCATACAACCCAGCATCCTCTGAAATGTTTTGAGAGGTGCGGTGGTGCCCAGCTGGAAGGACGCGGCCAGGCGTCGAATGCAGCGCGCGCGCCGTGTCGACAGGCGGGCCGTCATTGCCACAGTGTCCAGATCCAAACCCAGAAAAAAGGTTGATTGACTGGGCACTAATGAGCTCTTGGTCCAGTTGACCGTGAGCCCCAGGCTGTCCAGGTAGCTTAGAAGCACTGTTCTGTGGGCGATGAGTTCGGCCTCTGACTGTGCTAGAATTAGCCAATCGTCCAAGTAGTTCAGGATTCGCATTCCCCGACCCCTCAGGGGAGTGAGAGCCGTGTCCATGCACTTCGTAAATGTACGGGGTGCCAACGACAGGCCGAAAGGCAGGACGATGTACTGATATACCTGACCGTCGAAGGCGAATCTCAAGAATGGCCTGTGACGGGGTATTATCTGGATCTGAAAGTACGCGTCTTTTAGATCGAGAGATATAAACCAGTCCCTCGGGCGAATTTGCGCGAGAATTTGCCTGGTTGTGAGCATTTTGAACGGTCTTCTCATAAGAGCCTTGTTCAAACGTCTCATATCCAAAATTGGTCTGACAGCTCCGTCCTTCTTGGGAACGAGGAAATAACGGCTGTAAAAGCCCAACTCGCTCATAGAAGGGGAAACCGGTTCTATAGCCCCTTTGCACAGAAGTGTGGCTATTTCTGCTCGAAGTAGATGTGCTACTTCCCCATTCACTCTGGTCTCGGTACGCGCTTGAAAGCGCGGAGGGCGGCGAGCGAACTGCAGAGTATAGCCCTGTTTTACTGTGCTTAGCACCCATTCTGACGCGCCTGGAATAGCTTCCCACGCTTTCGCGTGTGCAGCCAGGGGCAGAATGGCCTCCGGGCCCTGATAGCCGCTTGTCGCGGACTCGAGAGCTCGAAACGGAGGGGCGGGCGCGGCGCGCGCGCTCTCGGTGCTTAGACACGGCGGGTCGCATGCAGCGACAACTGGCCGTTTCACACACAGCGTCCTGGTGGCTTTGGACGGGGAACATACAGTGTGAGGCACGACGCGCGATAGCGGCGTCGGGGGCGAGATGTTCGAAAGAATGTGTGAGCGCGTGGGAGCGGGCACAGCATTTGTATTTAAAACATGACCGGTCGTGAGGGGATGTGTAATAGAGCGGGCAGTGAGTAGGTGTGGGCACAGCGAGGTGGACACGTGACCTACTTCTAACACTCAAGCGGCTTCTGCCTGCTTTATGAGAGCGGGCTCTGTGAGAGACATGGGGTTTATAGTGCTTGTGTGCAGGGGTGAACACAGAGAAGTGGGCACGTTTACTGCATTTGAAACACATGCGGCGCGAGCCGTGCAACCAGACATAATGCTCTTTTCGAGATTTCTCTGAGTCACCGTGAAAACGGCGGTTGTGTGCAGGCGAGAGGGTGGATTCACCAGCTCGTTGGCTGCGATATGAGTGTCTGCAGTAACCGTGGCAACGGGGACTGACAGGGCATGAAGCTTTGACGATGGTCCGGCCGCAGCGGGACACAGTCGTCGCTTCTTTCCTCGGGCTAGGAGGTCTTTGCAGGCTCAGGTTTTACCGCAATCCTCTGCTGGGGTCCCCGGGGAGGAGGCGGCCTGTTACGGCTGGTCGAGCGAGATCGAGGGTGGCCGCCCTGTCGTCGCTGCGAGGACGGAGGTCGAGCTGGGCGCTGGGTAGCGCTCTGCGCAGGCTGGTCACGAGGACAGCGTGCGGCAGAACTAGAGCGCCGAGGCAGAAAAAGATTCCTCGCCTGTGTAGTCTTCTGAACCTCCGAGAAGCGGTCCACGATCCCGTTTACCGCTGGGCCAAACAGGCCGGACGGGGAGAGGGGGGTGTTAAGGAACACCGCGCGCTCAGACTCCCTCATGTCAGCGAGCGTGAGCCAGAGATGCCTCTCCGTAACAGTCAGAGAGGCCATGCACCGTCCAATGGCCTGGGCAGTGGATTTCGTGGCGCGAAGGGAAAGATCCGTCCCGCTTCTTAAATCCGTGATGGAAGCAGACTCCGAACCTTTCTCGTCCAAATCGCGGAGGAGGTTAGCTTGGAGAATCTGCAGTACGGCCATAGAGTGGAGTGCAGATGCAGCCTGTCCGGCGGCGGTGAAAGCGCGGCCGATGAGGGCTGATGTGGTCCTGCAAGCCTTGGACGGGAGGGCAGCCTTTGAGCGCCAACCAGAGGGCGGGCAAAGGTGCGCTGCGACCGCCTCTTCCACGGGGGGAATAGCATTGTACCCCTTCTCAGCGGCGCTGTGAGAGCGTGAGTCAACCTGTGAGAGCGTCGATGAGGCGTGTGAAGAAACTCTCGCGGAGAATGGAGCATTCCACGATTTAGAGAGCTCACTGTGAAGCTCAGGCAGGAAGGGTGCGATTCTGGACGCTGGCTGTCGGCGGCGGTGATGAAGGAAGCAGCCGTCGAGTCTGTTCGGCGCTGGCTCCTCAGGGGGAGACCAATCCAGGCCCAGCTGTTCAACAGCCCGCGTGAGGAGGCGTAAAAGTTCTGTGTCCTCGCCCGCTCGAGTACGGCCCGAATCTTGGACTGAAGAGGAGGCAGTAGACCATTCCTCGCTGTCAGAGGCCAGGATGGAACAGCTGTCACTGGCGTGTTCATCAAACTCGTCTGCCTCATCCCCTGAAGCGTCAGCAGCGCGGCCGGGAGGGAGGACGGAGAAGGCGAGAGAGAAGCTCGAGGGAGAGGTTCCGGCGAGCTTCTAGGCGCCTCGTCGGTCTCCGGTGGTCGCTGTGAGTGGCGCTTCTTCTTGCGCGGCCCAGCAGAGACAGGCGGAGCGACGTCTTGGTTGAAAACTTCAAGTCGAGCTCGCAGGGTCGACATTGAGAGTTCCTCGCACTCAGGGCAGCCGCCCGTAGAGAGTGCGGTGGCGGCGTGCTCGCGGCCCAGGCAGAGAGCGCAGATGAGGTGGCTGTCTCCGTTGCTGAGCGGGGCGCGGCGCGAGCTGCAGGAAAAACGGGGCATTTTTAGAAAAACGCCCCGTGCTCTTTTAGAGTGAGAGAAAACGTGTGTCGCAGGGCGAACACACGTAGCAATAGAAAGGATACATCGCCGGATAGCGTAGCAGGCACGGATGGCTGAAGGCGGCGAAGGCGTCCGGCTTCTTCAGGCGCTGTCCTAAGCTTGCTTGGTCGCTGGTTTCAACGGCGGAGGCTCTCAAGATCCAGCGATGCGTAGAGCTTCGCTGAAGACAAGAAAATCTGAATTTTAGCCTGTGAGCCCTGCTTATATGCACACTGGCCACACCCATCTTGACGGTTAGATGTCATTGGATGTGACGTCACTCAGGGCTCACTGATAGGCTTAAGCAGTTGCCGCTGAGCAGCCAATGAGCACGCTCATACAGCCTGCCATGGTCTGCCGGCTGCCGCACTGCGTTGACAATGAATACCAAATTAAGGATAATTTTTGGCTTCAGATCTCGAAGAAAGAAGACTTTCCCGATGCGTAAGCAACTTACGCAATACGAGAGAACCTCTCGTAAGAGAAACAGTTCCCATTGACAGTGAAGTCAAAAGTCAGAGAGAAACAGCAGAAGAAACTCTGGAAAGTCTCTTGTGCAGCTGAATGAGATTGAGGTTCTAATCATTGGTTTCTGGTCTGTCAGAACGAAAAGAAAAAATAAGTCAAGCTCCAAAATTCTTCTCACTGATCTGACCTATCATTCAAACAGTGATTCCTTACCAGGGGTACGTGTATGCCTGGGGTGCTTGGAAATATTGCGATTTTTTTTTTAAAGCCAGATTTAAGAAAGAAAGAAAGAAAGAAAGAAAGAAAGAAAGAAAGAAAGAAAGAAAGAAAGAAAGAAAGAAAGAAAGAAAGAAAAATACAGTATATTACCAGTCAAAGGTTTGGGGTCAGCACTATTTTTTTTGAAAGATATGATATTTATCATTTTATTCAGCAAATTAATTCATCAAAGAATCCTGAAAAAAAGTATCTCAGTTTCCACAAAAATATTAAGCAGCACAACTGTTTTCAACATTGATAATAATGATAAATGTTTCTTGAGCAGCAAATAAGCATTATAATGATTTGTGAAGGATCATGTGGCACTGAAGACTGGAGTAATGATGCTAAAAAAATCAGCTTTGCCATCACAGGAATAAATTACATTTATTTTAGTTAATTACCTATGCTAAAATATTTGCTATGTTTTTAACCAAATAAATGCAGCATTGGCATAGGAAAATTCTTTAAAAAAACAAGTAAATAAATAAATAAATAAATATATATATATATATATATAATAGTTTCATCATATAAAATTACACAGCCAATCAAACTAATATTGAAATAATGATGAGCACGTTGTATTATAAAATTGAAGAATTGTTGTGCAGCTCTTGCCAGTTGAAAGTGACTAGGGACCATCCTGCTTAATAAATGATGAAATACCTCACTCTATGTGACTTTATAAAAGCTATGAAACAAGCCTGACAGAACAAGATCTTTAATTTAATCATGGGTAAAAATCTCCATGTTGAAGTGCCTGGGGAAATTCAGGAACAATTAATGGCAAGCACTAAAAGACAGCAATTGATTGAGTCGGATCCCATGGGGAATTTTGGTAATTTGCTTTGTAATAATCAGACCTGGTTAGGGATGTTTCTCTCCTTTATTTTCAGTAGGTGGTGCATGAAGGCTTCATAAAAACATGAATTATGATGATTTACTATTTGCTCAGTGTTTGATTCCATTACCTGCCTAAAGTACTCAGATTTTTGACTGAAAGAAACATGATAAATCAAAGTCTCCATTTAAACCCAAAGGAGATAGTCTTTAAATGAAACATCCAAAACGCCTCTGAGTTTTAATGTTTCCACCCTGCCGAAAATGCATCACTTTCTCAATACCTATGCATTTGAGTTGTTCAATGTTGTGATAATGATCAATAAAATGTCTGGCAACCGAATAAGTGACATTGCGTCTTCGAATAGCTGATTTATGTTCACAAATTCTAATCATCAGTGACCTCAATGTTTTTCCGACATACATCTGTGGGCATGGGCATTGAAGTAAATAGACACAAAATTTGTAGAGAATGTTATACATGTTACGAACTGCTCTGAGACACGAGGGTAGAGGATCCAAATGCAGCTTTTAAACAAACAAAACAAGCAGGGGTCAGAGGCACAAGAGTAATCCACGGGACAGGCAAGAAATCCAAAAAAACAAGAGACAAGAAAACCAGGTAAAACACTCAGAAGTGCAATCCAACAACATACAAAACTTCACAGTGAGTGATGATCATTATTTAATAATTTGAATCTCTCAGATTTATTTACTTTTTCAAGTGCTGATTTTCCAACAGCAACAAAATGTGTTTACAGAGGGATTGGAGATATGAGGCGTAAAGGTACTTTTAGGTTTATACTGATACTAACTGTACCATAGCTGCTTTAAAAAAAAAAAAAAAAAAAAAAAAAAATTTAAACAATTCGATCCTACAGAAGGATCAGTCCTTGAAGATTAAACAAAGGACAGACCTTTACTGAGAACTTGTTTGTGTCATTTGAGAGATCTTTGTTAGACAGATAAAATATTATCAACCTTGTCTTTTTCTTTAACATTTATCTAAATTCTAAAGAAATTTATTGTTTCATATATTGACAATACGTATATACGTAGACATGTCCTACACACAAAAGCCCTTTTTATGTTAAAAATAAAGAAATTCATCAAAATAAAAATACTAAAAGTTACAACTGAAGGAATTCTGGATACTCAAGAAATTCATTGCTTTTATTTTTAAACAATTTCTTTAGTATTATTTGAAGTACATTCTCTATACTATACATGCAATTTAACCTGTCATCGGCATGAGGTCACAATGTAAAACTGCCAAACAAACTGTTTAAAAATAAAACAAATTCAAAAACATACATTTAAATGGAAAGGCAAACAATACGAAAGTAAATCTTGAATAATATTTTCCATAAAAATCCTTATCAAAGTTGTGTCCTCATTTTGCATCTACGCCGTCAGGATTTTTTTTTTTATAATTCTGTATAAATCATGTAATGTCATGGTTATTTTTAACTGATGAACCCTTTCCTATTTCCTGCTCATTGTGGATCTCACAGTAGGATACATATGCCTTGTCCAAATACCCACACTTGCGGTGTTTGCACTTGACCACTTATCTACTTACATGACGTATTTCCTCTATTTGGCCCAAGTGTTCAAGTAGGCGTAAAGACTGCAAGTGTGTGTATAAGTTTTGATTACTTGATGGGACACACTTTTCACTTATAGGGCCATATTTTAACGATCTAAGCCATTGGTCTAAAGCACATGGCGCAAGTTCACTTAGGGCGTGTCCGAATCCACCTTTGATAGTTTAGCGATGGGAAAAATGGTCGGCGCGTCAGGCCTGGTCTAAAAGGGTTGTCCCGATTCTCATAATGAGTAATGAGTGTGATTTGGGATTTACGTGCGTTAAAGCAACACTAAGGAACTTTTCCTCTTCGGTCGCCCTACAGGTTGGAAGCGGAATTGTCCATTACCGCTGTCGTAAATAATTTTGCCGCCCGCAGCCTACTGTCGCACGCACGCTCGCTGTTTATCTTGCACCAGCTTTGGAATGAACGATGTCCACAGACAAGGTAGAGGATGTTGCATGATTTCATGAAAGTATGATGTATTGCGACATCAGAAACGAAGAAAAACTAAATAATTACTATTGTAACGCTTGACGTAAAGCAAGTCAAATTTGTAGTTTTCTTATGTCTCATTAGAACTATAGAAATGCGACCCAGTTTGGCAAACTTGCATAGTGTGGTTATAGCAGATATAGGGCTGTAAAGCAAATCCAGAAGTGCCATTCACCCTGTTACGACTTGATGAACCACTGATACGATTTTGGAAACATTATTTTAAGGTAAAAAATGTTCCTCAGTGTTGCTTTAAACCAATCAGAGTCTCATCTTCCATTCCCTTTAAATGGCAGTTGCGCTCACGCCATGGCAGATTCGCTATTTACATGACGGAATTTGATAGTGGAAAGACCGAACGCGTCTCCAGAGCGCAAACGGAACTGCTCGTGCACAAGGTAAAAGTGCGCAAGCAGACCATCGACGGAACAAGCCGGATTCCACTCTATCTTTATGTACACAATAATAATCTTTTACATTGTAATCCTTTTATTTTAAATATTTGGCAGGTTTGTGTGCTGCTGTGCGTCCCTGTATGTTTTATAAGCAGAGTGTACACGCGTTGTGGACCCGCCTATAGGCGCACATTACTAACATGCTCATTAAATAACAAAAAAAATACTGCGCTATTGACTTTAGACCAGGTTTCAGTAGGTCAATGGCGCAGTCTATTTCTGTTGCCTCAAAATAGCAATGCGCCAGAACACACCTCGTTTTCAGGCCAGCACGCCCATGGGCGCAAATGCATTTGCTATTTAAACAACGTGGCGCAAGACGTGACATATGATAACTGCATCGGACTGAAACTAGCAAAAAAACACTTGCATCATGCTTGCTGCAGCATTGCGCCGGGTGTAAGATAGGGCCCATGGTCTTAAAGTGTTTACAGAGCTTTTATTTATTATATTTTCAATATTTTGCATTTTAAAATACCATACTCATATTTGCATCAATAACATGTGCAACACTATGTTTTTACTACCAAATTTTATGTATATAATTCATTTAAATTACAGTGGAATTTTTTCTTCTACATCTCGTGATTTCAGGGCACATGAGTTCCCGAACATAATGCATGATGGGATACGCTGTCACAAGGCTAGTCTGTTTTTCTGTTTGGGTTCATGTTTGTCACATTCTAGTCTGTGTTTCTGTCGTGTTTCATGCATGTCACAAGTCTAGTCTGCGCTTCTGTCTTGTTTCATGTTTAGCAGCTCCCCGTTATGTTTATTAGTCTGTCACAGGTCTTTCCTATTAGCCACACCCTCTTGTTATCTTGTTAGCTCGTTTACCCTTGAATTTAAGCCTGTATGTCTAGTTCAGTCTTGGTGGGTCCTTAATGTTGTTTGCTGGTTGTTCTGTTCCTGATTCCTGTTTTCTGAGTCTGTCTTTGTATAGTTTGAGTTGTATAAATAAAGTCAATCTGCAAATGGATCCTACTACCTTGTATTCTTCAAACACACATGACATACGCTTGGCCTCAAATACGGCTCCAAAGCGTGCTTCGTGCTTACTTCCTGTTGCGTGCACACACTCTTCAAGTTTTGCTGATGATACTTTCTGTTCTTTTGTTTTCTGCCTGTGGGTGAAACGTCAATTCATCATTGTGTATCAGACATTGTCATCTTGTGGAATAAAGTTGAATTGCAATTCCCCTTCGTCAGCTCACTATTACGTACACCAGAAGTGATTCTGACGAATGGGGATCTCGCTCGAGAGCCTATCTACTTCGAGTGTAACTAAACGAGCCAATGCACATTGGCACTGCTGTGTATCGCGGCGCAAGCATATAATGAGCGGCAGGTGCATCGCATCCTTGTCTTTCGATTCGGAACCAGACGGTGCAAGCTGTTCCTGTCTCCTGTTGGTTTGATGGTGCGAACAGTGGTGGTTGCAATCTCTCCATGTCTGTTTTCAAAGAGCAAAAACAGCTGTTCTCACAGCTTGTTGGCTCGGTGAGCGTGACCAAAGAGAGTGAGAGCTCACACAGGATTGCACTATTTCCCTGAGTGTAGCGGCCATCTCCTCGTGCGTTTCAGCACCACAGAGAGCACTTCTAAAAGAGCTAACACAATCTGACCCTGTGTCTTTTTCCAAGATGTCATTGAGATTGTGTGTTTCTGGATGCGGCCAATTTCTGACTCCGGCTGACGGTCATGATCGCTGTATCACGTGCTTGGGCTATAGGCACCCTGAAATGGTGCTCATGGATGACTCATGGTCCCAGTCGTTTCTTTTGGAGCTCCACCAGATGATCAGGCGTTTGTCGCTGCATCGGAGGGTGAGCTAATGTCCTCTGGGCATGATGATTCGCCAAGTCAGACCTAGAGCTCACGGCTATGCTTTCCCGGGCCGCCGCAATTGTCGGGCTCAAGTGGAACCCTCCACCGTGTCCCGAATATTCATGGCTGGACAATTGGTATCTCGGGGCAGCCCGTGCTGGTTCTCAGCTCTGCAAATTCTCAGGAGGCCTCAGTGCATTTCTTTCGCCAGTTTTCTCACTCTGTCGTCTCTGCTGGTGTTCTTTCCAGCCATTTCTTTTGTTTTGCTGATGTTGAGTTTGAGATAGTTATTTCCACACCACTGCGTAAAGTGAGAGACGGTGTTAAGATATTCTTGAGTTGAATGAGTATCTGTCAGGAGTCCAAGGATTGCAGTGTCATCTGCATACTTGAGGAATATGGTGTTGGATGAGGGGCTGGTGCAGTCATTTGTATAGAGGGTGTAAAGGAAGGGGCTTAGAACACAGCCCTGCGGGGCTCCTGTGTTAGAGGTCAGTATAGGTGTGGTTGTTGTGCTTACCCGGACAGCCTGTTGTCTGTTGGTGAGGAAGTTGTGGAGAAGATGAATCAGGCGGGAGGGGACATTGAGGTGATCAGTAGATGTCTCTGAATGGTGTTAAATGCAGAGGTAAAATCTGCAAACAGGATCCTGGCAGTCGTGCCTGGAGAATCCAGGTGTTGTAGGACGAGGTGCAACAGGCATGCTACAGCGTCCTCAGTGCCTCTCTTGGCCTTTTAGGCAAATTGGAGGGTATCCAGATGTGGGCGGACGTATGGCAGGATGGTTTGTAGCAGCAAATACTCCAGACACTTCATCAGGATGGGTGTGAGGGCGATGGGGCGGAAGTCATTGAGTTCTTTGGGGCGAGGTTTTTTGGGTACTGGAATTATTGTAGCTGTTTTACAGAGGGTGGGGATTTTGCATTGATGGTAGACTTCACAGAAGAGTGGATGGATTATTGCAGAGTGTTCAGTGGCACAGGTCTTAAGCACCTTTGCTGGGATCCCATCAGGCCCTGGGGCCTTGCCTGGCTTGCATCTCCTCAGTTGCCGCCTGTTATCCTCCTTTGAGAAGGGGGCTGGGTCGTTTGGGTCCAGCAGGGGGAGTGCATCCAGCTGACTGCGACACTCCTCTGAGTAGTCAACTGAGTCGAACCTGATAAAAAAGATGTTCAGCTGATGTCCTTGCTCTGGTGGGATTGGTGTGCTGGGTCTGGGTGCATTTCCTGTCAGTGTTTTGGTCATCTGAAAGGCTTGTCTGGTGTTCATGGAGCTGATTTTTTGTTCCAGTTTATTCTTGTATTGTTGTTTGGCTTTCAAGACCTCATTTTTTACTGCTCTGTTTGCTGTGTTAAGTGCTGTCCATTCCTTGAGCTTGAAGGCTCTGTGTTTTTCCTTCAGGCTTTTTCTTAACTGATGTGTAATCCATGGTTTAGAATTAGGGTATTTATTTTTTTTCTTAACTGGTATGGTAGTCTGAATGCAGAAGCTGATGTAGTCTGAGATGATGGAGACCCTGTCATCTAATTCCCCATCAAAAATGTCCCAGTCAGTACATGCCAGGGAGCCTTGGAGTTGCGCAATGGCGTCCATTTAGGGGCGCTGTATGTCTCTGGCTTGTGTGTTTTGAGTTCCTGTTTGTATACCGGAAGTAAACAGATCATGTTGTGATCCGCAAGTCCGAGTGGAGGGTAAGACCGTGTGCGGTACGCATCGATAATGTTACCATAGCATAAATCCAAGATGTTATCCCTTCTGGTGGGGGTGTCAACATACTGGTGGAATGATGGCAAAACAGTGTCTAGTCTGCAGCTGTTATAATCCCCCATAATAAGCACCGGAGCCCCCGGGTACTTTGCAAGCATCGAGTTAGCCTCTTCAGCCACCAGCTCAGATGCTGTCTTGGTGTTAACGTTTGGGGGAATATAAACACAGCTGGACACAACAGTGGGGAATTCACGGGGGAGATAGTGGGGGCGCAGTGATACAGTCAACATCTCCAGATTGGTTGTACATATCTTTTGGTGGATTTTGATATTAGTACACCATCTGTCGTTGATGTAAAAACAGACACCTCCCCCTCGCGTATTCCCTGATTGAGCCGTTCTGTCCGACCTGATGATGGTAAAGCCATCCAGGGCTACCTCGTTGTCAGAGATCGCCCCGTCCAGCCAGGTTTCGGTCAAGGCGATGATGCAGATGTCTCTGAAGGCCCTTTCCAGATGGCATTGGGCATGTAGCATGTCCATTTTGTTGCGGAGGGACAGGACATTTGCCAGGATGATGGAGGGAAGAGGTGGTTTGAAGGGACGTCTTCTTATCCTGCTTCGAATTCCTCCCCGTTTGCCCCTTTTCCTGGGTCAGAGCTCCGGGGGTACGGCCACCACGGGCTTGATCTTACTTGGCGGAGAGTCCCGTAATAATAACAGGTCTTCTCGGCTGTAGGTGAGTAAACCTCCAACTATCACCGGTCGCACTGTGAGGCCATCGCAGATAAGCAATTGTCTTATAAACACCAGCACAATCAATAATTTAAAGGTTTTTGCCATAGTTGACAAATCGGGGACATAAGACGAGACAAGACAAACTGTAGACAGGACTTAGACAAGCCGTGGAGCTCGGACGAGACGTGTACAGAAACTGTGTTGTCGCAGCAGAGCATGCGCCATCAGAGAGCCTGGTTGAAAAGAGCCTGGGTCATGTTTGCTCTGTGTGGAGAGGATTATGGGAACTGTAGTGCTGAGGAGACAGGCATAGTGAATGGAGCTGGTGAGCTGGTGACAGGAATATTATAGTTCTTATTATAAATTAATAATTTGTATCTTATTAACCCTCAGAGGTCGGCAATCACGCCGGCGTGATCTGCTCGCTTTTTTCCTTATGAGTTGAATTGAGACCCGAAATACTCTTTTTACTTTGATTTTACAAAACAAGTTTCATACATCAATCGATTCTGTTAAATGTGTATTATTTTTGTGTATACTCACAATAAAAAACAAAGTGTTGTGCTTTTTGCCAAATAAAGAAAAATAAACATGAGGTGAGTTCTGCCTTCTCTCTGCCAGTGTAGTCCATTCTGAAAACGCGTCCGAAAATGAACAATAACTCAGCGAATACTCAGTCAAACAGGCATACAGACGCACAGGCATGAAGCTTGAATTCTCTTCTTTTAAATGAAGTAATTTATATAAAAAAACAAATATTCTCATCTTGTGAAATCTGTATTAAAAGAGAGCGATTCCAGTCGAGCTAATTACAGCTGATTCAGATGTAATGTGACTCCACCCACGGAGAGCGCGCGCTATTCAAACGCAAATGGCTGAGGCAATCCGCGCAATCCTGTGAACGCCCACATATCAGCTCGAGAAAACACACAAGTTTATTCAGATCATTACTTGTTCACACCGTCTTGCAGCGCTGTGAGGAATAATAATAATAATGGAAAATGTCCCTCAGAAGTGCGGGTATATAGAGGAGCGAGCTGAGGAATACTAGTAAGTTTTTTTCCTTCTCACGTGAATTTCTTCACGTGGGTTTCTGTTTATGAATGAATGAACGGCAGAGATGCGCGCTGTTTACCACAGCTGGCAAAGACAGTTTAAATTTAAATCGCGTGTGTGAATAAATGATGATGTTTCAGCAAACTGTATTGCTATACTGAGATGAGTAAAAATCGACTTAAATATGTTGAAATAAAATGTAGGCTATTTGTATAAGCAACGTATTAAACTGCAAATTAACAATATGCCCTAATATTTCATGAAAACAACGTTACAGTCAGGCGAAATATGAAAGTAATGAATACATAGATAAAATGTAGGCCTATAATAATTTTTTTTTACAAAGAAAGAGTACACTTGAAATATTGTTGAAATTGTAATTATTGTTGTAATTGTAGCCTTTTTAATAAAATAGCAAAACATATTTACAAGATAGATGTAAGCAAAATCTTAAATGGTCAATATAAGTCTTCTTCTAAATATATCTTTTGTCCTTGCATTGTGGCTCAGTCAGTGTCACACCTGAATGAATGGCTAATTATGCAGAGTCATTATGCAGAGTGGGTGGGACATTGTATTCTAAGGTGTAAACCACTCCTTGTTCACGCCCCCTCACATATTGGCTTTCCAAGCAAAACCTGTTTTACATCAATTTAAATCAATGTATGGTTTTATGTGAACGATAAAGCAAGACTATTTTCACATAATTTTGAAGAAAAAACGCTAGGCGAGGACATCCATTAGTCAAAAGTCTTATTGACACATATTTACTATGTGTTTTGTGGCCTTATTTCAGAAATTTTAGTTTTTAGTTTTTTCAATAACCATGCATAAACATTATTCTCTCAAAAATGAAAACATGTACATACACGTGGCTCACATATTATGGTAGCCCTGTTTGTGCTTTATAGAGTGAATTTACACCTTTGCCATTAATATGTTTATAAGCAACTGAAAAAAGCACAAATGTCAGGGCATGTCAGAACATCTCAAGGGCCCCAAAAACAGCCCAGACCCCAGAGGGTTAAAGGTGATTTTATCAATGTTTCGATTTTTTTGCACCCTCAGATTTCAGATCTTCAAATAGTTGTATCTCGGCAAAATATTGTCCTATCCTAACAAACCATACATTAATGGAAAGTGTATTTATTCAGCTTTCAGATGATCAATTTCAAAAAATGTACCCATGTGGTTTTGTGGTCCAGGGTCACATTTGTTGCAAAAGAAAAACAAACAGCTCACAGGAAATAAAGCACACATGGACTACAATGTAATCAGTTATTACTATTTTGTTTGTTGTTGCTTTGTTTTTGATTACAGCAGCCACTATCCTGGGAACTGACTCACTAAACTTTGCACATGTGTCATCCTTAACTTCTTTCCAGTCCTCCTTATATTTTCTCTTTATAATTTTGAGCTTCATTGTTAGACCTGCATGACTTCTCACAATTCAGGTTTATAATTTTCCAACGTTTTTCAATGGCTTTAAGATAAACAGAGAGACTAATATTAGTGTAGACGCCATCCTTCTTATGATGTAACAAGTACATCAGGATTTATGGGGAGTGTTCCCGGTTCCGGCTGATCTAAACTATGCAGCCTAACATTGCATTATAGAAGTTTATAATGTGTTATGTGTATGCTAGACCAAAGAGGTTTTTTTAGTCTGGATTTGAACTGACAGAATGTGTCTGCTTACCGGACAATGGTAGGAAGACTGTTCCAAAGTTTTGGTGCTAAATAGGAAAAGGATCTATCGCCAGCAGTCGATTTTGATCAACTGGCCAGAATTTTGAGATCACAATAGACGTGAAGGACTATAATGTGTTAAGAGCTCGCTCAAGTACTGGGGAGCTAAACCACTTAGTGCTTTGTAAGTGATCAGCAATATTTTAAAATTTATACAATGTTTAATAGGGAGCCAATGCAGTGTTGACAGAACCGGGTTAATATGGTCATACTTCCTGGTTCTGGTAAAAACTCGAGCTGCTGCATTTTGGACCAGCTGTAGTTTATTAAGCGTGCAGTGCAACCACCCATAATGGCATTACAATAATCTAGCCTTGATGTCATGAACGCATGAACTAATTGTTTTGCATTTTTCATTGGGAGCATATGGCATAATTTAGATATATTTTTAAGATGAAAAAATGCGGTATTACAGATACTAGACACGTGACTTTCAAATGAAAGATTGGTATCAAAAAGCACACCCAGGTTCCTAACCGACGACGAAGACTTGACAGAGCAGCCATCAAGTGTTAGACAGTATTCTAGGTTATTATGTGAGGAAGTTTTTTGTCCAATAATTAGAATCAGTTTTTTCATAATTAAGTAGTAGGAAGTTGCTTGTCGTTCAGTTTTTTTATATTAGCTATGCATTCCTTTTAATTTGTGAATTGGTAAGTTTTGTCAGGGTGTGAAGAAATACAGAGCTGTGTATCATCAGCATAACAGTGAAAACTAATGCCATGCTTCTTATTGATATCTCCCAAGGGTAGCATGTACAGAGTGAACAGCAACAGTCCTAGTACTGAGCCTTGTGGTTCACCATACTGAACTTGTGATCGATAAGACATCTCTTCATTTACTTACAAACTGATAACGGTCAGGTAAGTATGATTTAAACCATGCTAATGCAATTCCACTAATGCCAACATAATTTTCGAGTCTATTTAAAAGAATGTTGTGGTCAATAGTGTCAAATGCAGCACTAAGATCGAGTAACACTAATAGAGAGACACAACCACGATTGGATGATAAGAGCAAATCATTTTGTGACTCTAATGAGAGCTGTCTCAGTACTATGGTACGGTCTGAATCCTGACTGAAAATCCTTGCAGATATCATTTCTTTCTAAAAATGAACATAGTTGTGAAGGTTCTGTCTTTTCTAGTATCTTTGACAGAAAAGGTAGATTCGAGATCGGCCTGTAATTGACTAATTCTGTAGGATCAAGTTGTGTTTTTTTAACAAGCGGTTTAATCATAGCCAGCTTAAAAGTTTTTGGTACGTATCCTAATGACAAAGATGAATTAATGATATTAAGAAGAGGACCTCTGGAAGCATCTCTTTCAGTAGCTTAGTCGGTATAGGGTCTAACATACATGTTGTCGATTTAGATGATTTAACGAGTTTAGAAAATTCTTCCTCTCCTATAGTAATGAATGAGTCTAATTTTTCCTTAGAAAAACTACAATGCACTGCCTGATGCAATACTGTAGTAGACCGTTGCATAACGGATTATGATCAATAATTAATAATTTAATTATTTTTAGAATTTACTGTAGCAGAATCAATAGTATGATCATTTTATCAGTTCATCCAATGAACAGAAAGCATAAACAATTATTAACTCTAGGAAATATAATATCTTCCTGGCCGAGAAAGAATAATCCCCAGCTAACAGTAAATTAAGAAATAAATCAAGGGTAAAAGCATAGGCAACTTAGATCGCAGTTCAAGACAATAAATTCGTAAGCACATAACACAAGTAATACTTCTCTTTTCAAATACAAACAATACTTTATTGATTATATGCTAGCACACATGAAAGTACCTAACACAAACACACGCACACGCATATACACAAACATTCATACAAGTTACAGAAAGAAAGAAATAAAGAAAGAAAGAGTTTGGAAAGAATGAGTTTAAGGGTAAGAGGAAGAAATCTCGAATTTCTATATGCACTCAAGACATGACCTGAACGAACCATCAATCATTAATTTAACCCTGGTCGTTCCTTATGCAGGTTATAAAAGGTTATAATGCACCAGTTCAGTTACGAGTCTAGAGGTTTGCGTTTCTGCGTTCCGTTTGAGGATTCCCTTTTGTCGGGTACAAGGGTGTTTTTCGGGGTCCGTTGGTTGATCTCCTCGAGCTTGGATAGAGTTCAGGGAGAACCAGTCACGTGGTGTGCTGGCGGATGGTTGAAGCATCTTTGGAGTTGAAAGCGTGCATTGCAGCCGTGAATCGTGGACCGAAACTTTGCAGCAAAACTTAACTTAAAACCGAGACTTTCAGTCAGAAAAGAAGAATAACACCAAGAAAGAAAGAAAATGAGATACGGAAAGTAGTTAGATGACTGGAAATGAATCTAACCCATCTGATCTTAATTTGGGTTGGTCTGCTCGTCTGTTACATGGTTACTATAACCATCGTCTGCTGTCTCCGTCTTTGCTCTGCCCACCCTTCTAACCCTTAACTAATGCTCTGCGCTGGTTTTTAAAGGTTTTTTGAAACAAAAAGAGGGTTGTTCCTCCTACAAAGGGGAGTTCTGACTGCTGCTTTGTTTTCAAAGTCATGTGTTCCCTGGGGGTGTCGGTTCTCTAGCTTTAAGCGGAGACCAGATGCAACAGTTTAGACATGATTTCTAATTATCAGCATACAAAACATTTTACACAGATTTAATTCCAGCCATCTTGCTAGTTGTGTTCGTAAGATAGCATTGATATGAAACAGTACACACTTTCATTCACACATCTAATATCTAACGATGTCCTGACTTGTATGGGATCTAAACAAGTATAGACACATATACTAGGTTGTAGACAACAAAGAATTGTGTAGTTGAACAATGTTTGATTATAGGTCAGTCAAGAATTGTTCTGGGATGAGTTTTATGGATTTTGATATGTAAAGTCTCTTGGTGTGTTAAGTTTATGGGGTTTACGACATTCCAATCTGAGGTCATGCATATGAAAAAATATACATGCTGAAAGCTGTTTTGTTCATCTCTCATGGGACCTTGGTCTCGGTCATTCTCTTAACCAACCAGTGTTCGGCAACAAAGCTAGCATTGACCAGTTATTTCGTTAGTGGGGCTCATCCCTGGGGGGCTCTTTTAAATAGCCAGACTGGTGGCGCCTGGACCCCATGACAAGATTGATGAGGATGCGAAGTCCTGACCAAATCTTCCCCCTTCATTCGGCGAGAAGCGGAAAGTTTGAATTAACCTTCTGGAAGAAGATTACTTTGTGTTTGGTTCATCCGCGCAGTCGCTACAATAGTTATAATTTTCACCCTGATATTTTCAATCTTATAAGTGAAGAAGTTCATAAATTACTGCTGTGCTGCTTGGAAACTTCTGGGCTTGAAGCTTTATTTTTCGTTAGTTTAGCCACTGTTTCAAATAAATACCTAGGGTTTTGTTTATTTTCTTCTAATAGGGTTGAAAAATAAGCAGATCTATCAGCTTTTAAAGGGACTGTAAGTAGTATTGTATTTTGCATTTAAAACGAATAATGCTCTCCAGCGCCTCACTTTTTCAAATGCGCGTTGCATCTACGGTAGCCGTTATGTACCAAAAAGCTATGACAGGATGTCTTATAATAGCACTTCGAGTTTTTCTTCGGTGAACAGGTTTGTTATTTAAAACAAACTGAAACTTGAATCAACGAAAAAAAGAATGTTACAGTATAAATTACTGACTGTGAAAAACATTAACTATGGTAGTTAGTAGTAATGCCGCCTTTATTCGTTATATTTTTGAAGTACATGCATTGTTATCATCATCATCCGTGCCTTCTATAACGTTACTTTACTCAATAACGTTAGCTGCTAATCATCAAAGAGCCTGTTTAACTTACTATGAATAGAATAGATAAATAGATATAACTATAAATGTTCTACTGTCTATATAATAAAGTTCACAACAAAGCAATGAAAAAGAAGCTTGTATTTAAGACCATAACATTGACTTACCTGACGAGAAGAAAGCAGGAAACTTCAGCATCTCTTTTGAAAGCTTTCTCCTGCATTAGCTATCCCGACATTAACCCTTGTTTTTGTAATCTCCGGTCACGTTTCCTTTTACGGTCTATTTTGGACTTTTTCGACGACGAGGACTCCTTATCCTGTGACTCATATGTATGTATGAATGAACGGTGCATCCTTTTAAACTTGCCGCGGCGGTTTCAAGCGCCTCTCACTGCTCTGCTTCTCCGCTTCTGTTGACTTCAGTCACGTGACGCTGGCTCTGAACGAAACGCGTTGTGGAAACGCGTTGGCCTAGTACTTTTTGTCCCTCTCTGCTATTATAGTTTTTCAAGATGGCGGAACTACATGGAAGCCTCCGTGGACCTACCCGTCCCATGTATATAAAGATAATAAATTCTTAGTTTACGAGGATTAGTCTGATCATTGGCATAGGTATTTGTACACCATTGAGGGCATATTTATGAATAAAAATATTGATTTTAGATAATAAAATACCTAAAAAGCTACATATTGTCCCTTTAAGGCCTCTCTGTATGCAACTGAGCTCTCTTACCATGAAATGTAAAATACCTCTAGTTTTGTTTTCTTCCAGTTGTGCTCCATTTTTTCTTAAAGGGGTCATATAATGGTACATGCACTTTTACAAGTTGATTGTACTGAAATGTGTGTTGGCAGTGCCTGTACACAACCATCATAAAATGATACAAATCCATCCAGTGTTTTTTTTTTTAAATCTTCTTATATGTTTCCTCCCATCTCAAATCAAGCTGTTCGTCACAAAATCGACGCCCCTCCCACGATGGTTGATTGACAGCAGCGTTTCAACACAGAATTTTTAATTAAAGTATTTTACAAACTTTTAATTTAGACCCTAAAGAATCATATTAGCTTGTGCAAAAATGACATTATATGACCCCTTTAAGGGCCCGAGTGTGCTCCTTGTACCACGGCTGTAGCATCTGGACCAATCAGACACTCACAAATTAAGCATTATATTTATATGAATGATCCAGCAAACTCACTCTCCCAACAAAGGAGATATAATAAAATATTATAGTAAAATATTATAAATAAAATATAATAAAATATTACTCAGCGGCTCCAGCAGGACGTTTCCGAATGGTTAGTTTAAAATATTATGTCTGGATACAGTACTTTATTCGGATGGTTTACAGTTATTATCATGTAGCTAACGCTAACCTACTGTTGCCTTTTCATGAGAGATCTGTAACGTCTGTATTTATCTTATTACAATTACATCAAGCTCTGCGATCTTGAAATGCGGATATCGCGCGCGCCATATAACCAACAGGAAAACGGTTATCGAAATAACAAAGAAGTGTACAACACTCGCGTTACAGTGTGCGTTTTCACACACATAAACTGCATAGCTAATGTGACAGCCACATTCTACGTGTAACGATCTAGGTAACCATAAACAGTAAAGCAACACACTTATATATCATTAGTTGACTTACTTGTCCGAGGTGTGTAGCTGAGCCAAAGAGAGTGATCCAGACTTTAGTTTCAGACGTTCAGCAAGCCCAGCTCTGTATTGACCCTTCGGTGTTCATTTGTACATCCAATTATTGAGCAATTGTTATGCTTCGCTTGCTCAAAAGCCATGATATCTCTCGTGGACAAACTAAAATCGCGCGCGCGTGTTCCTACTTCCTAGCGCATTTTCTCATGGGCGGAAAATATTCTCTGGGCGGGCAAAGCAGAGACAGGGGAGGTAACATTTCCTCCTTATGACGGCATAAAGAGGAGATTCAAGATCAGCGCGTATGAGCCTCCATTTTCTCAAAGGCAGAGAAAGATAGCAAAAGCTCGATTTACACCGATTGAAAATTCTAGAAACTTGGGGACCATATACAGGCTAGGGGAACTCATATTAATGTTAAAAAACCTCAGAAAATGAAAATTTCATGTCATGGGACCTTTAAAGGGAGTACTCATCACTCTTCAGTTTGTCTATCATAACTTTCTGATTTGTTTCATATAAACTTTTGAAATGTCTAGGGACAGTGATACCAAGATATTTTAATTCACTCACCGTTCTAAAGGGGAAATTATTAACAAAAACTGGATCCATTATATCATATAATGGCATAAACTCACTTTTCTGCCAGTTAACAGTATATCCAGAAAGAGTACCAAACTCCCTGATTAGGCTGAACAAGAGAGGAAGAGATTAATCTGGCTCTGAACATCATCCGCATATAACGAGATCTGGTGTTTTACACCCCCCATCATAACAGGAGAAATATGCGGATGAATTCTTATACTTATCGCTAAAGGTTCGATCGAAATGATTCCTCCTGGTGATTTTCAGGTGATTTTCAAAATTTTCAAAATGAAAAGAAGCCCATTTTCGTAGGTTGGACATCAGGCCACCACTGTGTGTGTGTGTGTGTGTGTGTGTGTGTGTGTGTGTGTGTGTGTGTGTGTGTGTGTGTGTGTGTGTGTGTGTGTGTGTGTGTTTTAAAGAAATGAATACCGTTATTCAGCAAGGATATATTAAGTAAAGTAAAGACATTTATAATTGTATTATTTTTCTAATTTATATTCATCAAAGAATGCAGTTTTTTTTTGTTTTTTTTTGTTTTTTTATCCGTCTTTTTAAAAGAGAATACCTTTTTCAATAAACAATCTGACACATTGAGGCTGAAGGCAGGCTTCACTGTAGAGATCGCATCATAACAAACGGCTATGTCAATCATCAATCAAAGATACTAGAAATGTTAATCAAGTAATAATGGAAAATTAAGCCCAGGGTACCTTAATGGAAAACGAATTTTCTTAACAGCTCACTAAAAGCTTCGACTAAATGAATGTCAGATGTAAATGATTGAAAAACAGCCATGACTAGGGTAAACGTTTGTTTTACCATTAAATGTTAAGAGAATAATTCATATTAATTTTAGGATTGCAATGGGTCATTACTCTCTATGTAAAAATGCATATTGCTGCCTTGAGAGAACTAAAAAAAATAATCTTTAATTCTAGATTTAACAGGACAGAAATTGTTCATGTGACCACATAATTTTAAAAAGCAATCACTTTTACTGATCCTCCAAAGAAGAGAGACACATGGCATGAGAGTTAAGCACATTTTAGTGCAAAAAACTGTTTTTTTCCCTTTCAAAGTAAAATTTCTATGATTAAGGTTTTTTGATTGTAGTGTCTGAACAATTATAGACAAGTTTGAAAAAATTTCACACGTTTTAGTGCTTTAGTAGGCTACACAATGAGTCTATACAGTTAGCATGATGTTAGCTCTTAACTGCTGGATCATGCTAATTTTTCAAACTTGTGGGTCTGGGGTGATTTGTGCCAAAGGGCCTGGGTTAAGTTGTGCCAGATCCAGACCACCTAGACCTACATACTCACAGGGGATAATCTTGAGAACTGAGGAGATGGGCATGCCTCATCATTGTTTGACTTAGGCCTGCCTGCTATTTGTTTAATTTAGCTAACACTGATTTCAGTTTTGAGTTTGCTCTATGTTATTAAAGAGAAGTTTTATTCCGTTTTTAAGTGGCCTATGTCACAATAGGATGTTTAGAAATTAGCCTAGTCACTTTATTCTTATATGTTACATAATTGAAAGACAGCGTTATGTCAACAGGCATCTATTGCCAAAGCCTTTTTGCCTGAAATGATTCACAAATATCATATATTGTGTTGCTATGGTGCTCTAAATGGTTGCTAGGGCGTAGCTTGATAGCTTCACAATGATCCTGAGAGACTGATTGGTCGTCTGAGTAAAATGAGCCCGCCCCCTTGTCTCTATGACACTGTGATCCAGAGTTATGTTCAATACAAAATCCCTATGCAATTGACCATAGTAGGAAAAACGCATGCTATGGTATTCCAGGGCGACAGTATCTAAATAAACCTTAAATGAGTAATTTGGTATTGAATTTATCTTGCTTTCATTTAGCATTATGGTTCATAACATTAAAATGTTCTGTTTTACTTCAGAAATCACTGGCACAATTTACCCCCAATGTATTCCCCCAAAGGCACAACTTCCCCCGCACCAGGGGCAAGTTGTGCCATGAGACCACTTTTTTCCCAAGAGCTATATTTCTGAAACAATTTATTTCAGATCCAAAGTTATTGTTCTCAGGGATGCACCACATCCTGAAATATATGTACATCCTTAAGTTGAAGGCATTACTGCCATGGCCTCACTTTAAAGTCACTTTGAGTAAAAACTGGCACAACTCACCCCACTTTCCCCTAATGCTGCTTGAACAAAAACAGCTGTGATGCAGGCATTGTATTATGAAGTCAGTTAGGTGAGTTAACCTCTCTATTGAGTTGTAACCTTTAAGTCTTATTTGCTTGCTTTTCCATTACATCAGACTCAATGACTTGGATCATTTTCTTCCTTCCTTTAAGCTTCATAATCACTAGGTTGCTATTTGAAACAAGATTATTTTCAGTGAAAGCTTCAGAACTACATATGGCTGTCTAACTTGTGTAAATGAATCCATGGCTCTATAGATTGTCATTTGAGTGATTGAACCCAAAGCATTGCGTTGCTGCTGTCAGGGTGCAATTCAGAGGTGGCTGGCAGTATTGAAAATATGCCATACGCAGTGTAGGATTATACCAGGTAATCATTTTATTAGTCATTATTATTGATTAAATGCCTCCAGTGGATTTGATATGACATCTGGTGGAGGTATTTGCATACAGTGTAGCGCTTGTTTTGATCTCTTTTTGATTAGCACCGTCTTGTCTGAATTATGCTAGAATTTGATGAAAAAGTGAAATGGGCATACAGAATCAATATTTTTATTCAAAGCTCGGGCCCAAAAAAACTAAGCATAGTATTAGTATTTTTACTAGTTTTATTTACTAATATCAACTAAAACTAGTTGATATTAGTAAAAAAAAATAAAAAAAAAATAAAGAACTTAAAAAATAAAAATAAAAATAAAAAAACTCAAGTGAATGATTTACTTGAATTGACTTCAAGCTTGTAAAGTCTGTATTCATTTCTATCTGCTTTATGATTGTCTCCAGGCCTGCAAAAGATAGGTCTTTGTGCTTATATTCTGAGCGCTTTAGAGTGAGTAAAGACAGTCTTTACTAATGTCTTTTTAGTGATCTATCATTTCTTACTCATATAGGGGTGACAGGGAGTTGTGTTTTTACTCCAGGGAATATTTCTAAAATTGATAAGCTTGAAGTCTATTTAAATTGTTTTCATTGTATATTTAAATAAAACCTGTTTTTTTTTTTTTTTTTTTTTTTTTTTTTGTTAAAGCAACTATATGAAAAAGCTATTTTCCACAACAAGCCTGCATCTACTCAATCGCTTTTTCATCAAACTTTGAGGAGCAAAACAACTGAAACAATTAATGCATCTGCAGCTTGATTTGCCGTCATGTTTTAAAAAAAAATAAATAAATAATAACTTGAGAGCATGTTCAGCCTTTAATTAAGATCAGCTTTAAAGGGTTAGTTCACCTGGGGTGAACTAAAATTAATTTTGTATCATTTACTCACCCTCAAGTTGTTCCAAACCCTTAAGACTTTTGTTCATCTTCGAAACACAAATTAAGATATTTTAATGAAATCTGAGAGAGTTTTTAATGTTGTTTACATTTAGAACGGGAACATGGTTTGTGTAACATTAGCAACACATTATTAGCTGTTTGATAACGTACAGTAGTCAAGCCAAAGGCTAATCATATTAATTACTGTTATGTGTCCACTGTTGTAAAGAGTGATACACAAAACGCATCACCATTCTGATACATCGACTTGTAGACTTGCCTGTATAATTCACTCTTCCTCTTTGTTTGAAATAGTTTCTGGTTCAAACATGGTTGAATTAAACCAGTATTTCCACTTGCAATTGTTCAGTGTTTACTGCAGTAAAGCTGACAGAGTGGATCTCTGAGCTGGTGTGAGTGAGTGGAGGCGGGGCTAATTTGCATATTCATAAATCTGTGTATACTAAATGAAACAAGGGTGTCACATTCAAGCTATTTTTAGGCATGAAGTTTTTTTCACAGGAAAAGAAGTGTAAATATGTCATTTTGGTTTATCAAAGATTAGTTTTAAGGGATACAATTATTGACTGCAGGAGGAATGAGAGATAAGGTTGAAAATAATGCCAAAGAAGCAAATATTTATATCTTCACTGTGCATCTGAGCCGTAACATTTTAACTTGTTATTATGTTGGATTTAAGAAGTAATTTTTTGGAGTTACACATTGCAGAATGTGCAATCCTGTGTATTATTTGTGAGGATTAAGATAAGTCTATGTTTAGTGCCTTCTTTGAAAGACGTGTTTATACTTCTGCATGACAATCAGCGAGGGATTGGCCCTCAGGAGAACCATCACGATTTTCCTCTCCTCTACCTCTTTTTACCTCTTTTACCTCTCTCTCTCTCTCTCTCTCTCTTGCTTTTCCTCTCTTTTTGCTTCATTTTTACCCAGCGCTGCTCTTTCATCTGCCATCTCAGTTATGAATGTTTTATGCGTAAGTGAGATGATGAAACTCTGAAAGACAGTAAACAGCAGGTTGTTGACAATGTGAGAGAAGATGAGACTATTTTGCACTTTCAAAAATCAGTCCAGATCCCCCTGTTTCATTTTCCCCAGAAACTCAGTACTTTCTTCTCTCACAAAACGCAAAAACTATCTGCTAAAACATGAAAGGCATCATGTTTCGAATGGTGCATATCATGAAATAGCATTAGGACATATTGCTACATTGACACTAAAACAATTTGATGTTTTTTCATTTCGCTGAATATTATCAGAGCAACATAATTTGTGTAAAAGGAAATGATAAAGAGGTTGGTTGTGATTAAAAATCATGTAACAATAAAGTCATAGTGAAGACAAAACGTGGACTTTTTAGCGCAAATACTACCGTTTCTTTTATTTGGCTGGTTTTGAAATACTGCTGATTTAGTATCAAGCCTTTTTCTAAATAAATATGTAACATAAGCTATCTTTGAGTCACTTTGACCTAAAAACACTTACATCAACGAAGGGTTAAGTGAAAACACACACACATTACTTGTACAATTATTTTACTCTTGAATATATATATTTTTATTGTAATAATATTTCAAAATATTTTTACTGTATTTTTGATCAAACAAATGCAGCCTTGGTGAGCATAAGAGACTATAGCTTCTTTCAAATCTTACTCATTTAACCCCAATTTTTTGAACAGTAGATAGTAACAGTAAATACTACCACTCTTATATATACGATTATAGATAATTTAAATAATATAGTGACGGTATTTAAAATCACAATTTTAGTTAACTAACTTCAAGCTGTGGAAATTGCATATACCTTTTTCTTTCCTGAGGCAACTATAGTATTAGGTTACAAGTTGTTAAAGGGTAACTAAACCCCTGGTCAGAGCCTGACTCCACCCACTGGCAATATTTGAAAAATGGGCAGAGCCCAGTGGAGATAGAGGGCACGAACAGAGGGCGGGACAGGGCGGGACTGGGCGGGGGGGCATGCACCTGAGACTCGTTTAAATAGCGCGCGCTCTCTGTAAGCGCAGATGAGTTGCCATGAGAACGACTGCCATCTCTATCTTTTGTGTAAGTTTAGAGACGTACTCCAGAAAAAAAGTTCATGGAGACGCAAAGGCAGAAAGCACACCCTGTTTATTTTTTTTATTTTACAAAAGCACAATGTTTTATTTCGATTGTAAGTGGGAAAAGTAGACATTTAACAGTTTATTTTTTCAAATTTCTTAAGTATGACCATAAATGATGGAGTATTTTAAGTCTATTTTGCTGCTATGTGAAAAAATCCAACAAAACGCGCTGGCGCGTTTGTCGACCCGAGGATTAACTTTAGCCTAATAGGGAGGAACATAAATTGTGACTAAAAATATATGCTCACTCACATCAAGACACCGCTACAGTGATGGAGTCCATGCTGGAGGAGCAGCGTTTGGCACTGCGTCGCTTTACAGCGCGAGCAGTGCTGTTGCAACCAGCAACACTACACATACGTCCCATCCTAACCACTGTACTTAATATAGATAAAGCTAATGCTAAAAATCTACTCTAACTTGAACCTTTCCTAACTGATGCAATACTACTAACTAACTATGCTTCTAACAATACTACACTAACTGTGAATTAACTACCTAGGCTACACGAAATAATCAAAATAACTATATAAATGCTATGCTAACTAGATGCTAATATGGGCTATCCTGATCATTTTCAATACTCGCAATTCCAACTCCTGACTCATTACTCGCTACAGTGGTTTTGACGAAACAAGATGTTTTTATACCAGGGGCTGCCAAGGGCGTGGTGAGCTCGTATCAAGGGCGTGGTGAGCTGGAACCTGCTTATGTCACGCAGTACCGCAACAGCCAATAGGAAAATTCAACTGCAGTGGCCACCGTTCAACCTGAAGAGGGCAGCACTCAGGCGTTTTTACGCCATATATTGTAGAATTAAAACACTTTATACCCAAATGTCAAAAAAATTACTCGAATCAATGAACAGCACTAATAAAGCCCCATTTTTACAGATCATTAACTAAAAAAAGTTGTTTTAGGGTTTAGTTACCCTTTAACATCTTTGATGTCTTTGAATGTAGTTGAAACAATGATCATGTGAGAGCCAGTTGTGTCTTCAACAATTTGGGTGAACAATCCCTCTGATGTTGATATTTAATTTTCTTGCTGTAACTTGTAGTGCAGCGGAGGGTGATTGTGGAGAGTGTGTTATACAGTGCTGCCGTTTGAATCCACTAGGCTGCTACAGCGATTTGTCACACCAACATTAAAGAGCATCAAAACAACATTTATTGTTTGATTTTCCTTTGACCTTAATAGGTTGTTTGCCCCATTTCAGCATGGATTGTTTTATGAACCTGTCACAAACTAATCAGGCTTTCCAAAGAGGCTGGTACTGAAGGATGGAGCAGAAAAAATTACATTGGAACTGAACAACCACACAACCTGTGATTAGTGCTGTTTTACATGTGAAGATGGTGTTTATATAGCAGCCTTGAAGGGATAGTCCCCCCCCCCCCCCAAAAAAAAAAAAAAAAAAATCTGTCATAATTTTCTCACTCGCATGTTGTTCCAAACCTGTATGAATTTCTTTCCTCTGCTGTACACAATAGAAGATATTTGGAGGAATATGGGTAGCCAAACAGTTGATGGACCCCATTGACTTCCATAGTATGGGAAAAAGAAATACTGTGGAAGTCAATGGGGCCAATCAACTGTTTGGTTACCGACATTATTCAACAACATTATTATGTTTTATCAAGAAATGTGTATACATAGAGTGCAATTTGTAAGTGATCAACCCAGCACTGCTTGTAGCTTTCTAGATGTTTATATATATATATATATATATATATATATATATATTTTTTTTTTTTTTTTTTTTTTTTTTTTTTAGCTACAGTACATATTTTTGGTAACACATTAGTTTAGGCTTCAGTTCTCATTATGAACTAGTTGCTTATTAGCATGTATATTACTAGGATATTGGCTGTTTATTAATACTTAAAAAAAACACATATTAATACCATATTCTGCATCCCTTAATCCACCTAATACCTACTGTAAACTTAACAACTTACTAACTATTAATAATCAGTAATTGGAAGTGTATTGAGGCAAAGGCCATAGTTAATAGTTAGTTAATGTCACGTTACGCTAAATAGAACCCAAGCGCAGAAAGTTAGCAGACACTAACTTTCACAAAACCCGGTTTACTTACAACCGGAAACAAAGACCCACGATGGGGCAAACAAACAATAACTAGATTTGACAATTAAACGGAACTGGAACATTCACAGACAGACCACAATACTCACAGAACCGAATGTTAACAAGACGAACCAGCACTGAGGAACAAACACCGGGAGCTTACATAGACACATAATTACAAAGGTACAGGTGACACTAATGAACATCAATACTAACGAGGGAACAAGGGACGTGGTAAGGACACATGATCACAATCACAGGTGACGCTAATACAACATTAACATGGAAACGAGGCAAAACACAAGACAATGCAAACACATAGTCAAAACAACCGACCATGTGTTTGCACACAAAACAAGAGACAAATACATGACAGTTAATTGTGAGAATTGGACTAAATTTCGATTTCCATATTTTTTTTATGCTAATTGTTCATTTATGTATTGTTTGTTTGTTTGTTGGTTGGTAAAAGTGGGACCTAGTTTTAAGTGCACTCAGGGTTTTAAGGGTTTATGTAAATAAATAATCTACACCCTGCTTATTTTCCAAACTTCTCTGAACAAACCGCTGTCACATTCTGGCACTTCTTTATTCCTGTAAAAGATTGATGTGTCAGAAAAGTTTTATTTGAGAAGCAATATGACTATGAAGCAAAAAGTCAAGTGATCTTGACATGCAAAGCTGCTGTTGCCGTGTGCTGTTGTGAAAATCAACTCATGATCTTTGTTCGCCTGTATTGCTCTTCCATTCCAGCAGCCTGTCAGCATTGGCGGGTGACAACAAGCTTCAAGTCTCAAACATATTGATGATGTAAGATATGTCGATTTTGACATTTCTGATATCCAAAGCTGTTCAGGTTCATGACTTTATAGTCTTGGAAGATAAAAAGAAATAGATCTGCATTTTCAGATTGCAGGGCTTACAAGGCAGTAAAAACATACTGTTCTTGTAATTTGACTTAATATTACACAGTTACAGCCTTTTTTTTTCTTCATAATTGTGACTTTATATCTCTAATATGACTTTAAATCTTATAATGCTACTTTATATCTCACGACTGACTTTAAATCTCACAATATGACAATATTTCACAATTTACACACCTGGGCAAAAAAGGAAAAGAAAAAAAAAATAGAAAAGAAAAAGGACCAGGCCAAAAATGGCAAAAATATTTAGTGGTCTTTTAATTGTCTTAACCATTTTAATCACAAATAACTGGTCAGGAAATTGGCAAAAATTGCTAAAAAATTTTTTGATAAATTAAATTAGCACAGCATATCCTTCCCCAACTTGCAGACAGCTTTTTACAGGAAGAAGAGTCAGTGCTGATCCACTCAGTGTTCTTGGCTTCAAAGAGTTCATGAGTAGTCGAAAGATATGAGACCAAATATTCACGATAGGGTTAAAATCTGGACTCAGACCAGGACAAAACATGAGTCTGATGGACTTGTACTCAAGCCACTTCTTGGTTGTCTTTGCACTTTTGGCAGGAGCATTGTCTTGTTGAAAAATAACATCTCATCATTCCTCTTTAGATGATAACTTTTCTTTTGTGGTAAGCAAGCCATCCTGCGATATTCTCCTGTACTCCAAAGTATTAAATGTCTTTTCACAGTGAAGTAGCTCACCAACACCAGCAGCTAAAAGGCTCCCCACACAATGACACTCTTCCTCCATGCTTCACTCTGGTAGAGATGCATTATTATATTTCTCACCAGATTTTCAAAGACACCAATCTGGAGCATCACCACATAGCTCGCGTTTCATTGTGATTCATCACTCCACACAACTCTGCTGAACCACTCTGAATCAAACTTCCCATATTCTGCCCAAAACCTCATTCTGTCTTTAATGGTTTTCTGAGACAGCAATGGCTTTTTAAATAATAGTGCATTTGCTTACAATTTAGCTAATTCCCTGACCAATAATTTGTGATTAAGACAATTAAAAGCTTAGTGTTTAGCCATGTTTGGCTAGGCCAAAGAGTGTTGACTATTTCGCAATTGTGACTTCTAACAATATCTCACAATATGACTTTATATCTCACAATGTGACAATGAGAGTCTCTTATGCTCACCAAAGCTGAATGTATTTTATCTGAGTAATTTTGTAATATATTATATATATATACATATATATATATATATATATATATATATATATATATATATATATATATATATATATATATATATATATATATATATATATATATATTCTATTTTAAACAATTCATTTATATTTGAATATATTTTAAAATGTAATTTATTCCTGTAATGGGAAAGCTGAATTTTCATTATCCTGGAAAATATCATCTTTTCATTGTTGAGAATTGGGGTTATCAGTGTGATGGATTTGTTTGTGCTGTCATCGAGTAACAGTGCATAAAGCTCTGATACTGCTGTCATGCTGCTATAATCTCAAAACAATTTCCATGTTAAAGGGCAACAATTCTAAATCCTTTGCTCTCTGATGAGTGTGTCTTTACTGTGCCCCAAGAGATTGCTTTGTTTGTAATAACAGTTTTGCAGACGTGAATCTCCCCACACTTAACCATGGGTCAGGGAGTGTTTAGTCGCCACAGCTTCTCTAACAGTTCTAATGTTTCCTCGCAGGGCCAATTAATCCAGACAAGCTTCTGAATTGCTGTTTGTAGACTTGACCTTCTCCTCGTGATGTCACCGGGCTCCGCCTCATCTTCTTGTCATTGTGGAGTGCTCATTTACATCAGTCTAATGAACAAGGACTGTGGAGGCTTATTTATGCTGTTAAATCTTCAGAACATTGCATTTGGAAGGTATCATCCACACACAGTTTCTAAAACGCATTTAGTGCCGTCAAGGGGGGCTAATGTTTTAATTATTTTTGGTCAGGTGGGTCTTTTTATTTAAAGGATTAAAAGGATTTAAATGAATACAAATAAAAAATTGTAGTCAAGAAGAAATCAATTTAATATTTTACAAATATTTTATAATAATATTTTATTTTTTATTTTAAAACATGCACACATTGACTCATTCAAATGTCTAATTTGTAGAAAACTCAAATGTTTCTTGTCTCTTCACATTGAGGTATGAATTACATGTTCTTGACATGTCCTTCATTATGTAATTGATAGCATTTTTTAAAATTCAAAATGGCACAATTTCATAAAAGTTGTTTGCATTACTGTACTGTCAGTCATTGAACATTTCTATATTAAAACTGTTATGACATATAACATTTGAGCTACTTACATCTTATCGCTAACTATCGCTAACTAAAAATTATGTTGGAATGTGCACTTGGCTTCAGTGAACATTAAGACCTGCCTTCTTTGATTTGATTGATCGCTGAGGCAAACCAGCCTAAAAATATAACTTAATATGTTTGTCATCCTAACAACAAACAGAGCTGTGTGTAATGGAGTGTAGCAAAGCAGCGTCAAGAACAGTGTTGGGGGTAATGCAGTACAAGTAATCCGAGTTACGTAATCACATTACTTTTTTCAAGTAACGAGTAAAGTAACACATTACTTTGAAATTTACAGCAAAATATCTGAGTTACTTTTTCAAATAAGCAACGCACATTACTTTGTTTTCCCATTTACTGACTCACACCTCTTCTGTCCCCATGTTGAGAGAAATCGTAAGTGCAGAGGCGTTGTGTGCGCTGTGTAAACATGATGGTTATTATAACTCTAGTCTAAATGTGAGCAGGTATTTACTCATCTCACTTGCACAAAAACAGATTCAGTATTCCTCAAAATGAACAAAAACAGTGAATTGCAAACCCAGAATATTACGCAAACCTGCAATAATCAAAGATGCTAAACAGTACAAATATACTTTATGTATTTGATCTCACTTTATCAACCAATGTCAACCAATTTGGCCGTTTCTAATTATTGGGGGGGACTTGTGCCCCTCATTGTCTATGGTGATTACGGCCCTGTTAGGATTAGAATTGTAATGTTGCTGTGTTTTTTGTATAATGTATATACACTATATTACACTAGTGCATTCACAGCCATAAATAGGGTGAGAAAGTGGAAATCTGTGTATACTAAAAATGAAATTCACAAGAGATATTTGAACAGCTAATGGGGCCTTTCCATTGAGCTTTCAATGTTGATACTCTTCAGTAAGCTCTGGGATATCACGACACAGACTCCTACCCATCAAATCTTTGTGCAAAAAGAAAGACAAAGAAAAACAAAGGTTGTGTTTCACAGGGTTGGAGAAAAGACATGTAATTATTCCTGGGACTCCCTGATCCACTTCTGCAAAGCTCTTTCACCACGTGTGTTAAACAAATGGCTGCAGTTGCAGAAATAAAAATGATAACACTTGTAATGAGAAAAAAGGTCCATTGCGTCTGTAACTTTTTGATTGTATCAGGTCACAGAAACATTGTTAGCTACCTCATTCATTGGGTCCAGTGAAATGCATTGAGAATGTATGGATGCTCTATTTCAGGGTTCACCAATCTCGGTCCTGGAGGGCCGCTGTCCTGCAGAGTGTAGCTCCAACCCCAATTAAACACACCTGAAGCAGCTAATCAAGGTCTCACTAGGCATACTAGAAACTTTCAAACAGGTGTGTTGGAGCTGGTTGGAGCTAAACTCTGCAGGACAGCGGTGAACCCTGCTCTATTTTCTTAATTCAAGAAACTGATTTGATATCTTACAGTTTTACATTCAGAAAGTTTTTCATCTAACTTTATGATTGGCCGGCTAGTTTAGATCATTTTAAAGTCCAAAAGAAATCAGGAGGATTTAGTTGTCATGTGCTATACATTTTGCATGTCTATTCATGTGTACATGCATTACAGTTGGTTCAGTCTCTCTGGAAATCTAATAAATGATGCAGAACTTAGGGCAGGTTCACACAGAACACATTTTTGCTGTTAAAAACAAGAGACTCAGGCCTAGAGATGCATTTTTGAAGAACTTTTAACCCTTTTTTAGAGTGCTGTGTTGTGCGCGAGACACTGCAAAAGACGCAGGGTCAATGGTTATAGACGTCCTAGCGAATGTTTACATTAGAAAAAAACAATGGAAAAGTAGCGCAGTGGAAAGGAAGGACCAAATTTCTTGGTTTTGTGACAGAGCTCTGACACTCCTGTTTTGTCACGTCTTTGTGTGAGCACGCGGCTTTGAGCGTTCTCAAGCCGTGCGCCCTCTTGTTGTTTCATGAGCGGGGCGTGGTGTTTGGATCCCAGCACATCTGTCTAGCTTGGTTTCGGTTCTGTGTCGGGATTCGGACATTCATGCTCCGTGTGTTTGTCCTCTGTTGTGAGCGCACAGGATGAGCTTACGCTCGTTCTCGTGTTCTCTGTCTTGTCGTATGAGCGTGTGGTTACGAGTTTGCTCGGGCCTTACGCTCTTCTTTCCACGTGTGTGTTTTGTGTAGCACGTTGTGTTTTGTGTAGCACGCAGTCCGTGTTTACATCGGCCGCGTGCTTTCATGTCATGTTTTGTCTTGTGCTGTGTAGCACACAGCTTGTGTTTTACACTAGCTGTGTGCTTTCATGTTGTCATGTTCTGTTTGAACACATGGTTTATGAGTGTTCTCATTAGCTGTGTGTTCATGTCTTGTTTTTGTGAGCACATGGCATGTGATTTGTTCTACTGGCCATGTGCTTGTGTTTTTGTCATGTTTGGTGAGCACATGACTTATGTATGTTTCCTTGTGCCAATCTTGTTACCTGATTATTGATTCATTTGCCCCAACTGTCCTCCCTTGTTACCTGCTTTGTTTGCTCTCCCTATTTATTCTCCCTGTGTTTTCAGTCCTGTGCTGGTTTGTCGTTGTATGTTTACCCTTGTTTGTTCCGAGTTGAGTTGAGTCGTTTTTGTTTGTATTTTGTTTTATTTTGTATTAATAAAAGCCTTAATTTCCCTGCAATTGAGTCCTTGCTTCGACATCCCTGACACAACCTCTTTTATTCTGAGGGCCTGTTTACACTTGGTCACTTCGGATAGCATTCTGATTTGTTAAAACAATTCCATTTACGCACATAAATGTGTCTCCACAAAACGGACAAGTATCCAATCTTCATTTCCCATGCTATTTGCAAATTTAACGGCAATGAAAACAACGTATTTGAGCTGCATTTAATTTATCATCTAGTTTCAAAATCAACGACCACAGTAGGAGAGAGAGCAGCATCAACACTGGTAAGATAATTTAGTCTCACTACTTTTAATGAAGATGATTGTGAGTTGAGCGCTTGCGATTTCCTTTCAGTTTCATTAGCAGCAGTTCACACGTTACACGTATCAAAAGAGATACATGGCTACTCATCTGCGGCGATGTGTGTTGTAGCGCTGTCATATCTGGTTATAATGTCATATAGCCTATAACACACTCTCACACGTTTTTTTTTTTTTTTTTTTTTCATTTCGGGAGGAGTAAAATTTACATATGTGGTTTCAACAAACTATTGCATTTACACATGTCCGGTTTAGTCTGGAATGCGTCTCAAACCACCTCCTGAAATGTTATCGAATTTAAATGTCTCTAAAGCGTTTCGGAGGCTATATTTACACCTGGTCATGTAGCTGTCAGAGAAAATGCATTAAGTGACCTGGTGTAAACCGGCCCTGAGTGAGCGATTCTTAGCCAGAATAAACTGCAATGTGGACCAGGCTTTAAGCCATAAGTCAAAAGTCTGCCTACACAAAACTAAGCATATGCCAGTGATTGATGGGTCCATAAAGTAAAAGCTGCTGTCAGCTGTCAACATGTTGTGAAGGTCAAAACCTGCAGAAATAAAGATTGTTGTTTTAACTCTCAGATCAATTTGAAAGTCTCACAGTGTGAACGAAGTCTTAGTTCCTTATCCTTTCCTTTCTTGTAAGTTCCTTAGTTTCTTCCTGATATTTTCTTAACATAGTAAAGCATTAACATAAAGCTATAAAGCTGATATGGGAGGATTTGTACTGTGAAAAGCACAAAAAAAATGTATTGTTTTGTTTGGTTTCCTGAATACATCTCCATTGTTATTTATCAGGGAGCAGATTTTTACAAGCTATTTTCTATGCCTTATAGTGAGGAAAATCAGCGTTTGGGATTTCACAAGGATGTGTATTTGGCCCCCATGTGAAGGCCTTGGATTGCTTTCCTTCTTTAAAGTGGGTGTAAGGTTTTTAGAAGCATAGTGCCAGTATTAATAACCTTTCAGGTTATCACGTCACATACGCAGATGTTTGTTTGCTCTTAGGTCGTCTTTTCTTTTGCTGTCAGCCCTTTATTCCATATGTTCTTACAAAAAAAAGTTGATGAAGAAGAAGAAGAAAATAAATGATTCATTTAGATTTTATTAAAATACTGAGAAACTTGTATTTAAAGACCCTCATGTTGCTCCAAACCAGTATGACATTCTTTCCTCTGTAGAATGTTTTGTAAAATGTCATTTTTTTGTCCACACAATGGAAAGCAATGTTCACCAAAACTATTTGGTTGCAAACATTCTTCAAAACATTTTCTATGTTGTGTAGAAGTAAGTCATTCAGGTTTGAAACACTTTAAAGGGGTATGCAAATGATGACAGAATTTGTTGGGGGGGGGGGGTGTGTGCACTATCCCTGCACACCCCCCATTGTAATTTTTTACTTAACAATAATAAAATAAATGCAATTGTGTTTTTACTTACATTTGATATGCCATAACATGCTTTCAAATAAACTTCATAAAGTGTCAAGGTTCAAGAAGTTTTCTGTCCACTAATGAGGCTCTTTGTGTGGTTGGCTCAGTGTAGAGAGGGACAGGACCGTGAAATTACTTGCCCTTCGTATTTTGCGGTGAGCACCACACAGCCTGACTCCACAGTTCATCTTACCATCTGGTGCCTTTATTGTGAGTTATGAAGAAATTAATAATCTGTTTATTGAACAGGCTTTCCATGGCTTGCTGAAAGAAGATATAAAGATACTAGAGCTGCAAATACCATCAGAGATAAAATACAGCAGGTGTCCCAATCTCACCATCATACATATTTTTTTAATACCTTTTTTGTTCACTAAGGTTCAATGATAATTTAGTCAAGGTTTTTTTTTGTTTTTTTTTTTGCTCCTGTGTCTGGAAAAAACACCCCCTTTGCATGTGAAATGAGTAGGCTAATAATGTTTTCTCATGGCTTCCTGTAGCGTGCTAGAGTTGCCACTTAAAGGGTTAGTTCACCCAAAAATAAAAATTATCTCATAATTTACTCACCCTCAAGCCATCCTAGGTGTATATAATTTTCTTTATTTAGCCAAACACAATCAGTTATATTAATAAATATCCTGGCTCTTCCAAGCTTCATAATGGGAGTGAATGGTACCTTAGATTTTGAAGCCCAAAAAAGTGCATCCATCTATCATAACAGTACATATTCATAACTTTATAAACTATATTCATATAGGCTTCCGATAATGGCCGTATAGTTCTGGCAGAAGAGTGAACTCTGACCCGACGCATGACATATTGGCGAACGCGGTAGAGCAGAGGACAGAACAAAACAAAACACTGGTCACATATTAGAATTCTAAAACGTGAATTTTTAAAGAGGAATGTCGGAGGAGCTTGAGTTTGTTGAGAGGCGTCTACTCTCACCTAAGCTTACGCTACGCCTACGTCATACGAACTAGACTCTCTCGTAAATGTGCGGACAGCCGGTAATCCAGAAGGTATAGCGATCACAGTTTGTAAAGTTATAATTATGGATATATTGTTCCATCTTTTAATAAGAGCCAAATCCTGCATGACAGGACCACGAAACGTCTCGGTTACGTATGTAAACCTCGTTCCCAGAGTAGGGAACGGAGACATTACGTCAGTGACGACGAAATGGGGGTTTCGCTTAGAAGCCTATCACCTTCGAGTATTACAAAACGAGCCAATGGCAGTGGAAATGCCATGGGTCTGCGGGAAATTGCATGCGTAAATCCGCCCTACCTCGTGGTTATATAAGGAAGTACGCCGCAACATGCAGACATGTTTTCTGCTGAGAAGCCGAGACTGAACTCTGGCATTTCCAGCGGTACAGCGGAAGTGGCAGGAAGACGTAACATCTCCGTTCCCTACTCAGGGAACGAGGGTTACATACGTAACTGAGACGTTCCCTTTCGTGGTCACTACGAGTTACGTCAGATGAAATGGGGGTTCCAGTCTAATCACGCCACCTTCTCGTCTGTCTTCCAGTGCCCTGCGTAAGTCTGAGCTCCCTGTCGTGAGACTGACACGGACGAAAGAGTCCTACTTATCACAGGAATACCAAGGTACACTGGGAAGCATATTTCAGTGGAAATATGCAACACAATGCCCGCCCGAAAGAAGGAACTCAGGGTTTCTCGGAGAAACTCACCTGAGGAAAATATCGTACTGATCCAGTCCGTGGAGTGGAATGGCAAACAAGCGAAGACACCTGAGCGGATCCAAGTTACCGGCTAGTTGAAGCGAGGACACGAGAGGATACTGGCTCCACTCTGAGATTATAGAATCTCGCGAATGTGTTAGGTGTTGCCCAGCCTGCAGCTCTACAGATGTCTGTTAGCGAGGCGCCATGCGCTAGAGTCCAAGAGGGTGGAGTGGGCTCTCACACCAAGGGGGCACGGTCAACTTTGCTGCAGGTATGCCAGGGAAATGGCGTCCACTATCCAGTGAGACAACCTTTGCTTGGAGAGAGCCTTTCCCTTCAGCTTCCCACCATAACAGACAAAGAGCTGGTCTGAGGTCCTGAAACACTGCATTCTGTCTACATAGGCACGGAGGGCGCGTACTGGACAGAGCAGTGCCAAGGCTGGGTCTGCCTCCTCCGAGGGCAGCGCTTGCAGGTTCACCACCTGATCTCGAAAAGGGGTGGTTGGAACCTTGGGCACATATCCAGGCCAGGGTCTCAGGATCACGTGAGAGTTAGCCAGCCCGAATTCCAGGCGCGCTTTGTCAACGGAAAATGCCTGCAGGTCCCCTACCCTCTTGATGGAGGCCAGTGCAAGCAGGAGCGCTGTCTTCATTGACAGGAACTTGAGCTCCACTGCTTGCAAAGGCTCAAAGGGAGCACTCCGCAGGGCAGTTAAAACCACTGAGAGGTCCCAAGAGGGCACGAGAGGAGGGCTAGGAGGAATCAGTCTCCTCGCTCCTCTCAGGAACCTGATGACCAGGTTGTGCTTTCCAATGGACTTACCCTCAACTGCATCATGATGTGCGGCGATAGCAGCAACATACACTTTAAGGGTGGAGGGAGAAGCCTTCTCTCCAACCCTTCTTGCAGGAAAGAAAGCATGACACTGATCGGGAATTTACTTGGGTCTTCTTGGCGAGAAGAGCACCAGGTGATGAAGAGGTTCCACTTCAACGCATAGGCATGTCTCATGAACGATGCTCTAGCAGAAGTGATGGTAGCCACCACCGCTGGTGGTAGGGTACTCAAACCTGCCTCGACCCGTCCAGGAGCCACACGTGGCGGTTCCAATGATCGGGACGAGGATGCCATAGGGTGCCCCGTCTCTGAGAAAGGAGGTCCTTCCTCAGAGGAATTGGCCAGGGAGGGGCTGTCACGAGGAGCATGAGTTCGGAGAACCAAGTCCGGATGGGCCATTGAGGCGCAACCAGAAGGACCTGCTCCTCGTCCTCCCTGATCTTGCACAGGGTCTGTGCAAGAAGGCTCACTGGGGGAAACGCATACTTATGGAGGCCCCGCGGCCAGCTGTGCGCCAGTGCATCCGTGCTGAGCGTGCCCTCGGTCAGGGAATAAAACAGGCTGCAATGGGAAGAGTCGTGGGAGGCAAACAGATCTACCTGTGTGTCGTCGAACTGTTCCCAAATCAGCTGAACCGACTGGGGATGGAGTCGTCATTCCCCAGTGAGGGGGTGAAGCCTTGAGAGCTCGTCGGCTGCATAGTTCAGACCTCAGATGCTTCTGACTCCATAAGAGGAGGTGGCGGGCGAGTTGCGACATACGGCGGGAGCGTAGACCACCTTGACGGTTGATGTACGCTACAGTCGCGGTATTGTCTGATCGGACTAGTACGTGCTGGTTCTTGAGCAATGCATGGAAGCGGTGCAGAGCAAGATGTACAGCCAGCAACTCGAGGCAATTGATATGCCAAAGGCGCTGGGGTCCTGTCCAAGAGCCCGTGGCAGCATGTCCATTGCACATGGCACCTCAACCCGTGGTGGAGGCATCTGTTGAGACAACAACATGCCTGGAACTTGTTCTAAGGTGAAACTTGCACTCTGGCCCGTAGAAAGCTGAGGTTCGTCCACGGGGTGAAGGTCTGACGTCAGGTCGGAGTAACTGGTACTCGGAGTGTGCCGTGTTTACATGCCCACCTCGGGACTCGATCGTATAGCCAGTGCTGAAGCGGTCTCATATGAAGCAACCCGAGCGGTGTGGCTGCCACTGCGGATGCCATATGCCCCAGGAGCCACTGAAAGGATTTCAGTGGAAACGCACTCTTGCTCTGGTTGTGACGCAGGCAAGTCAGCAGTGACTGCGCACGCTCGCTCGTAAGCTGCACGCACATGGCGACCGAGTCGATTTCCATACCGAGAAAAGAGATCCTCTGCACGGGGCAAAGTTTGCTCTTCTCCCAGTTGACCCAAAGGCCCAGACGAGCTAGGTGCCGGAGCACTAGGTCCCTGTGCTCACAAACCTAATCTCGAGAGTGAGCTAGGATCAGCCAGTCGTCGAGATAATTCAGGATGCGTTTAGCGGGCGGCGGGGCTTGAGTGGACTGGTGCACCTTCCTGCGACCACCTCCACGGCGCGGCCCGGGTGAAGGCTGCTTGGGCAGAGCGGGAGGTGTGGGAGTCGCAGGAGGGCGCCCTCGGCGGCGAACAGACTGAGTTGACTGTGCCGGCGACTGGGTGGAGGCAGCAGCTGGTCGCCGGGGCAGTATGTGCTTAATAGCCTCAGTCTGTTTCTGGGCAGCCGAGAACTTTTGGGCAAAGTCCTCGACTGCGCCACCGAAAAGGCCAGCCCGGGATATAGGAGAGTCGAGCAGACGAGTCCACTCGGCATCTCTCATATCGGCCAGGTTAAGCACCAAGTGTCGTTCCTGGACCACACTAGTGAACATCACCTGACCAAGGGAGCGTGCGGTCACCTTTGTCGCCCGGAGAGCGAGGTCGTGGCGGCACACAGCTCATCAGAGAGCCCTTGGTCAGCTATGCCCTCATGCATGTCCTTGAGCATCTTGGCCTGGTAGACCTGGAGGATGGCCATGGCATGCAGCGAGACGGCGGCCTGCCCTGCAGCTCTGTAGGACTTCGCCACGAGAGTGGACGAAAACCTACAGCCCTTGGAGGGGTGCTTTGGGTCGCCACGCCACGTCGATGCACTCTGCGGACACAGTTGCAGCCCGGGAGAGCATAGCCATCAATTCTGGATCCAACTCGGACAGTGCTGGGACCCCGGAGGGCAGCAGCACAGCCGAATCTTCATCCCCAGAAGAGTCCAGCTTGCCTTGTGATGCTGGAGTCCCAAATGCGACACGAGGCACATCCGTAGACGGCCCCGTGATGACACGTGAAGCACTCGCGGGCTGCTGAGCTGCAGAGGGGTGTGTGGCCCGAGGAAGCATCGTCGGGTTAGTGTTCCACACTGTAACCCTCAGATCACCCTGGCCACCAGCCAAAGTGTCACCTCTCGTGAAGGGGACAGATCGGGGTGTGGCAGAGGGGACTCTACCTTTGGACAGGTCACGGAGTCTCGATCTCAGCTCAGCGATGGTCATGTTCCCACAGTGAGAACATGACTCATCCATGAAAGCTGCCTTTGCGTGTTCTAAGCCCAAACACGCAATGCAGCGATCATGCCCATCAGAGGAAGGAACAGAACGACTGCACCCAGAAACACATCTTTAAAAAACGTGCCCGTGCAAGCTCTTTTGTGAGAGGAAACTTTACAATCTGCACCGAGACGGCCAGGGAGAAACACACATGCTGGATGCAGACCACTGCACAGATCAGCAGGCAGGAATGTGAAGCTCGCTGGAATCGCCTATGACACCAACACAGACTGGAAAGCAGCTCGTCTCAAAGAACACTCGATGACACTCAGAGAGAATGCAGGCTACAGGAGTGAAGAGGACCTCTTGGCTCCGAAGCAAAAACATATCTGCATGTTGCGGCGTTCTTCCTTATATACCCATGAGGTAGGGCGGAGTTACGCCATTTCCACTGCCATTGGCTCGTTTTGTAATACTTGAAGGTGATAGGCTTCTAAGCGAAACCACCATTTCGTCATCACTGACGTAACTCGTAGTGACCACGAAAGGGAACAGGCTTTTCTGAAATGTGCTGCATGAACTGTTCAGATCAGACTGAATTGTTCATGTTCAAATAAATTGTTAAAAATAAACTGCGTTGTTTTCTAACTTTGGGATCTTTCAGATGCGAGGACAGATTCAGAACTTAGAGGTTTTAAAAGAGTTTAAATATTCCCACAGAAAAAAAAATGTTAAACTGGTCCTACATTGTACTATTCTTAGTTCATCTGGTGTAATCTGTCTTTATATCATTTGTTGACCAAATTTCTGTACACTAAGCGTCTTTGAAATACAATTTGGCAATCTGACATCGTTAATTTGTGGAATTTCAGAACACTTTGCTTAGATTTAATATATGTTTTTTCTCTATTCGAGTGGTTGAATTTGTATTTAAAGATTTTTTTTATATATTAATATACCACAGTGAAGGAAAGAGACAGGATGCAGTGATGTAGCAGCGAGGTGAACAGGATCGCAAAAAGACCAGCAGCCAGGACACGAGCTCGGGTCGCCTGAGGTGCTGCTGCACCATATGTCACACCACTGCTTACAAGGCTATGACTCTGACATTACAATATGTTTTTATAGTACATTAAAATATATATTTTTTCCATCAAATTAGATTTTTATTATATGATCCTATGGATGGATGCCTTTTTCAGACAACTTTAAATAATCAAATGATAAAGAAAAGTGTATGCAAAGTATGTGGCAAAAATAAATAAAACAATTAAATGTAATTAATTTGCACAGCACTGATGCATCTTCCTTGTCGAATTTCTTTTTTATTTGACACTGCATTTTCACTACAGTGCTTTTTCTTAATGCTAATGTGACAATTCATATTTAAAAAACATATTCAAAATTGTAGGTTAGTTTTGAATTAAATTTATGTATTTATTTATTTATTTTACTTTAAAAGTCAACCAATATGTAAATTATTGTTGTGAGGTTGTGGTGAAATTAAAATGCTAAATCATCTGTGGCATAGTTTAATATGTCAAGGATGATACAGTCACTGTGAAATTTAAAATTAAAATAAAAGAGTTGTATTATTTGCCACATAATTTGCAGACACCTACACAATGAAATGAGTGTATAGATCCATATATCCTGGCATCAACAGAATATGGGAATTCTGGATGTCACAATTGGCAGGTCACAATGAGTTGCCTCTCACCATTGGCATGCTGGGATAAGCCGCTATCTGTCAATAACTAGATGATTTTTCCTTATGTAAATATAATCATGAAATTAGTGCATTTACATAGTTGATGTATTTTCCTTTGGCAAAAACAAAACAAAACAGGGTTCTTGTTTCCCTGACGTTTCCTTGACCCATCTGAAGCTTTAGACCAAATTAATTCTCTCACATGATTAATAATTGAATGTGCAGTTGTTTGGACAAACTCAGACTTTGTCCCAAAACTGAAACCACGGTTTTCTTGATTACGTTTTGAGCCTTGAAAATCCTGTCAAGTCAAGTCACCTCTGTTTATATGGCGCAAACACAAATAATTTCAAAGCACATTCACTGTAATAAACAGGAAAATAACAGAACCAATTATATAAAATATAAGAAATTCAAATTGTGCTGTAAAGCAGCAGAAGACAAGTCAGTTCAGTGTTGATTCAGTTCAGTTTAATAAGTGTGTAAAGTTCATCAATTAAGAAATGCTTTCAATGTAGCCAAGCAAATTGTCTTTGTTCAGCTTTAGTCAGTTCATTGTTAAATCAATTCAGTTCTATAACAGTGGTGTTGGTGCAAAATGTGTCAATTATGAAACAAGTTCAATTGAGCTGTAAAGCAGCTCTAGAGAAGACAACAGTGCCATCATCCAGCTGCATTCAGTTCAAGTTTTGTTCTATTCCGATAGTTCTCATCCTGTGACAGCCAACAACATCTGTGGAGATGAGAGCACGTCAATCAATGAAACAACTGATGCTGTTGAACATTTTATGTACTCTGCTTTGGAGACTTTTTTCAAAAAAAAAAAAAAAAAAAAAAATCCTACAGGAGGTCATAATCCGGTGAAATGGGATCTCCAGTGGCCTCATCCCACCTGTGAGGTGGAATGCTGTAGGTCAAATTACATAGTTCATTTTCACACTTCACTTGAATTGTTTTTCTTTCCTCTCCTCCTGCTAAACCTCACGGAAGCTGTACAATTCACTATTGACAGAATTGTCTCGCCCCTTTATTTTGCTCCAATCATGAACCACCCACCCTCTCCCCTTTTTCGCCCACAGGGAGTGTTTCTGTTTCAGAAAATGGATGGAACTCTCCGTTTTCTATCTCTCCTAATGCTATAACACACATCCCACATCAATCCATTCATCTGTCCATCCATCACCTCTCTGCCCTTTTCATTACCCACCCTGCTCTTGCGGAATAGAAGGCTGTTTCCACCACACTTTCCCATAGATAAGAGGGTGCTCGCCAGTTGACACAGAAACTGTTATCAGAAGTCTTGCTTTTATATCGTGACCACCAGGGATTCTCTAGCATGGACAAGCTTTCCAGTCGCTAAAACAGTAGATTGTTGGCACTTGCAATGCCAAGGTTATGGGTTTGATTACCAGGGAAAGGAACGGATAAGAATGTAAATGTGTACCTTGAAATGCAATGTAAGTCGCTTTGGATAAAAGTGTCTGCCAAATGCATAAATGTAAATGGACATGCCCTGGGTAACATAACCAGCTATTCTCCCCCCCTGCAGAGGTCTCTTTTTACCTGCTCTTTCAGGTTGTTCACGGTTGTGTCGTCTAGTCACACAACAACTACAGTACTGGAATATCTTATTGAAGCCTTCTGTGTACTCTGAGGTTGATCAGATCAATTTAAAACTCATTACTGATGCTACCCTTTAATGCAAGGGTAAGTGCTGAACTACTAATAACAATATGCTTTTAAAATCTGTCAGTGTGAAAATCCATTGTAGATTGTTGCCAAGGGTTACTAACTTATCCAATGGAGAGTGAAAAAAAAAATCAAACATGCTTGTGCTGTGAAAGCCTTGCAGTGAAATTCAGATATGAAGATGCAGTTTAAGGGAACAAGAGAGACAGAACTGAGAGACAAGTCTTCCCTTGTAAAGATAATTAATACATTAGCAGCTGTAAACAAAGCAGATGCAGTGCATTCTTTCAAAAACAAATGTAAAAAGACTTCCATTTAAAGACAGATAACTTGAAACCAAGTTAGCCAGAAAGAAGTTTTAATGTTTGTCATCATTTTAATACACACATCAGCGTCAGTTTTTTTTACCCAAGTGGATTTTAAAAGCAACTTTATATATATATATATATATATATATATATATATATATATATATATATATATAAATTAATTGCACGATTATTATAAATAATGGAGAGTTTGTCTAAAACATTGCGGCAGATCGAGTTGTATTTTCTGCAGATCATTTTCTTAAATTTTCATCTCTTAGCCACCTTCCCAGCTAACGGGGAACACTCTGAGAACTTTGTCTAACATTCATTCAGGTTCTCTTGAGGTTATGAACAAACGTTCTTCCAGTAACATTAATGGAACGTTCCGTCAGTGTTATCTGAATGTTCTACCAGAAAGACTCAGAGGGCAGGTGAAAGCTTACATTATAAAGTATTAACAGATGGAGGCGAGCTACAATGATTCTAGTTGTATAGAAAAGTTATCTGGCGTAGGCCTCGTCCTTAGTCCAAATCCTGGGGATGCAGATTCAGCTGATCCTGCCTAAAGATGAAGGCAGGAGCGGAGCCTACCTCCAATGAATGAACAGGGACCAACCTGGTGGTGGTGAGGAAAGTCAGCATCATCAACTGCGAATGTAAAATAGAAAGTTCAGTACTTACAGTATCTACTGTAAGTATACAGTATATACAAGTGTCAAGCAGTGAGACAGACCTAATAATTATGAATGAATGACTTGGCATTAGAGTCTTTCTGGTAGAATCTATGCTAAAGCTATACTTTCTCAAAACGTTAGCACAAAAACATTATTTTACATTTTTCATGGAGCGTTTTTCTGAAACGTTTTAGTTTGACGTTCGTCTAACGTTTTTAGTCTAACCATCCCATAATGTTTGCAAAATGATAAAATGGAATGTTCCCTTAAAATTCAAATAACCAAGAAAAACTGCACAAATATTGCTTGTCTTTACTTTCCGAGTGAGCCAGGAGGTTTCATTTATGCTAACCTCAAAATGAAATGGGAACATGATACACTTGTAGATTTTACAGGGTATGCTTGTAAATTTGTTGCATGTATACTCAAATGTGACCTGCAATATTGTACTGTCCAATAACTTTGTTGGAAAATTTTCTTATCCTGTATATTTGTCATGTGTCTGTTTGTGTTTGGACTTCCTCTGTGTTCATTGTTCAGTTTCTAGCCACTCCTCCTTCATTATTTCATTTGGTTCAGCTGTCCTGTGTATTTAAGCCCTCTCTCTCACCCGTGACAGAATACAAGACTCTTAACAGTTTATTTTTTGCGGTATTGTCTCACTGTGAGAGACTTGGGGCCCTATTTTAACGATCTGAAACGCAAGTGTCAAAGCGCAAAGCGCAAGTAACTTTGTGGGCGGGTCTTGGCGCTGTTGCTATTTTCCCGGCGGGATAAATGACTCTTGCGCCAGGCGCAAATCTAAAATGGGTTGGTCTGAAGAGCTTCATTATTCATAGGTGTGGTTTGGGCGTAACGTGAAATAAACCAATCAGAGCGTCATCTCACATTCCCTTTAAGAGCAGGCGCGCTGTTCTAAAGCGGATTCCTATCATAACGGCGGATTTGCCAGGCGCGCGCCAGGAGCGGTTCACAGCCAAGGAGAGCAACGCTCTCGTCAGGGACGTTGGGGATGGAGAAACCCACCCAAATTAACTTCGGTTAAAAAGGCGTATGATAATTTGGGTAAATGTGTAAGCTAGATGTATGCATTTATAATAAATTGTCTATCTATCTATCTATCTATCTATGTATCTATCTATCTATCTATCTATCTATCTATCTATCTATCTATCTATCGTAATAATGTATGATTTGCAAAAATGAAAATTGCTGCTTCTGTGTAGATGAGAGAATCAAAGTGCACGTTGTGCACACGCTACATTGATTATGGCCAAGCATGCGCCCTTAAAATAGCATATGAATAACATGCGCAACGCGCCACTGACTTTAAACTATTTGTTCCTGGTTAGTGGCGCAATTGTTTTCTAAACCTGCAAAATAGCATGAAGGAACGTTTGCGCCGGAACACGCCTCCTTTTTTGTGCTGAACCGCCCCGAGAGCGCAAGTTCATTCCCTAGTTTAGCGACGTGCTTCTGTGGAGGGAAAAGCGCGCTTTGCGCGGGTGCAAAATAGGAATGATACATGCGTCGGTGTACAAAGTCCATTGCGCTGGGTGCAAGATAGGGCCCATAATCAAAAAAAAAAAAAAATCCAGAAATCACAATGTATGATTTTTTAAGTATTTATTTGTATGATACAGCTGCAAATAAGTATTTGACCACCTGAGAAAATCAATGCTAATATTTGGTACAGTAGCCTTTGTTTGCAATTACAGAGGTCAAACGTTTCCTGTAGTTTTTCACCAGGTTTGCACACACTGCAGGAGGGATTTTGGCCCACTCCTCCACACAGATCTTCTCTAGATCAGTCAGGTTTCTGGGCTGTCGCTGAGAAACATGGAGTTTGAGCTCCCTCCAAAGATTCTGTATTGGGTTTAGGTCTGGAGACTGGCTAGGCCACGCCAGAACCTTGATATGCTTCTTACAGAGCCACTCCTTGGTTATCCTGGCTGTGTGCTTCGGGTCATTGTCATGTTGGAAGACTCAGCCTCGACCCATCTTCAATGCTCTAACTGAGGGAAGGAGGTTGTTCCCCAAAATCTCGCAATACATGGCCCCGGTCATCCTCTCCTTAATACAGTGCAGTCGCCCTGTCCCATGTGCAGAAAAACACCCCAAAAGCATGATGCTACCACCCCCATGCTTCACAGTAGGGATGGTGTTCTTGGGATGGTACTCATCATTCTTCTTCCTCCAAACACGTTTAGTGGAATTATGACCAAAAAGTTCTATTTTGGTCTCATCTGACCACATGACTTTCTCCCATGACTCCTCTGGATCATCCAAATGGTCACTGGCAAACTTAAAACGGGCCTTAACATGTGCTGGTTGAAGCAGGGGAACCTTCTGTGCCATGCATGATTTCAAACCATGACGTCTTAGTGTATTACCAACAGTAACCTTGGAAACGGTGGTCCCAGCTCTTTTCAGGTCATTGACCAGCTCCTCCCGTGTAGTTCTGGGCTGATTTCTCACCTTTTTTAGGATCATTGAGACCCCACGAGGTGAGATCTTGCATGGAGCCCCAGTCCGAGGGACATTGACAGTCATGTTTAGCTTCTTCCATTTTCTAATGATTGCTCCAACAGTGGACCTTTTTTTCACCAAGCTGCTTGGCAATCTCCCCATAGCCCTTTCCAGCCTTGTGGAGGTGTACAATTTTGTCTCTAGTGTCTTTGGACAGCTCTTTGGTCTTGGCCATGTTAGTAGTTGGATTCTTACTGATTGTATGGGGTGGACAGGTGTATTTATGCAGCTAACAACCTCAAACAGGTGCATCTAATTTAGGATAATAAATGGAGTGGAGATGGACATTTTAAAGGCAGACTAACAGGTCTTTGAGGGTCAGAATTCTAGCTGATAGACAGGTGTTCAAATACTTATTTGCAGCTGTATCATACAAATAAATAGTTAAAAAAACATATATTGTGATTTCTGGATTTTTTTTTTTAGATTATGTCTCTCACAGTGGACATGCACCTACGATGACAATTTCAGACCCCTCCATGATTTAAAAATAAGTATTTGAACACCCTGCTATTTTGCAAGTTCTCCCACTTAGAAATCATGGAGGGGTCTGAAATTGTCATCGTAGGTGCATGTCCACTGTGAGAGACATAATCTAAAAAAAAAATCCAGAAATCACAATGAATGATTTTTTAACTATTTATTTGTGTGATACAGCTGCAAATAAGTATTTGAACACCTGAGAAAATCTATGTTAATATTTGGTACAGTAGCCTTTGTTTGCAATTACAGAGGTCAAATGTTTCCTGTAGTTTTTCACCAGGTTTGCACACACTGCAGGAGGGATTTTGGCCCACTCCTCCACACAGATCTTCTCTAGATCAGTCAGGTTTCTGGGCTGTCGCTGAGAAACACGGAGTTTGAGCTCCCTCCAAAGATTCTCTATTTGGTTTAGGTCTGGAGACTGGCTAGGCCATGCCAGAACCTTGATATGCTTCTTACAGAGCCACTCCTTGGTTATCCTGGCTGTGTGCTTCGGGTCATTAAGACCCAGCCTCGACCCATCTTCAATGCTCTAACTGAGGGAAGGAGGTTGTTCCCCAAAATCTCGCAATACATGGCCCCGGTCATCCTCTCCTTAATACAGTGCAGTCGCCCTGTCCCATGTGCAGAAAAACACCCCCAAAGCATGATGCTACCACCCCCATGCTTCACAGTAGGGATGGTGTTCTTGGGATGGTACTCATCATTCTTCTTCCTCCAAACACGTTTAGTGGAATTATGACCAAAAAGTTCTATTTTGGTCTCATCTGACCACATGACTTTCTCCCATGATCATCCAAATGTGCATTGGCAAACTTAAGACGGGCCTTGACATGTGCTGGTTTAAGCAGGGGAACCTTCCGTGCCATGCATGATTTCAAACCATGACGTCTTAGTGTATTACCAACAGTAACCTTGGAAACGGTGGTCCCAGCTCTTTTCAGGTCATTGACCAGCTCCTCCCATGCAGTTCTGGGCTGATTTCTCACCTTTCTTAGGATCATTGAGACCCCACGAGGTGAGATCTTTCATGGAGCCCCAGTCCGAGGGAGATTGACAGTCATGTTTAGCTTCTTCCATTTTCTAATGATTGCTCCAACAGTGGACCTTTTTTCACCAAGCTGCTTGGCAATTTCCCCGTAGCCCTTTCCAGCCTTGTGGAGGTGTACAATTTTGTCTCTAGTGTCTTTGGACAGCTCTTTGGTCTTGGCCATGTTAGTAGTTGGATTCTTACTGATTGTATGGGGTGGACAGGTGTCTTTATGCAGCTAACGACCTCAAACAGGTGCATCTAATTTAGGATAATAAATGGAGTGGAGGTGGACATTTTAAAGGCAGACTAACAGGTCTTTGAGGGTCAGAATTCTAGCTGATAGACAGGTGTTCAAATACTTATTTGCAGCTGTATCATACAAATAAATAGTTAAAAAAATCATATATTGTGATTTCTGGATTTTTTTTTTAGATTATGTCTCTCACAGTGGACATGCACCTACGATGACAATTTCAGACCCCTCCATGATTTCCAAGTGGGAGAACTTGCAAAATAGCAGGGTGTTCAAATACTTATTTTCCTCACTGTATATATATATATATATATATATATATATATATATATATATATATATATATATATATATATATTAGGGCTGTCAAATTTAGCGCGTTAATAATGCGTTAACGCAAAATCATATTAACGGCACTAATTTTTTTAACGGACGATTAACGCAGCGCGTATTTTCTGTTTGACCCGTGACCCAACCCCTAGTTGGAGAAATGGAGATACACAGTGTTGGCTACTTTGCGACATTGCAGACCCCTTTAGCGATTTTTTTCCCTTCAACAAAGCGCCCAAACTTTATTTAGTTTCTGAGAATATACCGGTACCGCCGGTACTGCTCTCTCAGCACGCGCGCGCGCCTCTCTCTCTCTCTCTCTCTCTCTCTCTCTCTCTCTCTCTCTCCCTCTCTCTCTCTCTCTCTCTCTGCGTCTCACGCGGAGGAGCAGCGCTTTAATTCAGTTAAACACAGATATTATGTTGCTTCTCTAATTTTACAAATATAGCCGAAATCAGAGCACGGATATTGTCTTTAGCTTATGTGTATTTGATTTCACCAGACGACGGCTCGATTATCAGAATTTTTGTGCAGATTAACGTCTTGGAAGGGAGAGCTGGTTATGTTTATTTGGTCGCGTTTCAGTCACCATTTCAAATTCATTCCGTTGTTTGACAACAGAAACAGTAAAATATACGTTTTATTGAGAATGTATTGAGAATTTAGCTTCATCAAAATGGGCACAGAGAGAGACAAACTACAATGTAATAATAAATGCTAAATGTACATTTAGCATTTTCAGAAGAGCTGCCCTGTCATGCAAAAATCTAAACATTTTTGTGTTAGTAAATTGCTCAGTGCAAAGAAAGAGAAGTAATGGGAACCTGGTATTTCTTTGTTCTTTCTACATGTGTCTAATAGACATGAACAAGTTCTTTGAAAAACATCTATGACCTTTGAAACATGTCTCGTCTTCATGCTATATTGACTATGGTTTCAATAATAAACATACATTTGCATAAAGCATCTATATTTATCAATGCCCACGTTGATTAGAGTATTACAAACTTGAAAAGTATTAATTTAAGGTATATTTAGAACAAATAAAAAATGTGCGATTAATCGCGAGTTAACTCATGACAATCATGCGATTAATCGCGATTAAAAAATTTAATCGATTGACAGCCCTAATATATATATATATATATATATATATATATATATATATATCCCCTCACATTTCAGCAAACATTTTAGTATATCTTCTCAAGGGACAATACTATAGAAATGAAACTTGATACATTTTAGAGTATTCAATGTGCTGCTTGTATAGCAGTATACATTTACTGTCCTCTGAATATAACTCAACTTACAGCCATTAAAATAGCTGGCAACAAAAGTGACTACACCCTAAGTGATAATAGCTGTACTTCGTTTAACCATGCAAAGCCACATGTCCTATTCATCATTTTTATGTTTTTGTCTGCTTGACAGGACCATACACATTTGTGTATCTTGTATTAGAGCAGTTCAGATTTGTGCTTTGAGTACAATTCTCTCATACTGACCACTGGATGTTCAACATGGCACCTCATGGAAAATAACTCCCTTAAGGATTTTAGAGTTAGAATGGATGCTCTCCACAAAGTTGACCAAGGCTATAAGAAGATGGGAAACACCCTGAAAATGAGTTACAGTACAGGCAGGGTCATACAGAGGTTTTCCAAGATGGGTTCCACTTGGAACAGGCCTCGCAAGGATCAGTCAAATAAATTGAGTCCTCGTGCTGTGCGTCAGGTGCAGAAGCTGACTTCAAAAAACAGACGCATGAGTGCTGCCAGCATTGCTTTAGATGTTGCAGAAGGTCAGCTTGTCAGTGCTCAGACCATACGCCACACACTGCAATAAGTCGGTTTGCATGGCCGTCATCCCAGAAGGAAGCCTCTTCTGAAGCTGGCTCACAAGAAAGCCCGCAAACAGTTTGCTGAAAGCAACCTGTCCAAGAGCATGAATTACTGGAACCATGTCATGTGGTCTGATGAGACTAAGATAAACTTGTTTGGCTCTTATAGTGTCCAGCATGTGTGCATAACAGCATAACCACCCAAAACACACCGCCAAGATGACAACTGGCTTGCTGAGGAAGCTGATGTAGGTGAAGGTGATGAAGTGGCCAAGTATGTCTCCAGACCTGAACCCTATTGAGCACCTGTGGGGCATCCTCAAGCAGAAAGTGGAGAAGCACCATGTGTCTAACATCCAGTAGCTCTGTGATGTCTTTATGGAGGAGTGGAAGCGGATCCCAGCAACAACCTGTGCAGCTCTGGTGAACTCCATGCTAGGAGGATTAAGGCAGTGCTAGATAACAATGGTGCTCACACAAAATATTGCCATTTGGGACACAGTTTTGACATATTCACTTAGGGTGTACTCACTTTTGTTGCCAGCTATTTTGACAATAATGGCTGCATGTTGAGTTATTTTCAGAGGACAGTAAATATATACTGCTATACAAGCAGCACATTGACTACTGTAAAATATATTAAAGTTTCATTTGTCCCTTGAGAAGATATACTAAAATGTTTGCTGAAATGTGAGGGGTGTACTCACTTTTGTGAGATACTGTATATATACAGAATATATACACTGTTAAAAATTTATTGTAAAAATTACATCAATTGCTAACAGTGTATATAGTTATCAGTGATTTGTGGTTGCTAGTTTTCTGGTCTAAATTTTGAATTAAAGTATCCTATTGTATCTCCTTACACGTCATGCACTTGATCTTAACCACCTCACCCGTGACAATATTCAGATATTCACAGATAAATTAATAAAGGTCAACTTCTTACTAGAATATCATAGGCTTCTAAGTAATGTATCTGTGACAGAGCATTTTATTAGTTTGTTTTAGTGTGTATTTTTATATCTCTGCTATCCTGCCACTAATGAAACAGCAGGAGTTCAGATGCAGGTGATTTTTCACAAGTCAACACGCCTGAAATATCAAAGCTTTTCTGCACCAACTCTGACATGACGCACAGATCCATAAGCTCCCCGAGTTCTCTGATATCCCTCTAGAAATTGTAGCTTTTTGTCTGTCAGAAATATCACATGCAATTTGTGCATGGCGTAATGATGTTCTCTACTAGATTATACAATGTTAAAAGTTTTACACATAAATAAATGAATAGTATGTTTTAATAAAATATTTAAAGTGACGTACACTCACATCAGATGAAGATTGTATTTGCGCAGTTGTCTAATAAAAACTTTATTCTAAACAGATCATAGAAAGGGTCGGCTCATGCGGTCCATGTTGCAATGCTATGAAACTATTTTAGTGATTTTAGAGAGTGAATTCATTTATACTGATAACTTACCTTTGATATCTAGTCAGCAAATCATGGTTCATGGAGTAAATTCTGTTACTGGCTGAGCAATTTGCATATATCTGCCACCACAATGTGATGAATCACTTGTTTATCAGGAGGTCTGCATGAAACGATTATTTATTTGCAGCATTTGTCTCTATTCCTGGTTCATTCAAATCAATCCCCTGCAGTCATGACTTGTGTTTTTTGATTGTCTGTTTTCTGAACAGCCAGAAATTGCAGAACGTTTACCAACAATATCATCATTACTTATGATTTATTCCTGTTTACGGCAGATTTTATATTGTAACTACACTTGTGAGTTCTAAATAATTCAAGCTCAAGAAGTCTTCAGTACCATACACCTGGATAGAGTCTGCAGAATTTTTTCCCCCACTTTCATTTCACTAATAATAATAAAATCTGCTGAAGGGCTTGTAAGCCCATCAGGCAGGATGCTGGAGGGTAAATTGTATAATCTAGGCGCCACATGGACATTCAGCCTTTGTATTTTATTTCTATAAAGGTGCTGTAAGTAATATTATAGCTGTCTCGCTAACCAAAACCCACCCTCAACGGGCAAATCTAAAGGCTGATGATGAGTGACAGGAAGTGAGTACCTCAGAGACTTCTGATTGGCTAAACAATAGCATCCTGTGGTCATGTTCTTTGTTTGCTGTTTACAGAGCCTAGGGCTGTTGCAGACAGATGGGATTTCTCAGGACACCTATTTCAGTGATATCTGTCAGGTTGGTATAGGGACCGTGTCTGCGTGCTACTCTATAAAACATCACTCACGGCACCTTTAAAAACACCTTTAAAAACACATGGTGGTGAAGTATTCAGGCTGTCTTTCATAATCTTAAACAGTGATTCTGCAAGGATTTTTATTTATTTTTTCTTCAAATATGATTTGATCTGATTTCTCAAATGTTTTATAACATTTAATGTTTACATAAATGTGGCTTCTGTAGCTAAGATCAGAATGCAGAATGACACCAAAATTCCTGACTTTATGTTTTTAGACCTCTGGTGTCAAGGTATTCATTCACCTTTCATATTTCATCTTTATTGCCAAATACAATGACCTCTGCCTTGTCTTCATTTAACTGAAGAAAGTTTTGGCACAACCAACTGTTCATTTCCACAGGTGGGTAGAGTATCCAAAAACTGTACTCAAGTACAAGTACGTATAGAAATATTTACTCAAAGTAAAAGTAAAAGTAAACGTAATAATCTTAATATTTCCTTGAGCAAGAGTAAAAAGGTATCCAATGATGTAACTACTTCTAGTTACTAGTTACTTAGGATCATATATAGGCCTATGTATGTATATATAACATGATTTTATTTAGATATTTTTAATTTAAATGACTATTATTATCATAATTAGATGTTAATTAGGCTTTGCAACAAAAACAGAAGAGAAAAGCATTATTTCTGCCATCTGTAGCCTGAAAATTAATGCCTGTCTTTTTATTTGTATAATAGTAACTTATACAACTACGTTTGGATTATTATACAATGTCGAAATAAAGTGAATATGCAGAGTTTTGCATTCAAAGGCATGTAAAGGCAGGCAACCATTGACACAGAGAAGAGAGTAAAACTCTTCACATTTGCTCTCGCTCATGACCGCTATACTGAACATCTGAAAACAAATAACGATCAAATGCATATTGACGGATCTGTCTGTTCTCGAAAATGTAATGAAATGTATATTTCTGCAAGCATGTTTAAACTGGTTAACTGTGTCTAAGGCAGGCAATGGCATTCGTTTTCAAGAGGAGTTCGCACACCACTGCGCAATACACACAAATTACCGCAGGATGGCGGGTGTTCATTTCATAAACTGTGAACAATGGTAGCTTGAATCATTTCATTTAAGCAGTGGCACAGGGAGTCCATGGGACTGAAGTCACTTGGTGATAGAGCTATGTAGATCTGGGTGTCATCAGATAAGCAATTGACCCCAGAAAGGGCATGGCCCAGAAACAAAACACTGAGGCTTTATTCTTGGGTTTTGAAAGGTTCCTCAAAACCCCTCTGTAGAAGTTCTGACTGTTCTTTCTCAATGCCATTTTTATACAATGTCACATGTATAATTAGAGTTATGGAAAGTTACTTTTAAAGGTGCTGTATGTAGTTTTTAGCGGCCTCTAGCGGTGATGCTTCAGATTGCAACCAATAAGTTTACAAGCGCGTGCTCTTACGCGTGCTCGAATTTATGAGCGAGCACTGTGGGTACCAGCCAGACTGAGACGCAACCAGACGTAACTCACAAAGCATCCCACAACATGCTGGAAACTCAGGTAAACTCCCACTGCAACGTTACAATAATATGCTACTTTTATCAGCTTGACGTTGAACTAATGCTCCATGCTCGTACCATAATAAGTATGGAACCCTAGCAACCGTGCCGAATTCTGTCACTGCAAGCACCACTTCACATTTTCTTCAGGAAATGTACATTCTAGGTTTGTAGATAAGGTTTCTCCATTATTCAAATGCCCTGCCGATGTTGATCGTGTTTTTTACCCGAAGTTCATCCGATTCACGTCTGGCCTTACGAGCTTCAGCAGAAAAAACGTCTCGGTTACGTATGTAACCCTCGTTCCCTGAGTAGGGAACGGAGACGTTACGTCGGATGACGACGAATGGGGTTTCGCTTAGAAAGCCTATCACCTTCGAGTATATAAAACGAGCCAATGGCAATGAAATGCCATGGGTCTGCAGAATTTGCATAGCGTATCTCCGCCCCACGCAGGGGGTATATAAGGAAGTACGCTGGCAACATGCAGATATGTCTTCGCCGAGGAGCCGAGACTGAACTCAGGCATTCCCAGCGGTACAGCGGAAGTGGCAGGGAGACGTAACGTCTCCGTTCCCTACTCAGGGAACGAGGGTTACATACGTAACCGAGACATTCCCTTTCGTGGTCACTCCGAGTTACGTCGGATGACGACGAATGGGGTCCCCAGTCTAATCACGCCACCTCGGCTGTCTTCCAGTGCCCTGCGTAAGTCTGAGCTCCCTGTCGTGAGACTAGCACGGACGAAGGAGTCCTACTTCCACAGGAATACCAAGGTACACTGGGAAGCATATCTCAGAGGAAATATGCAATTATGCCCAACCCGAAGGTGGGGGACTTGGAATACACATATGACCCAGAGGGCTGCATATGGAGTAACACTGGGGTGTCCAGCCGCAGGTGGAATATTTCAACCCCAGGGGTGGCAAGGTGGCTTGCCAAGGGAAAGACACATGCTCAGAGAGACTTACAGTGGAAATACACATGTGGGGGTCGCCCAGAGGGGGAACCATGCACATGGAGGCACCTAGCCAAGCGCGAAAGCTGCCGGTGGCATAACTCTGGCGTTGACGTCAACAGTGCTGGAGGAGACTCAGGGCTTATGAGGCTCACCTGAGGAAAATATTGCACGTACCCCGTCCGTGGAGAGGAATGGCGAGCAACCGAAGACACCTGAGCAGAATCTAGTACCGGCTAGTTGAAGCGAGTACACGAGAAGAAACTGGCTCCACACGGAGATTATAGAATCTCGCGAATGTTCTGGGTGTCGCCCAGCCTGCAGCTCTACAAATGTCTGTTAGCGAGGCGCCATGCGCTAGAGCCCAAGAGGATGCCACACTCCGAGTGGAGTGGGCCGTCACACCAAGGGGGCATGGTCGACCTTGCTGCTGGTATGCCAAAGCAATGGCGTCCACTATCCAGTGGGACAACCTTTGCTTGGAGAGAGCCTTTCCCTTCAGCTTCCCACCATAACAGACAAAGAGCTGATCTGAGGTCCTGAAACACCGCGTTCTGTCTACGTAAGCACGAAGGGCGCGTACTGGACAGAGCAGTGCCAAGGCTGGGTCTGCCTCCTCCAAGGGCAGCACTTGCAGGTTCACCACCTGGTCTCGAAAGGGTGTGGTGGGAACCTTGGGCACAAATCCAGGCCGGGGTCTCAGGATCACGTGAGAGTTAGCCGGCCCGAATTCCAGGCACGCTTCGTCAACCGAAAATGCCTGCAGGTCCCCTACCCTCTTGATGGAGGCCAATGCAACCAGGAGTGCTGTCTTCATTGACAGGAACTTAAGCTCCACTGATTGCAGAGGCTCAAAAGGGAGCACTCTGCAGGGCACTTAAAACCACTGAGAGGTCCCAAGAAGGTACGAGGGGAGGACGAGGAGGATTCAGTCTCCTTGCTCCCCTCAGGAACCTGATGATCAGGTCGTGCTTTCCCAGAGATTTACCATCAACTGCGTCGTGATGTGCGGCAATAGCGGCAATATACACTTTCAGGGTGGAGGGAGACAGCCTTCGCTCCAACCCTTCTTGCAGGAAGGAAAGCACGACACTGATCGGGCATTTCATGGGTTCTTGATGTTTAAAAGAACACCAGTTGACGAAGAGGTTCCACTTCAACGCATAGACATGTCTCGTGGACGATGCTCTAGCGGAAGTGATGGTAGCCACCACCGCTGGTGGTAGGGTACTCAAACCTGCCTCGTCCCGTCCAGGAGCCACACGTGGAGGTTCCAAAGATCGGGACAAGGGTGCCAAAGGGTGCCCCGTCCCTGAAAAATCAGGTCCTTCCTCAGGGGAATTGGTCAGGAAGGTGCTGTCGTGAGGAGTACTAGTTCTGAGAACCAGGTCCGGTTGTGCCAATACGGGGCAACCAAAATGACCTGCTCCTCGTCCTCCCTGATCTTGCGCAAGGAGGCTCACTGGGGGAAATGCATACTTGCGTAGGCCCCGCGGCCAGCTGTGCGCCAGTGCATCCGTGCCGAGCGTGCCCTCGGTCAGGGAATAATACAAGTCGCAGTGGGACGAGTCGTGGGAGGCAAACAGGTCTCTACCTGTGCGTCCCCGAACTGATCCCAAATCAGCTGGACCGACTGGGGATGGAGTCTCCATTCTCCAGCGAGAGGCCGAAGCCGAGACAGCTCGTCGGCTGCCTGGTTCAGGTCTCCCGGGATATAAATGGCTCGAAGCGACCTCAGATGCTTCTGACTCCATATGAGGAGGTGGCGAGCGAGTTGCGACATACGGCGGGAGCGTAGACCACCTTGATGGTTGATGTACGCTACTGTCGCGGTATTGTCTGAACGGACTAATACGTGGTGACCCCTGAGCAACGCACGGAAGCGGTGCAGGGCCAGACGTACAGCCAGCAACTCGAGGCAATTGACATGCCAAAGGCGCTGGGGTCCTGTCCAGGAGCCTGCGGCAGCATGCCCATTGCACATGGCACTCCGGCCCGTAGAAAACTGAGGTTCAACCACGGGGTGAAGGTCTGACGGCAGGCTGGAGTCACTGGGACTTGGAGCGTGCCGTGTTGCCATGCCCACCTCGGGACTCGATCGCGAAGCCAAAGCTGAAGCGGTCTCATATGGAGCAATCCGAGCGGCGTTACTGCAGCTGTGGATGCCATATGCCCCAGGAGCCTCTGAAATAGTTTCAGTGGAACCGCACTCTTGTCGTCGAATTGGTGAAGACAAGTCAGCAGTGACTGCGCGCGCTCGCTCGTACGCTGCGCGCACATGGCGACCGAGTCGATCTCCATAACGAGAAAAGAGATCCTCTGCACGGGGCAGAGTTTGCTCTTCTCCCAGTTGACCCGAAGGCCCAGACGAGCTAGGTGGCGGAGCACAAGGTCCCTGTGTTCGCAAACCTGGTCTCGAGAGTGAGCTAGGATTAGCCAGTCGTCGAGATAGTTCAGGATGCGAACCCCGTGTTCCCGGAGGGGAACAAGGGCTGCCTCGACGACCTTCGTGAAGACGCGAGGAGACAGGGCTAGCCCGAATGGGAGAACCGCGTACTGGTATGCCCGCCCCTCGAAAGCAAACCGAAGGAACGGTCTGTGTCGAGGTAAAATGGAGACATGAAAGTAGGCGTCCTTCAGGTCGATCGCTGCAAACCAATCCTGCGGCCGCACGCACTGGAGGATGCGTTTGGCTGTGAGCATCTTGAACGGCAGGCTGTGAAGGGAGCGGTTCAAGACGCGCAGGTCGAGGCTTGGCCGTAACCCACCGGATTTCTTTGGTACAATGAAGTAAGGGCTGTAGAAGCCGGACTTCATTTCGGCTCGAGGGACAATCTCGATCGCACCCTTCGCCAGTAGGGTGTCGACCTCCGCTCTCATGACAGGGGCATTGCCACCGACCATAGTGAAGCGGACTCCCCTGAAGCGTCGTTCCACACCGTCACCCTCAGGTCACCCTGGCCACCAGCCGAAGTACTGCCTCTCGGGGAGACAGTAGATCGGGGTGTGGATTAGGGGACTCTCGATCGAATGAGCTCATTGAGTCTAGACCGAAGCGCGGAGATGGTCATGTTCCCACAGTGAGAACATGAGTCATCCACAAATGCTGCCTTAGCGTGAGCAATGCCCAAACACACTAAGCAGCGATTGTGCCCATCAGAAGAAGACACATTGCGACCGCAACCAGAAGTGCACGGGCGAGGCATCTTTAAAAAGACGTGCCACGTGCAAGCTCTTTTGTGAGAGGAAAAACTCTGCGGATGTTGAAGCGACCAGGGAGAAACACACTATCTGTCAAATCACTGAGCAGATCAGCAGGGTAATGTGCACTCGCTGGGAATCGCCGTCACACCAACACCGGAGAGTTCGCTCGTCTCGAAGATGAAGAGTGTTGACAACTCAGGAATCAGGATTCTTAGTGGAGTGAAGAATAGCTCTCGGCTCCGAAGCGAAAACATATCTGCATGTTGCCAGCGTACTTCCTTATATACCCCCTGCGTGGGGCGGAGATACGCTATGCAAATTCCGCAGACCCATGGCATTTCATTGCCATTGGCTTGTTTTATATACTCGAAGGTGATAGGCTTTCTAAGCGAAACCCCATTCGTCGTCATCCGACGTAACTTGGAGTGACCTCGAAAGGGAACTTTTTGTTTTTGTTTTTTATCAATATGTGGAGTTTGTGTTGGAGTCTGTGTTTTGCTGGGCGCAGGTCGTTTTTTAGTGTTATCAGACATGTCATAAGTTGCATAAGTCATAAGTCCATGTCATAAGTTGCAGTGCCGTCGCTGTTGAGTGCAAAGTCAATAGGCTAGACGAGGCGAGAGGCTTGGGAGCGCGCATGCAGGTGACGTCGCTGGCGGTAAATCCGACCCAGGACCTTCACATAAAAATAAGAATACTTGCTTTCAGAGGTAATAGCAAAACCCGCAAAGTGGATAATTTTAATGTGAGATTACAACCCCTTCACACACAGGCAATAAAAAAAGGATTTGTTTTGGTAGAAAAGCTACATACAGCACCTTTAAAAGTAATGCGTTACAATATTGTGTTCCTAAAAAAAGTAACTAATTGCATTACTTAGTTTCTTTTTATGGAAAGCAATGTGTTATGTTACTTTTTCTCACCTGGGCTACTTGCTTGTTTATTTTTTAATAACAAAAAGCCTCCGGCTGAAAGAAAAGCAAATTCACATCTCTACAGGGCACAGCTCAAACAATCCTCTTAGGCTACGTTCAGACTGTCAGTCCAAATCCAATTATTTGTGTATCCGATTGGAATCTGACCTTAAATGAACTGTACAGATCCGATTTGTGTGTCCATACAGCTCTTTCGTTTTCCGTAATATCTGCGCCCGTTTTACGTGGCATGAGAAAGTCACATAAACCACTTGAAATCCGATCTGAGAGGTCACACTGAAACAGATTTCCAGAAATGTGATTTGAATAGGATTTCAAACCACTTATGAATGTAGCTCGAAATGGATTTGTAAAAACGCATTTCATGTGATTTTTGGCCGTTCACTCTAGCTAAATTTGATTTCAATCAGATATGCAGAAAAAAACGGATTTGGACTGACAGTCTGAACGTATAGCCTTAGTTGTGCTGCCATTCTGGATTGCAGAAGAATAGGACGCAGGAGAAGAAAGTTCAGCACTCTTCAGCAAAAAAACAAAAACAAACAAGTGATGTTTATCTAAAGTCATTTAATCTAAAGTTTATCTAAAGTCATTCAACTTAGTATGGTTGAATTGGATCATCAAATGTCAGCATCAAAGACACTGGTTTATAAAGTGAGATTAAATACATTAAAGGTGCATTGCGCAACATTTCATGTTAAAAATACCCGTTTTTCTAACCCATACATGCTTAAACAATTGCCTGATGGGCTGAATGAGCCCTTCTCTGATCACTGTGATTGCCTCTATAATCCTGTACAGTAAAATAAATAAGGATTCGGGTCGGAATTTGAGACTGGGCGTGACGTCATGTGCGTTCAGTTGCAGTGTTGCAGTTTCGCTTGTCGCCAGAGGGGGCATAGTTCTGCAAAAACTCAGAGACTTGCGCAATGCACCTTTAAGTATATTTGTGTTATTTAACATTTATTTACTGCAGATTTGCGCGATATTTTGAGTTTGCATTTCACTGTTTTTATTCATTTTGAAGAATACTGAATCTGTTTTTGTGCAAGTGAGATGAGCAAATATCTGCTCACATTAAGTCTACAACTAAAATATCCATCATGTTTACACAGCGCACACAATGCCTCTGCACTTACTCACGATTTATCTCAACATGGGGACAGGAGAGGTGTCAGTCAGTAAATGGGAAAATAAAGTAACTTGCGTTACATGTTTGAAAAGGTACAGTAACTCAGATATTTAGTTGTATATTTAAAAGGAATGCATTACTTTCCTAGTTACTTGAAAAAAGTATTTTTGGCAAATAGTGTAAAAAGAGTAAACAAAGAGTACAAAGAGTGTAAACCTTAGACACATTCATCATGAAGCCTGCAGCAAGGTTTGCAAATTTCGCAAAGATGAATATAAATACTAATATAAAGGTTAATAAAACATTACACTCACATCTTCTGGAGGTTCAGCAGGAACACGTTGGTACCGGTCCGTTTTTTCTCGTTTGTAAAGCTGTCTGGTGTGAAATGATTCGCGCAAACATGAAAGCACAGACGATCGTGGGGAATCCCCGTGAGGGAATCCCCGCGTCAATCCTTTGGGCATATCGCTTCAAAAACAAAACTCAGCCACTGCATCTTCAACGGCTCGGATTTAGGAACATCCAAATGACTGCTGTGTTCCTTATTACATCTAAGAACTGAACACCACAATTGCTTAGATGCCATTCTGCTCCAGCATATCAACAATGGCGGACTACTATGACGACAGCTGTCAGAGCTTGCTCAGGGCGGGTCTTGTGTTGAAACACGGCTGTCAATCACAATCGCGGGAGGGGCGTTGGATATTATGACGTCACAATAACGAACGGCTTGATTTCAGAGAGGGTCAAACATATAAAGAGATTAAAACAAAACGCCTCGGTTACGACTGTAACCTCGGTTCCCTGAAGAGGGAACGAGCGTTGCGTCGAGTTTGACGCTATGGGAACGCTTTGCGTGATGACGTCTTGAAGCACATGTAAAATCAGTCCAATGGTGTGGCGGAACGTCAGAGGCGGGTGACGTCACGTACCAGGAAGCTATAAAAGCCGGTCCGAAACAGAAAACGAAAGCTTCGTAAAGTCTGAAGTCGTGTTGACAGGCATGAAGGAGATATGGCAAGGTGACGCAACGCTCGTTCCCTCTTCAGGGAACCGAGGTTACAGTCGTAACCGAGGTGTTCCCTTTCAAGGGAACTCGCGTTGCGTCGAGTTTGACGCTATGGGAACGTCTATACCAACGCCTCCATAGCTACAAATGTCTGTCCTGTGTGAAATCTGGTGAGCAGCACTAGGAAGACAAAACATGAGACCCTGGAGCAGAGTCTAGATCCAGAGAGTAGAACCTGACGAAAGTGTGCGGTGAGGACCAGCCTGCCGCATCACAGACGTCCTGTAACGAAACTCCTGATATAAGGGCCTTAGAGGCCGCCATACTCCTCGTAGAGTGCGACCGGACAGCCTACAGGAGAAGGCTGTCCAGCCGCCTCATAAGCAAGTGAGATAGTCTCAACCACCCACTGCTCATCCTTTGCTTAGACACTGGACCTCCCTTGTTAGGGGAGCAAATGTCACTTTTACGCCACAGGGCAGCTCTGTGGAAATACGCATCTAACGCCCGAACAGGGCAAAGCAAATTAATCGCCTCCTGGTCCGATTTCGAAAGGGAGGAGGACCTCCAAGTGCCACGAGGGAAACGAGATACCAAAGGGGTCTTTCCCCACAGACATTCCACCCAAAGGACTGTGGTAAGCACCTACGGCCGCCACATAAACCTTTAAAGTGGACGGGGTCAGACCTGCAGTGAACCGGTCCTGCAGGAACTCCAGAACTGTACCAATTGGGCAGTTGACTGGATCCAACCGACGGTCACTACACAAAGAGGTGAATACTCTCCAGTTCAGGGCATAAAGTTTCCTCGTGGAGGGAGCTCTGGACTGTAGAATGGTCTCAACAACCTCAGTTGAGAGACCTGACTCTATGAGCTGGGCCCCCTCAGAGGCCAAGCCCACAGGTTCCACAGTTCTGGTCGGGGGTGAAAAATCGAGCCCCCTGCTTGGGACAGAAGGTCTCTCCTGACGGGTAACTCCAGAGGATGCCCGTCGAGGAGGGATACCAGATCGGGAAACCATACTCTGCCCGGCCAGCGCGGGGCTATAAGAAGCAGGCAAACCCGGTCCCTGCGAACTCTTTCCAGAACTCCCGGGAGCAGAGTAACTGGGGGAAAGGCGTACAGACGTAGCCTCGGCCACGTCTGTACTATAGCATCCAGTCCCAGAGGAGCTGGATGCGTGAGGGAGAACCAAAGTGGACAGTGAGACGTCTCTCGAGACGCAAACAGATCCACTTATAATTTCCATATCAGCTCCACCACCTCGGGGGTGGAGCCACCATTCCCCGGGCCTCGGCCCCTGTCTCGACAGAGTGTCTGCTCCTATATTCTGGACCCCGGGGATGTAGGCTGCCTTGAGTGACATCAACTTCCCCTGGGACCACAAGAGGATATGGCGTGCCAGCGCAAACCCCCTTGATATAGGCGACTACCGACGTGTTGTCCGTATGTACTACACATGGTGTCCCCTGAGACCTGTGATAAAGCTCCTCAGAGCCCGGAAGACAGCTAACATCTCTAGGCTATAGAATGCCAGGAACGATGATGGTCTTCCCACAGACCTTGAGATGAGCGACCCTCAGGATCGCTCCCCAACCCGTGAGGGAAGCATCCGTCGTTAGCAGTTTGCGACGACAAGGAGCTCCCAGCACTGGGCCCTGGGACAGGAACCAAGGTTTCTTCCACATAACCAAGGCACGTAGGCATCACCGCGTGACCTTGATTGTGCGAAATGGGTTGCCCCTCGGGGAAAAACCCTCTGGTCCTGAGCCACCACTGCAGGGGCCTCATGTGCAGCAGTCCAAAAGGTATCCCGTTGGAAGCTGCTGCCATGAGACCCAACAGTCTCTGGAACTGTTTGACAGTGAGTAGCTGGCCTAGCTTTACACTTCTCACAGCTGCCAGGATCGAAGCATGGCGATGACAGGCGCGCCTGCATAGACACTGAATCCCAAACCACGGCTAAAAAAGTGGTCCTCAAAAATAGAGAAGCACACTCTTCTTGGCGTTCAGCCGTAACCCCAACTCTTTCATATGGGCGAGAACAACGTCTCGATGTTGAACCGCCATCTAATGCGACTGAGCTAAAATCAACCAATCGTCGATGTAGTTCGTGATGCGAATACCCCGGAGGCGCAGAGGCGCCAGAGCTGCATCCACGCATTTGGTGAAAGTGCGGGGTGATAAAGCCAGGCCGAATGGAAGAACTCGATATTGGTATCCTTTCCCCCTGAAAGCAAACCTCAGGAACTTCCAATGACACGGACGGATGGAAATATGCGTCCTTGAGGTCTATCGTGACAAACCAGTCCTCGGACTAATCTGTGGAACGATTGTCTCAATGTTAACATTTTGAACTTGAGCTGCATGACAACTCGAAGACCTAAAATGGGACGCAATCCCCCGTCCTACTTTGGAACTATGAAGTACCGGCTGTAAAACCCGGTTTCCCTGTTGGAGGGAGGTACATATTCTATGGCCCCTTTCTCTAACAGAGTGTTTACTTCCTGTTCCATAACCAGAACCTGCTCGGGGCCCACCATTGTGGGCAGGATCCCCATAAACCGCGGTGGGCGTTACCAGAATTGTATCTAATACCCTTTTTCCACGGTCTGCAGGACCCAACGAGAAACATTTGACAGTAGCTTCCACGCTGTCAAAGATTCTACTAGAGGTACCAGTCTCTCGAGACTGGTTTCTGGATTTTGTTGCTGTTGAGTAGTTGGTTCGTCGCCCTGTAACGGCGCACCGGCAGGGAACGACCAAACAGACTGCTCTAGCACCCTCCTCAGAGGGGGCGGGCATCCCGAGGCCACTACGTTTCCGGGTGGACCTTGAGATATGTGCTCGCCGGAGACCGCTGCGCCCTGTAACACCGGAGGCGGCAGGGTTGGCAGAACGGTCCCCTGAGGGCACCGAAGAGAGACGGCACCGTATTTTTCTCCTGCTGTTGAGCAGTCGGTTCGTCGCCCTGTAACGGCGCACCGGCAGGGAACGACCAAACAGACTGCTCTAGCACCCTCCTCAGAGGGGGCGGGCATCCCGAGGCCACTACGTTTCCGGGTGGACCTTGAGATATGTGCTCGCCGGAGACCGCTGCGCCCTGAAACACCAGAGGTGGCAGGGTTGGCAGAACGGTCCCCTGAGGGTACCGAAGAGAGACGGGCACCGTGAAAAGAGGTGTTGACCGCTGCACTTCGGCGGGGGGGGGACTACCCTCATTGTCCTGAGCCCTCGAGCATCAGGACAAAAAATTTACTAAGAGAACCAGCCTCTCAAGACTGGTGTAGATGTTACTCGAGCGACCAATTCAGTGCCCTGTATGGCGAACCGGCAGGGAACGACTGAACTGACTGCTCTAGGACCCTCCTCGGAGGGGGCAAGCATCCCAGGACCACTACGTTTCCGGGTGGACCCTGAGATATGTGCTCGCCGGAGACCACTGCGCCCCGAAACACACAAAGTGGCAGGGTTAGCATAAATGGCAAAGACATCGTGTATAAACACACGCGGAATAAGCCTTGCCCACCAGAGATATATTTTTTATTTTTTATGTCACTCTGAGGGGCTTATTAGGCAATGCCGAAACACTTAAGGACGATGCTGTTGCTAGAGAGAGATAGCTCGCGAGCGTCTCTCCCACCTTTGGCATCTCCTCATAACCATGTCTCTTTAACCAGAAAATAGAGGAATAATCAGATATATGTGGAATTAAACACTCTATATGACACTGGTTTCTCCCACGATCTCGACACCTCAGTATGGAGATCGGGGAAAAACGGCAGATTTCGGCGTTGTGATTGTGCACGTGAGGGCAGGAAGCGTTCGTCAAGTTTATTATTTATTTATTTATTTGAACGAACGTCCTGTTTATAAGATTGCCACACAATACATAGTCTATCGACTGCTCTTGTCACTACATCCAGCAATTCTTCAACATTAACAACATCCAGTTCCTCAGAACTGGACAATTGCAGTGTTTGTGTAACCATCAGGGGGGAAGAAACCGCTGCGCGTGCTTCCGCACCCTGATGAAAAACACCGGATCTATCAGGCAAGGGCTGAGATAAGGCAGAGCCCGTCTCAGACCCCGCTGATAGATCCATTTGCGAACCCCAGGACTGAGATCGCCGCTGTGCCTCGGCAGCAGCGGGACCCGAGCCCTGGGGAGCGCGAGCTTCCCGGAAGAAACTCAGCCGGGATCGGAGCGAGCGCATGGACAGCGCCTCACAATGCACACAAGCCAGCACCCTCGAGTGCTGACTGGGCATGCTCCTCTCCCAAACAAACAATACACAGAACATGAGTGTCCCTACCCGTAATAAAAACGCGGGCAGGGATGCACACACATTCTGAACTGATCGCTGGATTGAATAATGTGACAGACAACAATAAATAGACAGAGACAGATTTCACATAAAGCGCTACTGAAGACACAGAAGCTTTCGTTTTCTGTTTCGGACCGGCTTTTATAGCTTCCTGGTACGTGACGTCACCCGCCTCTGACGTTCCGCCACACCATTGGACTGATTTTACATGTGCTTCAAGACGTCATCACGCAAAGCGTTCCCATAGCGTCAAACTCGACGCAACGCGAGTTCCCTTGAAAGGGAACCACTGGATGGATTTTTATCATGATAGGATGGTTGTGTACAGGCACTGCCAACAGACATTTCAGTGCAATCAACTTGTAAAAGTGCATGTACCATTATATGACCCCTTTAAGCCAAAAGGAGGCATTTTTCTACTAGTCCGTCTGTGTGTAGATCAGTGGCGATTTCTTTAAGACTGCAAGGGAAGCTCGGCTTCCCCTATAATGTCAAAAAATGAATGGTCAAATATGTACTATTGTATTAACATTTTATTGACTAAAATGCGTTAGAAAACGTTTGTCTCAAAGACGAGTTCGTTCAGAATCAGTTACAGGTCGGCTGACTCGATTTCCTTCTCATACATTCCCGTAGCGTCACAGTGCATTTCCCTGTTGAAGCCCAGCGTCCGTTGACTTCAATGGGGCTGCTTCGAACAGTTTTTTTCAGCGCTTCGAAACTAGACGGTCATTGGATAAATGCTGCGATTATGTCCCGCCCACGGACGCTCAGCGTCTCTGGGAGTGAATGGGGAGTGGGCTGGCCCGGACTCCGGGCTTCCGCGTGATGATTGGAGGATCTGTCGAAAGGCTGCGTCTCCTTTTGATTGACAGCGATTTCATACAATAAAAAGTCGCTGATGTTGAAGCTGTTCGAGCTCAGTCCCATCGCGGATTTTTCAAAGACAAACTGCTGCAACCTATTTCTTGGTATTTGCTTGTCGAAATTGCTAGCCAATTTTTATAATGCATTTCACACAATTATACATTTATACCTTTATTATATTATCACTTATGATATTTTTTATATTATTATTATTAGTAATAATTCAAAAATTATTATTAAAATAATTAAAAATATACATTATTAGTAGCATTATTATTATACTTTATTATATTATTATTTATACCTTTATTATATTATTACATACATTTTTCACAGAGCATTTTCTTGAAAAGGAACGTAAAATTTATGTATAAATAAATGAATAATTTTTATGATGTAGGCCGAAAATGAGCTTCCCCTCTTTGAAAGACCAGCAGCCGCCACTGGTGTAGATGGATGTTTTGTCCCATTTTAGGAAAGTAGGTTGAATGGGGTTGGTAGATAATCTGAGAAATAATTATATTTTTGGTAGTTTTCTGATCATCTGTTTTGGTGTCCAAGCCAATTCAGATTGTTTAAGCGCTGCTTCTGCTCCACTGGTCAGGAAAATAAAGAGAAATTCCAAAGTAAAGTGTGGAGAATCATGGAGCGCTGAGCAGAAGTGTCTAGCAAAGCCGGAATAAGAGGAAACAGAAAACATTTTTTAATGATAGTATATTGAATGTACATTTATAATTACCATTTTCATAACTTTGTTTATCATTTTGGATAGATTTTTTGTTTCCCACTGAGCTTGTTGCAACGCGTTATGTTGTTGCATTCTCCAAGTTGCATTCGCCATTGCCTTAGTATCTGGTCATATAAAAGGAGCTTCGAAAATCTTAAGTGTCTCACCTATGATGCCCTAAAATTCAGCTCACTGGGTTTTAAAGTCACCATGTACTCATGGACATTTTTCTGAATGTTAAATCTTTTAAAGTCCTGTGCCTTTCCAGAAAATTAGTCTTTTAAGGATAGTTGGTTTCATGTTTCACAATTTGAAATGATCTGATGGTGCGGCAATTCTGAGAATCATCTGATTCAGTGTCCAGTCATCTGAATGACTCTGAATGACTAAATCTCTCTCTCTCTCTCTCTCTCTCTCTCTCTCTCTCTCTCTCTCTCTCTCTCTCTCTCTCTCTCTCTCTCTCTCTCTCTCTCTCTCTCTCTCTCTCTCTCTCTCTCTCTCTCTCTCTCTCTCTCTCTCTCTCAGTGTGAAACCCCTTTGAGGTTAGTGTGGTGTCAGTGTACAGTCGAATGAGCATATAAATCACATTACAGTCAGTATATGAGTTACAGTCATCTGGAGGATTTATGGGTTTCTTAATCTGAACGTCTTTTGGGAGATGTGTCATAACTGTAAGGTAAACAATTCAGATCAATTGTGTTACAGGAATAGTTCTCTCAAATTATTACAATTCTGTCATTTACTCTCCATATTGCTCCAAACCTGACTTTCTTTCCTCTGTTGAACAAATTTTGAGGGATTTTTTTTTAGGCTGGTTTCTTTCATTCAATGCAAGTAAATAAGGATTGGGGCTGGGAAGCAACAAAAAGGTAAAAAGAAAAAGAAAAGAAAAAAGCACCATGAAAATACTATAATTTAATCATGCTATATGCCAGTGCTTTAAGTGATTTTATGATTATATAGATTCATCTTGCCTTGAATATCTTGCTTGACAGACAGGGGGAGTGTATATGAAAACTGACTGATAAAAATAATAATTGTTTTTGTTTGGTGACATAAGGGATTCATAAACTACCTTTATAATACATTAGAATATTGATATCCTGACATCAGGCCGTCAACAGTGGAAGGCAGAAGCGCCTGGTCTCAAATTTGAAGTAGTTAAAGGCGGGTTCAGGAGCATCCTCCCCAGAGAAAATGTTGATTTCTCTGATCTACATATGTGCATTTTAAGGCGTATAAATGTATTTTACCTCGGTACACCGTGGTAAAGTACCAAGACCTTGGTGACCTCATAGCTGGCTACGGCCATGGTCATGATTCACTCGTGGCAAGAACATAGCTAATGTAAACAGTGTTTTGCATGTGTTTTTATGTGTGTGTCTCTCTCACAAAGAAGACTTCAGGAACTGAGGGGTGATCTGTCAGGTTGATGGCCAATAAACAGAACAGAGAAGGGTCAGTGGAAGCACATATCAACCCTGCAGGCATCCAGACTGCATAAAATCACCATATATAGGCCTACTTAAGAGTTATTAAATGTCCATAAAATCATTAGTAAGCTAAAACAAAAAACTAGTCTAGAGAAGAGCTTTTTTTTTTAAATAGGCTATATGCACTGTATTGCATAATCATTGTTGTTTTACTTAACCTGTTAGTGATGTCTTCATAATTTAATGTAGGCCTATGTTTAAAAAAAAAAAAATGTAATGAAAACAATTTATTAGTTTATTGTCATTTAATAATAATAATAATGTTTATATATGATTAATAATAATACTAATTAAGAAGTACATTTTACTATACAATAGTTTCTGTCATAATTTCTTCAAGTTAAACCAAACTTTTATTTTGGCAGATTGTCAAATACCTTTGAGTTTTGGTGAAATGAAGTGAAATGCTTGTGAGGTGAATTTGCATTGATTGTACAGCCTTTAAATTCATTATTCAATTCTAACTATTTAATTGTGTAAGATAAATATTTATTAAATTAATAATTATTTATCCAAAATGAGCCCAATTCAGTGACATTCTCTATATTATGCAGTAAATTATGTTTTAATAATTGGATTCTGTCCACATTCCATCCACATTTTTCTGCATTTTGGAAATCATTTGGCCCTACATTTGAGACAAAATTGATAAATAAATATAACTGAGAAAACTCCTGTGCTACAAACCAGTGTAGACACACTGAAGACACACTGAAAATTTGGTCATCACTTTCAGACAGCATTTGAATGGAGCAAATTTTTCATTATTTTTAACATCAGAAATCCCCTCACATAGATTGGACTGGAAAATGAAAACAGCCCAGATATCTTCACATGCGTCATTCATTGATTACTTCTGCTTTGTTATGTAGATGCTCAATGGAAGAACAGAGACAGATTTTCATTGAAAATTCTGACAGGCGTTTGTGATTTTGTTCAGATAGTGTTTTTGTATAGATGTCATCCAATATTTTAGATAAGGGATATTCTTCTCTTCTGATTTAAATCTTTTTATTCCAGACTGAGAACAAAAGCATCTCTTTCTAGCTCGACTTTCATTCTTTGACTTTCTTATGTGAAAAGGTGTTACAAGAACTCTAATAAAGCACCTTTGATGTCACACCAGATCGGATACAATCAAAAGCTCAGTAGCTCAACCTCTGCCGGGTTTTCTTGCACTGAGAAGGTTTCTATTGTTTTAAGATGTAGTGCGCTGAGTCCAAGAGTCATGTTAAGAGAAAAGAGTGAGGAAAATTGATCTGATGTGGAAAAATGAGAAGGAGCATTTTAATGAGTTAAGGTCTGAAAGACACAGTAAACTTCAGTCTTGTTTTCTTGTTTTAAGCGCTAAAAACACCTGTTTACAATCAACAAGAGTGACACCTGCCTTAAAAATGTTTTACCAAATTGATACTGTTAACTATTTAGGACTGATGAGGGTTGCATACAGGATGCACATCATGTCTTCGTAATATATTAACATTATACTCTCTTTAATAAATATATGTTCTGACAAAAATTAGATACAAGTGTCATTGATTGGTGTATAATAAAAAAAAAATCAGCATGAAATGAAAGTTGCTATTGTCCCTTCTTCCCTATTTTGACGCATATTCAAGCAAAACAGCTTCGCGAACAAGAAAAACTGTGGGAATTTGATTTTTTCCATTGAGAATAGATTGCCATATTTCACCTTCATCAGCTCCACACACTCATCAGGGTTATTGTATGGACTAATTACCTGTGGTTTCCTATGTGTGTTGTTTCTTCATCTCCGCTACCTCCTGGTATTATCTCCTGTCTCCAGTTCCTCCAATGGTAATCTCCAAAGACCTGTAAAGGATAGTGTGAAGACCCCGATATACTCATGGCAAAGTTCTTTTTTGTTCTTTGTTTAGGGGTAAAATTAAGTTCAGTGCAGTTCAGTTCAGAAAACTCAGTGACATGTTATATCAGTGAATTATTTAAATAAAGTAAATTGTGTCAATGCATAGGCTATTGAAACGTTATTTGTGGGATGCATATTGCTGATTATTGCCTGTCATTCACTCAAATTAATAGATCACTTCAAAATGAAAATTCTGTCATCATTTATTCACCCTCAAGTTGTTTCAAAACTGTATGACTTTCTTTCTTCTGATGAACACAAAGAAAGATATTTTGAAGAATATGGGTAACCAGACAGTTGATGAACCCCATTGACTTCCATAGTAGGAAAAAAATATATACTATGGATGTCAATGGGGTACATCAACTGTTTTTGTTACCGACATTCCTTAAAATATCTTCTTTTGAGTTCAGCAGAAGAATGAAATTCATACATTCAAACATAAATTAATGATGATTTCGAAGTGAACTAATCCTTTAAGTTAATGGTGTTAGTGGTCGCAGACGGTTTCATTCATGGTCCTTTATGTCGGATATGACTGACCGACATTGAGTAGCCAACATCTTGGATAAGATTCCTAAAAGTTTTGGACCTACAGCACACATTACAGACATGCAAGTGGATGTCTAAAGTATAAAGAAATAATAAAGCAGTCTTTTAAACTCCTTGATTTCGCTTAACTTTAAATATAATCTGAATGCACAATAAACTATCGTAAAATGTATTTACATTTCTCGATTGAAAGGCTTTTGCAGGTTTTAATAAAATGTTATTTAATACCAGTAGCCATAAGCATATTTCCAGTACGTACCACAGGCTTGCATATAGTAGGCTAGGATCGCCAACTCACTCATCAGACTCCTCAGTAATCCTCTGCAAACTTCCACAGTTGGTTGAACCGCCACAGTTGGGTCTTTTTGAGTTGGACATGTTACTTCGGCTTGAGTCATCAACCTGGAACTAAAGTTCGATTCAGTTCAATAAATGAAATGGCTCGATCGGTTACATCCTGTGAACCGGCTCAAGAGAACGATTCGTTCAAGAACCAAACATCACTAATTCAGCTACAATAATCTCAAAGTGTGTGTGTGGTGCAACTCACCTGGACTGTTTGCAATATCCTTTTCTGCTCTGTTGTCTGCAAAAGCCTTTGCTTGCCGTGTTTGCTCATCAATATACCACATTTGTGTTTCACCGTATATCTATGGAAAATTGACATGTTCACCCTTTACTCAAATAAAATATTTTTTTTTTTTAAAAGGATTGTGTAAGCATATTGTGTAGTGGTGCTTGGAGTTAATTGTTTTATGTGATAATGCAATGAAACAACAAATTTTGTGGAAATATTTTTTTGACAAAGCTGTCATACAAAGAAACACATGCAAAAACAAGCGAGAACCAAAGCAATATTAATAACTGATCATGTTGTAGTCAATTTATGCTTTTCCTGCAATCTTGTTTTTCTATTTTTAGTTTGTTTTTACATATAAAATAAAACCTGTAGCTGTAGTTTGTCTTTTTTGTCTTATGATTTTGTCAGATGAAAGTTTAGTGTTTTGCTCTTCCCTCATATTTAAAAATAAAAAAAAATACATAAACATAAAGTATAAACTAGTACAAATAGGAGCTGAGACTGTAGAAGAACTGAAAGAGAGAGAGTGAGGGATATGATCAATACAAAAAAAAAAAAAGCATTCGTCAGGCTAATCAGGACTATTAAGAGAGCAAGAGTGTGTAAAAACGCTACGCTCAGCAATCAAAATATGGTTTTGATGGACTGCCAATAGTGAGCAAACCCTCATTGGAGAAAACACCATAAATCAAAATCACATCTGATGAGTGAAATTTACAGACAGAGGTTTAAGGTCTATATGGCTCTGGAATGTCTCCAGTCTCGTTTAACAATAAAACTGTAAGAAGCTGTGGAAGGAGAGAAAGAGACAGACACAGAGCGAATTTAGCCATACTCCACTGTGAAAACATGCTTGATCTTTAAAGTCAGCACATTATGGATTTTCATGCAGGCGTATAAATGCCTTCGACTTTTGATTAGAAGGTTTGTAAACATGTCTTTTGCCTGAAAGATATTGTTCTTCGGCCATAGAGAAGTCCAGCACTAGCATATGTGAAGCTTAGCTTTGCGTATTCATGTGAAGAATGGCTCCAAACATCAACCGCTGCAGATTGTGGGAATTAAAAAAAAGTCAACAGAAATACGACTACTCATTTAGACTGTGTCATATGTAAACATTAACCTTTTCCTCATTAAAAATGATTCACAGTCAGAAGCAGGAGATACTGTGGAGGTCAGATTCACCTCTAATGTAAATGTAGTCTGAGCTTTGTCGCAGTTTTATATTTAGCAAATTGCAGTGACATTACTTTGCAGATTGGGTGGGGAAAATACATCTGCATCTATTTCCTCCACACAAAACAAACTCCCTGAAAAATCCCGCTGGTCTGTGAAATTACAACATTAGCTTTTACAAGGCCTTCGTCAGCACACGCACACACAAAGATGAAAACACAAAACCCTTTGGAGAGCCGACATCTGTATTGCCATACAGAATTAAATATTCAATACCAGAAAACTTTCGAGGGAAACAACATTCAGTATTTTTCCTTTTATTCTGAGAGCCTCACAAGTATTTGACCGAAACATTGAATTGTTTAATAAAGTTTTTTATTAATTTCTTTTTAACCATTTATTCTGTGTTTTCTTTCCTTCCTTTAAAAACAAAAGTCTAAAACTTTTCTCTCTCTCTCTCTCGGTCCTGCTTGTCTTTAAATGTGCAATATCAAGCTAAACTCTTTCACTATGCCATCTGTCATCTACTGTATGACCAGATCCCTCACTACTTGAAGTCTTTATCAAATGATTTATCAGTGCACATTATCTGTCAGGAAACACAGACTTAGCCTGACATCACTTTTGGCCACTACTGCAGTTAATTCTGGCTGTCTTTCAGTTTTGATCCTACTTGATCTCAGTGCCGCTTTTGACACTGTTGATCACTCAATTTTAATTACTCGTCTTGAAACTGTTTTTGGGGTTTCAAATACTGCTCTTAATTGGTTTAAGTCCTACCTTTTTGATCGGAAGCAGTTCGTTGCCATGGGTGGATTTAGATCTGAGGTTAATGTTGTGCAGTCTGGCGTCCCCCAGGGGTCAATTTTGGGCCCTCTTCTTTTTAATGTTTATGTTTATCCTCTTGGCCAGCTTTTGAGATCTCTTGGTCTAAAATTTCACTTCTATGCAGATGATACTGTCATGATTCTGCCATCTTGTTCTTGATTTTCTCTTGTCTTGTGGCAGAATCATGACAGGCCCATGTTTTTATGTGCAGCACATGGCCATTTGTTTGGCCATGTGCTTGCGTTGTCTCGTCACGTTACCCCGCCCCCTTGTTACCCTTGTTGAGTCTTCATTATTACTTCACCAGTGTCACCTGTTATGTTATCATTAGTTCCCTATTTAATCCCCTTGTGTTTGCTGTCTTGTGCTGGTTCATTGTCAATCAATGTGAGATCTGTCCGTGAGTAAATCTGTTGAGAGTCTTGTCTAAGTAGATGTTTGATCCTGTTACTGTTATAGTCAAGTTTGTCTAGTGTTAGTCTAGTTTAGTCATCCCTCGTCTGTCTTGCCCTTGTTTTGCCCCCTCGTGGGTTTTGTTTTCTCTGTTTTGTCACAATAAACGGTGTCTGAGCATTCAGTCTGCTTTTGGGTTCGTCATCAGCCTCCTTCCACATGACAGAATGAACCAGCCAAGAAAGAACCCAGCAGACAGTATGTCCTCCCAGCTCAAGCGACAATCTTTTCAAGGGACCCGGTTGGTCGTGTTTCGCGGGATCCGTGGAGGCCGCAGTAGAGGAGGTGATCGAGAGGGTTCTACAAGGGCTTCTTCCTCGAGATCTCCACCATCTGCCTCACTGCCAGTGATCCCGGAAGGTCGTGTGTTAGCCGTTGCTACGCTTGGGGACCAAGCCCTCTCTACCTCGACTCCCAAGACACCTACCATATCCATCAGTCTCCGCGGAAAACGAGGTAGACGGTTGTCGTGGGAGTCAGCTTCAGAGTCCTCCTCCACAGAATCTACCTTGCCTGCAGTGGTATCCCCTGTTCCAGCAACGGTCCTCGCTGCTCCCTCCTTACCGGTCACAAGTCCGGCTACGGCCTCAGCCCCGCGACCCAGGAGAAAGAAGAGGAGGAGGAGAGCCCTCTGTCCTCTGTCTCAGTCTTCCCCTGGGTCTGTGTTGACTCCCCAACCCGCCGTTACTGCAAGCGCTGTTCCAGAGCCCGCTACTGCAAGCGCTGTTCCAGAGCCCGCTACTGCAAGCGCTGTTCCAGAGCCCGCTACTGCAAGCGCTGTTCCAGAGCCCGCTACTGCAAGCGCTGTTCCAGAGCCCGCTACTGCAAGCGCTGTTCCAGAGCCCGCTACTGCAAGCGCTGTTCCAGAGCCCGCTACTGCAAGCGCTGTTCCTCAGCCCACTGCCGTGAGTGCTGAGGAGAAAGCAGCAGCTGATTCTGCTGCCGAAGCTGTCTTGCGCTCTGTTTCGGCTCATCAAGAGATGCCTGTCCTCGTTGCTGCTGAAACATTTGCAGAATATCTAAAACGTCTTGTCCAGATTCTAGAAGCCCCTGTCATGTCTAGTCCTAAGTCCACTGAGTCTGTGAGCGCCGTACCCCAGTCAGCTGCCGTGAGCGCCGTACCCCAGTCAGCTGCCGTGAGCGCCGTACCCCAGTCAGCTGCCGTGAGCGCCGTACCCCAGTCAGCTGCCGTGAGCGCCGTTACAGAGACAGCCACAGACAACGCTGTTTCCAAGGCGGAGATGTGGAGCGTGGGATCTGAGTCAGATTCTGTGAGCTCCATTCCTCTCTCCGCGCCTCAGCCGCCTGCTACACCCCATGTCATGTGTCATGTTGTGTCCCCTGCTGTTCCCCCGGTCTGGTTTCCTGTTTCTTCGCCCTCTGTACCCCTGTGTGTTTCCCCGGTCACCCCTGTCACCACATCACCCCGGACTGTTTCTCCCAAGACTGTTCCTCATGTGTCCCCATCCATGTCTGCCCGGACCCCTCGCCGTCAGCCCTCGTCCTGTCCACCCAAGACCCCTAGTCCGCCTGTTCTCCCTGGACTGCCCCCCAAGGACTTTGTGTTTCCTCCACCTCCTCTGCCCTGTTTATTGTTTTTGATTTTGCACCCTAACCCTGTGATTGTTTTTTTCATCTTTGCCATTAGTGTTATTCGTCATGTTTTGTTGGTTTGTGTCCTTGTCACAGTCTGTTATGTCTCGTGTTTAGTTTCCCTTAGGGAGCGTCTGGTAGCCGCTCCTTAAGGGAGGGGTTCTGTCATGATTCTGCCATCTTGTTCTTGATTTTCTCTTGTCTTGTGGCAGAATCATGACAGGCCCATGTTTTTATGTGCAGCACAGGGCCATTTGTTTGGCCATGTGCTTGCGTTGTCTCGTCACGTTACCCCGCCCCCTTGTTACCCTTGTTGAGTCTTCATTATTACTTCACCAGTGTCACCTGTTATGTTATCATTAGTTCCCTATTTAATCCCCTTGTGTTTGCTGTCCTGTGCTGGTTCATTGTCAATCAATGTGAGATCTGTCCGTGAGTAAATCTGTTGAGAGTCTTGTCTAAGTAGATGTTTGATCCTGTTACTGTTATAGTCAAGTTTGTCTAGTGTTAGTCTAGTTTAGTCATCCCTCGTCTGTCTTGCCCTTGTTTTGCCCCCTCGTGGGTTTTGTTTTCTCTGTTTTGTCACAATAAACTGTGTCTGAGCATTCAGTCTGCTTTTGGGTTCGTCATCAGCCTCCTTCCACATGACAGATACCCAGATCTATATTCATTTTAGACCTGATGAAATTGTGCCTGTTAATTTTCTTTCTGAGTGTATTTCTAAGATGAAGGAATGGATGACGGATAATTTTCTTTGTCTTAACAGTGAAAAGACTGAGATTATGCTTGTTGGTTCACCCTACCATCTACGCAAAGCAGAGCCGGTCGCTCTAACTCTTGATGGCTCAAATGTGGAGTTCCAAACAAAATTGAGGAATCTAGGAGTAATTTTTGATGCCAATCTAACGTTTGAGCCACATGTTCTGAATACTGTTAAAATTTCATTCTTCCATCTTAGAAATATTGCCAGATTGCGTCCAATGCTGTCATTTACTGTTGCTGAGAGATTGATAAACACTTTTGTGTTCTCCCGTATTGATTACTGTAATGCCTTGTTAGCTGGCGTGTCAAAAGCTACCTTAAACAGAATGCAGGTTTTACAAAATTCAGCTGCCAGAATCCTTACTAGAACTAATATACATGACCATATTACTCCCGTTTTGGAGTCTTTGCACTGGCTTCCCATTAGGTTTAGGGTGGACTTCAAAATTCTGATGCTTACTTACAAGGCACTGCATGGTTTAGCACCTCAATACTTGACCGAGCTTTTAACTCCATATACTCCAAAACGTGATCTTCGTTCTTCGGAATCTGGTCTTTTAACTGTTCCCTCAACTCGTTTAAAATCAATGGGAGACAGGGCTTTTTCTTCATTAGCTCCAAAACTTTGGAATTCTCTACCGATTGAGATTAGGCAAGCTAAATCTTTTGGTATTTTCAAATCACAGCTTAAAACTCATTTTTTTAGGTTTGCTTTTAATTGATTTAATGTTTTTTATGGTTATTTTACAGTGTATTATGTCTCTTTGTGTGCTGTATTTTTGTTGTTTTAATTGTTTCTGTACAGCGCTTTGAGATGTACATTTAAAGGCGCTATAGAAAATAAAGGTTATTATTATTATTATTATATTACTGTATATATTTATCTACTGTATATAGACATCTATAGACAGATTCCTAAGAAAACTCAGATATATGCGATATGAGCTTGTTTGAGATTTCGTTGTTTCTGTAAAAGAAGTCATCGATCAAGGTTTTGACATTATCATCTGTAAGCACTTTCTAATAATGCAGCTCCTTTCATTTCTCAACCAGTCAGCAGCTTCAACATCTGTTCCTGAAATCTCCTCAATTCCAAAAAAAAAAAAATAAGAAAAGAAAATGGACAAACGGACTTGCTTCCTTCTCCAGAACTTTTAGAGGTTAGTGCTGGCAAAGCATTGTGTTATCAATCGGTATTGTTTTTGCAGTTATTTAGTGGCCTCACCTGTTTCATACTCATTGAACGTCACTCAGTAAAGCCTACTGGGATGCATAGCTGATGAAGTGGTAACACAAAAGCATTTGCAGTCTATGCTGGCTGACATTTTTATTGTCTCCTGCTCTGGACTCATGGGCTGTTCAGAATATTTTGAATTTCTTTGCCTCTGAATGATGCCTTTGAAACTGACCACATGACACTTTTCATATTTGTTTTTTTTTTATAACTTACTGAATTAAGTCAAGCTTTGTCTACGGTTCTGTTTTCATCTGAAGTGACTGTTGGAGTGTAATTCATTAATTGTGGTTTTATTCCCTTTGAGGTCATTGTTTTAGTAAGGTTTTTAACAAGATATTTTCAATTAAAATTGTACTTGATGTCTCATTTATTTTCACAGCTTGTTCAGTGGGTCCCATGGTTAAGATATGCTTTCATACTGCTAATAATAAAGCTAATAATAGCTAATAATAATAAAAATTCATGTGAGCACTGGCATTAAAAAGCGTAAGAGACTTTACAACATTTAATATACAGTATATGTATTCATATCCAATGTTAATATATTATTTTGTTATACACACAAACACACACACAACTCGATTATCATGTTGAATTGAATAGGATAATATTGTACCATATTGATATACAAATACAAAGAGAAAGAATTCTCCATTCTTTATCAACAACATGAAGTGCATTAAACATTATATCAGGGTTTCCCAAACTAGGGTTTGTGAATGAACTGCAGGGTTTTAATCATCAAATTAAATGATCCTAAACCTAAGTTACTAATTAATTAAATCATAAAAATGTCAAATTTAAATTAACAATTCTGAAAAAAATACAAATTACAATAAAAATGTGTTTGAAAGAGAAAAAAGTGCCCCAAATACATAGAAATACAGGGTTAAATGACTCACTAAGTGATAATTCAAATAATAAATGTGTTTGTCAGGAGAGAAATGATTTCTATAAATCCAGGCATCAAATGCCTTGTGGCCTCTATATACAGTATATAATGCATTTCATTTTAATAAGATTTGTCTTATGAAACTAAAATACGTTTTTAGAAAATAATAGTGATTTTTCTTTTCTTCAAAAGTTATGTATAGTTTTAAGGTTTATGTGTCCTTTGTTATGTGACTCTTCCCATCTTGCTGTCTCCTTTGGATGGATCCCTTACTTTATAGCTTTCCTCATATGTATGTCGCTTTATATAAAAGCATCTGCTAAATACATAAATGTAAATGTAATTGGATTGTGGTTTAGCTGAATGGCCTCTGTCCGTGGTGCTGATCAGCCTAATTTATTTGCATAATAGTATTGGATCTGTCCATGGTTCTGAATATTGCATGACAACTATATAGAAGGAAATTACATTGAGCTTATTTCAACCGTTTCTTACATTCATTAATTCAGAATCTGACATCAAAGAAAATGTACTTTAATTCAGTAGATATGTGAAAGTGCCTTTATATTATAGGGCTACACACTGAAAACATACTATAGGACAATAATAATCCTGATACATGTCATGATGGATGGAGCATTCAGGGAAGCCTGGCTTTTAGCGTTAAATATGAATGGCTTTCATCAGCTTCATTGACGCAGTAAGATCCTGCTATAAGATCATTTTACTGCCAATGAAATAGGGGATGATCATTTATTTCCTCTTGTTTCACATTTGTTTAGCACAGCTTTTTTTAAATGGCTAGTGCTGGTGCTGGTGTTTAGCGTGCATACACTTACCTCAACTGTTAGTTCCTATTTGGCTGGGTTAGACCCTACTCTGAAGGAGGAGCTAATTTAGTTTCCCCAAAAGGCGTTCCTAGAACTAAAATCGTTCCCAGTTCCAAATCACGCCAAAAAGCATGTATTTCCGCCATAAATTCTAGGAACTAAGAAAAGGTTCCTCTGGTGCAAAAGCCCCTTATGTTTATGTATAGATTTTCAAAGACCAAAATCTGGTCTAGGTGCTCAATAAATAAATAAATATTGAGGGAATAAACCTTCAGATTGCTTATTTACAGTTGTCTCTGCATATTAAGCTGGAATAGGAGAACATCAAAAAGCCTGCATCACCTATTTTGTTCACAGAATATCTCTTTATAATGTTGTTTAATGTGTTTCTGTTTCATTTAGTTTTGGGAGCTTTTTTAGCTTTAACTGACATGGCTATAAATGGAAAAGTAGAGATGAGACAGAGGGAATGGGATCAGGACATGACCCAGGTCATACTTAAACTTGTCTCCCTGTGAGTCAACATCTCTTATACTGTATGTTCTGAACATGCCCACAGCCCATAGTTCTAACATCTACTATTGTTTTCATTTCATTTGTGTTTCTTTAATTTTAGTTTTGCAGGCTGTTATGACCAGTCAGAGGAGTCCTGAAAGTGTCGAGTTGAAAATCTGTCTAGAGCAGCACACTTAGAACAGCAACTTTGAGGACAGGACCGTTTTTATCTGACGCTGCTGAATATTTATTGAATTGCTGATTAAAGCACCGTTGATGACTGTTGGACTTTAAAAGGGTGGTATAATGCCCTTTTCACAAGATGTAAAATAAGTCCTTGATGTCCCTAGAGTGTGTATGTGAAGTTTTATCTCAAAATAAAATTCTCGGGTTAGTGATGTAACCCCTTTAATGGAGAAGTTTGGAACGTTTTAAGCAGACATCACATCAGCATCATAATGTTTGAAGCTCATTCTTTAGTGTTCTGAATTTCAAACATAATGTCTTCGTTGGCTTTTACTATGTCCAGACATATCTATGTGTGAAATGGCATTGGTAGTTGAAAATGTCATGAGATGATGCCTAATGAACATCTTGAAAGACTTTCATGTTTCCCACTTCCTTTTTTTGTGGTCATGGAAAAAATATGACTGCTATTTATTTGTAACTGCTTGCCTATTGCCTATTGTTACATGTTCAGAGCAAAATAATGGATCTTTCCAAGACATGATTGCACTGCTGAAAGACACTGACAGATAGAAAATGATGCAGTTTTGAAATTGACATGTTTGAGAAAGATTACAGGTGTTTATGCCACCAAACTTCAAACTCAATACACACACCCTGTTATCAAGGTGAATGTGTGAAAGGACAGCTTGATATTGATGTGATGCGTGCATATTTGCTCCAGTCTCTTCATTCAGCCAATCACTGTCCTTCTCTGGCTGAAAACAGTGGGTGGTCTGTCATCCACCTGTAATCATTTGGATTTCATCTGGAAGTTTTTCATTTGGAGAGGTTTATTTCATAATGATGGTGTGTGTGTGCAACACATTTACAGAATTCCTCCAGGTGTTGACGTGTGAGCGACGGGGCCGCTGGATGTATAACTGCAGTCCATATGGCTTTGATTTAACCTCTATGGATGAGCGAAAAAACAAATTACGTCTCAAGAGACATCTTCATGCGCAAAGACACACTCCTGAGATTCTGTGTGGTGCATTAGGGTAAGCAGCTGCGCTGGATGCTTGTATAGTAAGACACTAAGGTACATATTCAGGCGCTCTAATGCACACATGTATACGGGAAGAAACTCAAGGAGAAGCACTCGTTTTCTTTTTCCCATCTAGGAGGACTATTGATCTCCAGAGGCATAGTGTTTCTTTTTTTGTGAGCTGCTGGAGATAAATTATTTCTGTTTTCTGAAGCCCAGATTTTGTTTAGATTTGATTTGAGCCAGCGGCTTCTCCCAGCAGCCAATGCTTGCTTCAGTTGAAATGAATATTTGTCACTGAATGTAAATGTATATTTCATTTAATAAGTAAGCATATTGCTGAAAAGTGAAGTTATTGGCAGCAGAAGTTCAGTTTTGTATATAGGCCTACATATTTTACCTGTAAAGGTTAAATGTCTGAAATGTATAAATCTGAATGAATATATTTTCTCCTTGGAAATTATTTTAATTGATTCTCTTTTTTTAAAACTACTTCAGTGTAGAACATTAAAATCATTTATTGAGTAAAATAGTTGTATTAGTTTTATTAGGTAAACATAAAATGATTTAGTTTATATTTCTTTAGAAAGAATCCTAATTTCTATTAATTTTCCACTCAGGTATGCGATATGGTGAGTATATAAGCTTCCAGTGGTATTCTGCCTGTGTTTTCTCTTCCACAATCGCTGTTATGTCTCAGAGAAAGATCATTCTCTGCACGTCACTCATATTATGTTTTCCTACACTGCAGTTTTCTGTTCCTGACATATTAAAAAAGCTAATAAACATAGAATTAACAACAGCATATGAGTTGTATGTGATTTTTCTTATGATTTGGCCTTTTTTTAGGCCATACAACATAATAGGCCATACAAATACAACATATTTATGCCTCACCATATGACCAAAATCCAGATTAGATCGCAATCGGAAGTTACTGCAAACACTCTATGGTGGTTTTCAGTGAGTTTTGAGTAAAAGCATAGCATTAATCTCATAAATTGTCATGTGAAGCTTGATGCTAATCGTTATATATTGCTATAATTCACCTGTTACCCAGAATTCATGTAAGGTCATAAGAAAATATTTTGTTTTGTTCTCTAGAATGATTTTTGATAATAGGTTCAAATCAGGATCAAAGGGTTGTGGATGGGCAAACCATGTGATCCCAGAGAAAAGAAATGCCACAACTTTCCTTTGACAGCAGTGTTCTTGTCATATTTTCTTCCAACACAATGTAATGGTAAGATTTCCATCTACTGAATGTAAGCTTTTCCATCTCTTCCAAGCTGAATGAATCACTATAAGTTGAGTAAGGAACAGAGAAGCATATCACTTGGGATGTGAAAGGTAGATCAGCAGCACGCTGCCTGTCTCTTCCCCTGATGACTAAATAACCAATATCTGACTGCAGCAGCCCAATTATACATGTCCTGAATACTTTTATGTGTATGTGTTTGTGTGTGCTTACATGTTCCATGCTGTGTTTGACTGAGGCTGACCTGTGTCAACTGCTCCTGTGTGACATAACAAATGATTGTGATTTTAACGGTCAAAGACTGTAAAAATGTTACAGTGAACTGTAAAATACCGTTAAATTTAGTTTTTGGAAGTGAAAAAGAAAAAGTCATTGTATAATTTACAGTGAAAAAACGTAAATTGACATTCCCACAATTCCCTGCGTGACACTTCACATTTGATGTATTTTTGTATAAATAACTATGTTTCGTCATAGTTTTCTTAGTTTTTTTCTAATCAGTTATGTATATTAGGGTTTTATGTTACAATTAATGTTGTTAAATTAATGTTTATTGCATTTCTAAAATTTCACATGTGTTACCATGATGGTGTTCAGTGTTTGTATTAATGAGACTGTGCAGCTTCTATATATTAGTATTAACTTTCTTATAAAAGAACTGCTTGTGATGATCTTTAATTCATCATGTGACTTACATAACCACTGTGATTGGTGGTTGTCAGTGTATTACTACGGTACAAAACAGAATACTGGTAAATACTTCAATAGGATAGAAATTTAACATTATATCAGATAATTAAATACGGTTTATTACTGTAAATTTAAGTAAAGTCTATAAAATCAAAAATGTTGCTACCATATTTTGTACGGTAAATTTCTGGCAACCACAGCTAACGGTATTTTACCGTAAATGTAACAGATTTTTTTTTTTTACAGTGCATGCACATCTCATGTACTGTATGTTACATTGTATGAATTTAACACATGTACAAACATTTTCCAGACACATGAGAGAGTTGTTAATCTGGCTTTAGCTTAATGTTAGAGAGTAAATCGTGTGTGTGTGTGTGTGTGTGTGTGTGTGTGTGTGTGTGTGTGTGTGTGTGTGTGTGTGTGTGTGTGTGTGTGTGTGTGTGTGTGTGTGTGTGTGTGTGTGTGTGTGTGTGTGTGTGTGTGTGTGTGTGTGTGTGTGTGTGTGTATGTATACATTTCTAGTTCAGTCATGAAACTGTAGAGGGAGCCGGCTGATAGGTCATTTACATGCAATCTGCAAGCAATCACATCATTACTGTATGGAACAACCTGATTGGCCTCTGCTGAATTTTGAATTGCAGTGTGACACTTAACAAGACTTTGCAAAGTCAATATTTTTTTTAGTTACTTTCTATGATTTATATCTAACAATTTTGTAGTGTATCAGGCACCAAACAAAGTATCCATTTAAGTCCTTTCTGCTTTGGTTTCCAAGAAAGCTCGCTTTTTCTTTAAGTGCCAAGGATGCTCTTTGATATGTGTCAGAGCTCCAGTACACCTCTCAGCTCAAGTGTCTTGCACCACTTAAACATCCACATGTACAGTGTTATTCACCACTTTAACCTCCACAGGAAAAACATTACTGATGATACCATGGAAGGACTTTTTTGAGTTTGCTAGGCAGTAAGAATGTAGGATTTGGACATTGTGAACCATAAATAGTGAAAGCAAATGAAAGAGTTAACATGTTTTTGACCTTAGAACAGAGAAAAGCCCTGGCTATAGCTGTTTTGAATGTTTCTTTTTCTCTGAATGTCGATATGACATACATGACATACAACCATATGTATCTAGAGACAGAATCATTCGCCCTTCCGTCTTTGGTGTGCTTTGGGGAACAAGGACACACATCATGTAAAAGGGCTTTACGAATCTTGCTTTGTTTGGAATCCTGCATCTTTAGCTCAATAGAGAAATTGATTATTAACAATAATGTATAACCTTTCTAGATACACCTAACATGAGCTCTTGAGATAAAGGGAAGAAATATGCTTATTTAAAAGATTTCAACTTCATTTTAATGATGTTTAATTGCTGTATTCCTGGTGAAAAATTATGCTACCCTCAGCACTGTCAAGGAAAATGATGATGCAAATTATGTAATCGATTCAGCCTCCCTATATTCTTAAACAACTTGCATATTTGCATCAGTATTATTTATATATTATTATAGTATTTGTTAATATTTTGAATTAGATAATTTGATGCATTTGTGCTTTTCGTTTAAAAATGATTTCTGTTTTAGTCATTTAGTAAGAGTATTAATTTCAGTTATTTCAGTAGTATTTTATTTCAGTTAGTTGCCAAAGCAACATTATTCATTTTTAGTTTAAGTTTTTTAATTGTAAGTTTAAATGTTTCATCTAATATGTATGTTATTTCAGTTTTACTTGAATTAATTAAAACTATTTTATTATAGTTTTAATTAACAATAACAGCGATTTGCATATAACTAAATATTATAATAAACGTCAAATATATTGTTTCTTTTTTCACCCATAATCCATGACTGTCACACACAGGCTTGGACACAATGACTGTAACAGAGATGGATCGGTTCAACCCCACATTGCACTGCTATAAAGAGTGTACAGCCAATGTAGGCTCAACTGCTGTCTGAATTCGCTCACTCCTTTTTATTCACTCCTTCAAGTGAACAGTATTAGTGGAGTAACATAGAGAATAGTGAATGAGGGTTTAGGGGGCTATTTTGAATTCAACCAGTGTTTCCCACAAGATTTTGTGAGACTATGGTGGGTGGACCTCGTTTCCTCCTGGGGAGTCATGCCCTTTTTGTACATTTTAAAGTTAAAATAATCAGTCTGGTGCACTTTGAGCTTCAACCCATGTCCAGTGTGCAAAATGAACAAAGAAAAAAGTTGGTGAATTGACTTGAAATGTAACTGAACTTTAAAGGGGTTCAGTTAGTGTCTCAGTCTACGTTACATTGACACTGGTGTTTTAAGAAGCCAAACAGTTAGATTACTATGACAGTAATAGGTATATATTGTAATGCACTGTAAAGTAAATGAAAATGAACGTCATAAGTATATTTACTTTGCACTTTACAGTAGGAATATTAAAATATTTGTTCTAATGAGATAAACCCTTGAGCTTTTATTTTGACGGAAACTGCGTTTGAGCTTTTATTTAGGCTGAAAACGTATAGTTTCTGTGAAAACAGGTTTACAAATGCATCTCATTACAAATCTAGTGAAATTCTGTAATCATCTCCCCACACATTTTTTGGGGAAATTATGCAAATGTGAAAATAATGCATAACTGGTGCCCGCTAGCCACTACGATTTTTTATGTTATTATGAGTTTTAAAATATTTTCCGTTCAATGTGAAACTGTGGCGGCACAGTATTTTTAAGGAGTATTTTCTCCTTAAAACTGCAGTGAACCAAAGACAATGTGTGATCGTCAGTGAGTGGATCTCTGAGCTGGTGTAAGTGAGTGGGGGTGGGGCCAATTTGCATATTCATAGAACCACATATACTAAATGAGGCAAGAGTTACATTCAAGCTATTTTAAGGCAGGAAAAAAAACAAGAAAAAAAACTTTTAAATATGTAATTTTGGTGATCAAAGATGAGTTTTAAGGGATCAAATTATTGACAGGGGGACTACCATTTGTGGAACATGAGAAATAGTCTGTACACATGTTGTGTGCATAGACGTCTGTGGTTTTAGAGCATGTAGCAGTCAGTGGTGCAAACAGTCCCAGGCACAATTAAAAACTTTAAAAGTAAATAATCTTATTTCTCCATTTTAATCTGAGTTTATAAAGCAGCATAGCACCATTGCTGCTGCTATTAAAGTGTTTAGCAACATTATTGATGCCTAAGATTGTAAACAAATTTGTTCAGCTCTTTTTCTTGATTTATCGAAGGCTTTAGACACAGATGATAATGACATGCTTTTAAAGACATTAGCCATTGTTGGTCTCTCAGAAAATACTATTAAATGATTTGCCAACTATCTTTCAGCAAGAACTCAGTCTGTGCTTTTAAAGAATTGTACTTCATCTGTCTTGTCAGTCTCTAAAAGACCCATTTTATGTTCTTTGTATATAAATAATATCTGTGATAACATTCCCAATGCTAGGTATCATCTTTATGCAGATTATACTGCCATTTATTGTTGTGTGTCATTAGCTTCACAAGCACTTAATACTTGCAATCAGCGTTTGATATTGTACAGATTAAACCAGATTAATGATATTTTCAAACTCCAAAGCTTTACCAAGGAGTCTTCCAGATATTTTATCCTCCCAGGGAACAAAAAATAAATTGTTATAAGTAGGCCTACTTGGGTTTTCTTTTTGATAAATTCATTTCTAAACTTAAAGGTGCAATAGGTGAAATGGAAAATGCTAACTTTAGCCTGCTAGCATTGAATTCATATGATCCCACCCTCACTGCAATTCGCCAACCAAAGCCAAGCCTCCTCCAAAACACATGAACGTGCACAGACCAGAAGCGAAATGAACAGAGACAGCATTATTGGATTACATAATGTGTCATTCACGGGTTATAAATCTTTACACACAGTGAGTAAGAGTACTATAATAATGAACGTAAACAACTGTTTGCCTGCCATTCTCGCTCTGTCTGCACATCATGATGATGTATGTCTGCGTGAACAGGCTGCGCAGTGGTATGCAAAACGCACGTCGAATGACATGGAACACATGCTATAATTTCATTCGGACCGAATGCAAAAAATTGAACGAACATTTTATGGTCCTATGCCTTCCACAAACAATGCATATTTATAAAATAAATTTAGACCATTTATCATCCTATCAGCAAATGAGGAAACTTTCAACCAGCATAACAAAAAGAAATTCTGTATAGAATCACCTATTGCAGCTTTAAACCTTTAAATTGGGGGTTTATTTTAGAAACAGAACTTTATTTTCATTCAGTGCAAGGAAATATTTGGTGTTTGCAACCTTTTACCACTATGGAGATCTTGTATGAATGCCCCATTATACTATCTAAAAAAACATTGTTTTTCACAGTGCTTTACGTTTTATTACTGGCTGTATATCAAACTCATCACTGCATTTTATATGATAAGGCTGAGTTACCATCTCTGTATACTTGGATTAAAGTTTTAATTGGTATTGTTTATCTGTGGTCTAACTCCATCTTATTTGTCTCTCAGCTTATTTTAAACAAATGCATGCTATAATCTTTGTTCAAATTACCTGTTTTAATTCAAAGATAATTGCAACTTTTTATCTCCCAATTGTGAGTTCACATCTGGCAAATCTGACATTTTTTCTCGCAGTTACGAGTTTATATCTCGCAATTCTGACTTCTTTTCTCAGAATTGTGAGATATAAACTCGCAATTGTGAGTTATAAAGTCCAATTCTGAGGGAGAAAAGATTGACTTTTTTCCCCTCGTAATTGCGAGTTTATATGATGCGATTCTGTCAGAAAAAGTCATAATTGTATAGTGAGAAAAAAAGTTGTATCTCAAACATAACGCAATTACCTTTTTCTGTGCCGGAAGTAAGCTTCCTCAGTAGAACTGAGCTTGAAATAAAAACGAAAATAAAGATTTTAAATATAATGCTTCTGTTGCTTGGAATAAAATTACAAATAAAATTACAAATACCCTGATAAATTTTACAAATACCCTGGTAAACCCTGGTGTGTTTTTTTGTTTTTTGTTTTTTTGTTTTTTTGCAGTGTGATCCTGTGAACTCCACAGTTTTACCTCCCTCAGCACTCGGCATCATTTCTTGATGCTGAAAGATGTGATTAAATGAACTTGCTGAGTGTCCATTAGCGTAGTGCAGAAATTCAGCACATTTTCTGTGATAATAAAGATGAGATTTAGGTTCTGCACCTGAGTTATGCCATTTCTTTTATAAACAAAAGATAAATGTTCTTTTTTAGTATGCCAAAGACGCTTTTTAAACCTCACATCCCCCATGCAGTTAACATCCCTACGGCTGATACTACAGGCAATGTGCCTCACCAAACCACTACAAAGAGCAGCCAGAGCCATTCACGCAGGAATCATTCATGTATTTAAAGAAAGCACAACAGAATACAGTAGAATGTAGGCGGGTTGAGATGTTTTGAAGTTGAATTACTTTTGCTGTCAATCGATAAAAAAAAATAACAAATGAATCACAGATTTGTCTCTAATCAATCATGATTGATTGGACTTACAGTAACATTAAAGTATTTAACAAAAAATGTTTATATTGTAATTCTTTTTACATTGCATCTCCAAAATATAGAAACATCATAAAGGTGGTATATTTTAAATATTTGTTTTATGGTATCTTTTCACTAAGCACTGTAAATGAAGGACTGGATACCAGTACTGATACTGATGTCTTTGACGCACGTGTGTTTTGCTAGTTTCAGCCTGACACAGTTATCATTTTTACGTCCTGCTCCATGTTGTTTAAATAGCAAATGCATTTGCGCCCATCTGTGCGCCAATGGGTGTGCTGGTCTGAAAATGAGATGTGTTCAGACGCATGGTTGGCACGTTGTTATTTTGAGGCAACTGAAATAGACTGCGCTATTGACCAACAAAAACCTGGTCTAAAGTCAATGGCGCAGTATATATATATATTTTAATTTTAAGAGTGCATTAGTAATATGAGCCTATATGCGGGTGCACAACGCGCGTAAACTCTGCTTATTACACACACAGGGACATGAAACAGCATACAAACAAGCCAAATATTACAAATAAAAGCATTACAATGTAAAAGATGATTATTTTGTACATAAAGATATAATCCGGCTTGTCCCGTAGATGGTCTGCTTGTGCTCTTTAACCTCGCGCACGAGCAGATCCGTTTCCTCTCTGGAGAAGCGTTCAGTTAAAAACATTAAAATAGGGCCCTAGGTTTTTTTTTTTTTTTTTTTTTTTTTTTTTTTCTACTGGCCAAGGCAGGAAGGTTGCTGAATGAAAGTAATAATTTATTTCTTCTTCTTTTTTTTTATAAAAAACTTTCTTATCCTAAACGTTTCAATTATAGTTCATCGTGGTTTTCACAAAAATATGAAGCAGCAAAACTGGTTTTTAACATTCTTAATAGTAAAGAATTGTTTCTTGAGCACCAAATAATTACAATATATTAAAATAGAAAACTACGGTGGCTGAGGGAGCTCAACGCGCAGCAACTGAAGAAAACACATGCAAATAGAAAAACACCAGGAAATTAAGAAAACGTCTTCATCACTTGCACAACACATGTGCTGCAAATAGCACTCACCGCAAACCAAATGCAGAAACATCCTGATCATATGTGCGTATCTGTGGCTGGTTGTGTTGTGAGTATTTGCAGCACATGTGTTGTCAAACTGATGACGATGTTTTCTTAATTTTCTGGTGTTTTTTTTTTTCTATTTGTGTGTGTTTTCTCCAGCAGCGGGTTGAGCTCTCTCAGCCACCATAGAAAACAGTTGTTTTAAACTGTTTTACTGTGTTTTTTATTTATTTATTAATTTTTTATTTAAAAAAAAAGAATAATGTCGACAACAGGAAACTGTATTTAACAGTTAATGAATATATTATTAATAATAATTAATGTAAAATAAAAATATAAATGTATAATGGTATAGTATAATATTAAAATAAAATATGTATCAGTTAAGACAGAATGGTATCATAATGGTAATACTTTATTTGCTTGAAATTTCAGTCCTTTTATTTCTGAGAGAAAAGCTCTTGCTGTGCATGTGTGTATTCAATGTTCCCTGATGAGAGAGGCTTGTTTGGGGTTCTTACTAAACAAAAGAAAAAGAGTGCATCAGATCACAGAGCATAGACCCAGTGTTGCGCCTGCACTGCATGATGGGAGGTTAGAAAGAGCTCATATAATAGAAAGTTTGAAAAGAGACATTGAAGAGTCAGTAGGAAGCTCTGAAAGGCAAAGAAACTCTTCCACTGTGAGAAATCCAAATATCAAGGATTAATAGCCTACATAATAAAGACACACCAATTGCTCGGCATTCTGTTGCGAATCGTCTCACAACAGCCTAAATATAGTTCGAAAATAGTTTTTTGTTGAATATAATAAGCTAGCATTAAGACAACTGCAATGACATAATCTAAAATAGTTGCTGCACAAAGTCAACCTCAGAATGAAATCTGCATTAGTGTGCAAAGAATTGTCTCTCCCCTGACCATTTGCTGTTTTTGCAACTCAGCTTGTCCACAAATGCAGTTTGCTGGCTGTACTATAAAAGGGAACAAGTCTGTTGTGCTGTTCTCTAACCTCTTAAGTATTTTTTTATTTATTTTTTAGTTAGAGTTGATGATATTTGGTTTGACTCCAGTATTTGTTTGATGACGACAGTTTTTATTGACCTTAGCTCCATGCATAGCATTTCACTTTTATAGGTTTGTATTGTGTTCTGTGGTTCTTTTTGGAGCTTGACAGTCATTGCCACCATTCTGGAGCGATCTTTCTGGAATGTTTGAGGTTGAGTAATTGATCTGATTCTTCCATCCATGTAAAGTTAATCCTGTTGTTATCCCTTACATTTATTTATTTAGCAGATGCTTTTATCCAAATTGACTTAACAGATGACAAACAACAAACGTGGTTCACCCTAGAGAGACAGTAACATTAGATGTGCTGTAATGAAGTTACAGAACTGCTCAGAAACATGGATGGATTGGCCGTACAGAGCACCGGGACTTTTCCCTGTAGACTGACCAACTTGTGCTATGAGCCCTGCTTCTTAGTTTACCACTAGATGAAGGGCAATAAATTGGGATTTGAACATTGGTTCTATATTTCTTACTAAACTGGTTACTAAACTATTATTTATTTATTGTGAAGTTTACCTGTGTTGGATTTTCAATGTAAAAACAGAAAGTACAGGGAAAATCTAATATAGCCTACTGTACACTACTGTTCTATTGTCTGGAGTCGATAATGTTTTAATGTTTTTGAAAGAAGTCTGTTATGCTCACTAAGGCTGCATTTATTTAATCAAATATATTGTAAAACATAATATTGTAAAATATTATTACAATTTAAAATAGCTGTTTTGTATTTCAATATATTGTAAAATGTAATTTATTCTTGTGATGAGTTGTGCTGCTTAATATGTTTTGGAAACCTTGACACATTTTTATCAGGATTCTTTGATGGATAAAAAAAAAACTAAAATTTATTTGAAATACAATTTTTTTGTGTGACAATTAATGTAAATGTCTTTGTGGTGATTTTCAAGTAAAGGGAAGAGGGAGACAGGAACCGGAAAACGATCAGCGTAATTTAATCACAAAAAAATATACAAACACAACAAAATGAAAGTGAAACAAACTAAAACAAAACAGCATCATAAAATCCAGGCCTGGTCCTCTCTCTTGTCTTCCACATTCGTCACGTCCTTTTATCCTTCCGGAGCTTCTCCGTGGGACTCGAGGTGACACTAGCGCCACCGGTCTTGCTCCGTTCCCACTGCTCTCGGCCCTGCTGCTTGCCACAGTCTTTACTGTCACTTTTGATCAATTTAATGCATTCTTGCTGAATAAAAGTATTCATTTCTAAACCTTTTGAATGGTAATGTATATCAATTAGATACAGTAACACATCAAGCAATAGTTTGCACAGTATTATAGGCTACACAAATACTGTACTGTACGTATGGGGATGGGGGTGGGGGTGGCATGTATATATTGCATATATGCACCCGGGCTGTTTTTTTTAGTTTTTTTTTTAGTCCCTGCCTGGATGTGAAACAACTGAGAATAAGAAAATAGCAGAAAGATTGTCTTTGTAAAAGAGTAAGTGCATTAACTGTTGCCATTCCAGTGCTCAGGTGGAGATGGAAAGATTATTCCATCTTTGACCTACAGTGAAAGTGAAGGTTTGGGAAAGTGGTTTTGTGCCTTTTGTGTGGGTGCCACAAGGTGTCATTGACTCAATGACGAACTGAACTTCACACAGACAGCAATTGGCAACCAGTGGAGTGAGAACTCTCTTGGGCTTGTCGAAGACCAGTCTCACCAGAGAGGTATGAATGCACATGCAGGATGGCTGGCACAAAGAACATTACATTAGTCTAGTCTAGAGATTACCAGAGCATGGACAAGTTGTACGAATGGTTGGATATTAAAGGATTTCTGCAGATATTGTGGAGCGCAAATCCTCATCCCTTTCACAGAAGGAAAACCATATTTACTAAATATTGACAGCTTTGCAACTTTGATGCACTCAAGAGCAATAAGAGCTCACGTCATTGAATCACTGTGGTTCGGCATTTGCATTCTGATTTTTCATTCCATAAAGATGTTGTTTTTTTCCTCAATATTTCTCTGTCTCTAAATATAAGTTCAAGCGTTTAGGGGATTCAGCTTCAAAGATCTGTTTTCTTGAGTTTATGCGGGGAAACTGATTCACATATATTTGGATTTGAGATGTCGTCTAAGATGATGTTGTATAGTGAAGTAAAATAAACTCATTCAGTATGGGGGTTTCAAATGGCAGTTTTAGGTAAATGTTATAGCTGTGCTGTTCGAAAAAGTTAAATAAATAAAAGTACCATGGTACTAAAAATGTACAACGTTCTAATATTGAATCATGAAAATTATTCAGGAAGATTTGCTAAACATGTCAAGGTGTTTTTTGAGGTCCATTTATAATGTTAAGAAAATTTTTACATAAAAAATAAATAAATCCTAATTTAGAAGTAATAGGCTATTTTCTATAATGTTTTTTCTTTATTTGAAACCCTTCATTTTGATTGGTCTGTCACATTTAAGACTATGATTCAAGACAAGACCCACTGCTATGACTGGGTAACAATTTTGCATTTTTAAATCATTTTCAAAGTCCCTGCCATAATTGTTTTGAAAACTCTAATGTTTGTCATACATGTTTAAGCCAGCGTCTGGTCCCAAATCAAAAGACAATCCAACATCTAAAATACCAAGGATAATCCAGTCTGCAACAGCTTGGTAATAATCACCTTTATTTATATGTATTATTTATATATTTGTGAGGTATTATTGTAGGCTATTTCATGACATTATATTAGTGTTGAAACAAAGATGCTACATTTGCAACTGTGAAACATTTATGTTAAACAAGGGCGCAAAAAAACAGTAAATTGACTACCGCATTTTTTATTTAAATACTCTCCTCCCATAAATGTTGCATCTGAAAGGAAAACTCCTACAAATGCATAATTATGCAATAAGGTCAGCCACAAAAATAACTGTCCATGCCTTTTCAGCGCTGATTTTTTACTGCTTGTCCAGCTGTTAATAAATCTGGCCCAATATAGAAATCTCTTATCTATGCCTTTTTCTGCATGTTCTAACAGCCTGCTGATACCTGCTGATATGCTCCTAAGGAGACATTATAAATATTAATAAAAATTATGCAAATGAAAATTAAACAATCGAGAATGACTGATAAGTGCTAATATGGTTCATAATATGCTGTGTGATTGTAAATGTTGTTTAATAATTTCCCCTCTAAAACAGGTTTCAGAGGTATTAACCTCAAACAAACGGATTTTAAATGCCTCATTAATGGGAATGTGTAGCGGCACTAATCTCTGCATTCAAACTCAGGGCCTGAGCAGCTCGTTCTGTCTCTGTCTCGTATAGTACCATTCAAAGATTTGGGGCTCAGTTAGATTTTTTAGAAAACTAAGAATTTTAATCATTTAAATTGTAATAACTAATAATTATTTTAAAAAGTTGCATTCAATTTTAAATTCCTCAAAAGTGAAAGTAAAGGCCTTTTATAATGAAGATTTCAATCACGTTTCCACAAAAATATTAAGCAGCACAACTGTTTTCAACATTGATAACAATAAGAAAATGTTTCTTGAGCAATGATTACTGAGGAATCATGTGACACTGAATTAAATGCAGCTTTGGGGAGAATAAGGCCATGTTAGCACTTGGTATTAAAATGCATTGTGGTCGATCTGATCACAAGTGGACAATGTTAAATACAGGTGTAAACAGGGTCTAAAACATTTTGAGCTTCTCCGCTTTCGACCACTTCCAGAGGTAGTCATAAACGTATTTGACCAGATGGCTTTCATAGTGTAGGCTAAATGCTCATGTGGTTGAATGTGTTCGAACAGCCACAAAAGACCGCCTTCTCTCCGCCTATTGACCTAATGCGTAAGCATTATGGGAATCACACTAGCCAGAAGGGATTTAAAATTTGTCAACGTGAGAGCCAAGTTTAGTTTGAAGACGAAAAACATATCAAGCACAATGTTCTCTCACCATTCCTGACTTCTAACATGCACTCACAGCGTGGTCTTGCGGCTGTTGCTCTCCATGTTTTTCCATCGTCTCCGGAATCTTCAATACGCATAGACCCTCCCCTCAATGAAATCAGAACAGAAGTGGTTGAAAGTAAACAAAAGATACAGATCGAAGCACCAGGTGTAAACGGGAATCTGTCTTCTTTGTCTACTTGTGATGCGGTCAGCCAAAACACATCTTAACATACCCAGAATAAACAGAGCCTTCTTCTTAAAAAAAAAAATTTTTTTGAAAAACAGACACCAGACTTTTTGCATGTATAAATTATTCATCATAAACATCAATATTGAGCATTTGTATCAAGCAAATATTGTTTTTTTTCTCACAGATATTATCCCCAAAAAAAATAGAAAATCCCACAGACTCACTGCATGGATGCTGAAATCATTTGCATCACAACAGGCTGTTTTCTTCACTTTGACTCCACACGCTTTTTCACCAGTAAGTCGGCAGGGAAATTGGCCTGTGTGGAGTGTTAATCCTGAAACAGCCTCATTAGCCTCTGTGGGTTTGAACAAAAGGACAGACGCTTAAGAGTCTCAGCGGTGCTGTGGAAACAACACGCGGGTGTCCAATCAGCCTACGGTGGCGTCCCAAAAACACACTCTCACTGCTGGGTTCAAAGTGCTCTTCAGATGAAGGGAGCACCAGATATTAAAAATCGCACGTTTTATTTGCGTGTCAGAGATGACATTTAATGTTGGAAAAAAGCCAAACGCATAAAAACAGGATGTAGCGTAAACTTTATCAAAGACCCATCTAACACGCTGACATTTTGGGGGGAGCAGAGCAGCAGGAGAGCGAATGCAGCGTTCCTTTTTCGGTCCTCCATCATTAATGTGCTCCTCCTTTAAGGTAAAAGCTCAGCAGTTGCTGCAACAGCCTTATTACAGCACAGAAACAAACTTGGACGTGTAGGTTAAGACCTTCATTAATGATGCTGTATATCATTGTACATTCACTAGAGCATTTGGCAGTTTGTGCAAAAAAGAATCATTATAAATTAGGTATGATTCCATGGATGTAGCAAGAAAGGACAAAGGCTTTTGTTAATGAGGTAGGTTAGATCTGCATATAGACTTGTGTGTTAATGAACTACAGAGGTTGAGATGAAGAACATCACCTGTCTGACTTAAAAAAAAAGTAACAGATTAAACCTTAAAGTTTCCTGCTACACCTTATTTCGATAGTCCACTTCAGACATTTTACTATCCAACACAATCTCATGAAAGTGCGTATCTATACCACACATTTTATTTCTTGTGTCATTTATACGGCAAACATGTTTTTTTTTTTTTTGTGCATATGCCACGCACTGTAAATCCCTTGAGTAGGATTAGGGGTGTGGAGTGCGTGCGTATTACACGCATAAAGTGCGTATCATATGCACACGAAAACTATTTTTGCCATATAAATGGCACAAGAAATAAAATTTGTGGTATAGATACGCACTTTCATGAGATCGGGCTTAACTATCAGTAAATTTGCAACTACGTCAACTAACTTGAATTAGAGCAGACTGTTATGGTTAGGGTTAGTATAATTTCAAAAATGTACCTGCAAAGTTATAGTCAGTCAGTAGAATGTTTGTTGGGGAGCATCAAAATAAAGTGTTATCAGATAATAAAGGGCTGGCTGATGATGATTTCACTTTTTAAACTTTAGTTAGTGTGTAATGTTGCTGTTTGAGCATAAACAACATCTGCAAAGTTACAACGCTCAAAGTTCAAAGCAAAGGGAGATATTTGACAGACAGAATATGCTAATCAATGACAAGAAGATGGTTCACTCCACATCAGACATAAATTCATCAACTTACCATTCAGAAATGTCTTGTTGCATTCTTGTTGTCACTTCTTCTTGATTATCTCCATCTTTGTCCGACTCTGGTTTGAACATAAAAGGCTAAAAGTTTTTTTTAATTTTCAGAGCATGTCTGTGTGAGGTAATCAGAGCTAACAAACACACAAGCTGTTGAAGCTCCGCCCTCTGTGCCTGGAGTAGCAGCTCATTTGCATTGTGCTGGGACACACACAAAAACGGCTTGTTTTTGCTCACCCTCAAAAAGTGACAATTTTAACATGCTATAAAAAATATATGTGATGTATTTTGAGATAAAACTTCACATACACACTCTGGGGACATCAGAGACTTATTTGATATCTTGTGAAAAGGACATTATAGGACCCCTTTAAGCAGACAGTCTCTTAATATTCTAATGACTGATAGTTAATACAGTATGTAGTTGCAAAGTTACCTAATATGTCTAATGTGGACTATCGAAATAAAGTGTTACCAAGTTTCCAAATTGGGGTTTGCATAATGTCATAGAAGAACCATTTTGGGTTTCCCCAAATAACTTTTTTTTTTATAGGGCAAATCATATTTAAATTAGGCTATCTGAATAACATTTTTCCACTATAAAGAACCTATTGTGCAATGGAAAGGTTCCATTTTGAGCACTTGACAACTAGCTGAACACCAGGCTGGAAAACCGTCTAGACCAGCTTAAACCACCTAAGACCACCAAACCATATTAGGCAGGGTGTGACGAGGAAGGACTTTTTTGAAGAGTTTCTCCTCGAACTTCAAACTCCATTTGGGTACTAAAGCCTCTCTGATGACAGCATTAGTGTGTGTGTGTGTGTGTGTGTGTGTGTGTGTGTGTGTGTGTGTGTGTGTGTGTGTGTGTGTGTGTGTGTGTGTGTGTGTGTGTGTGTGTGTGTGTGTGTGTGTGCTTGCATGCATTTAAAGCTGCTTTAGCTGTTTAATAACACAGCACACAAACCGCATGTGTTGATGAAAGCAGGCTCAGTGTCCATCAGCAGCGGTCAGCACTTCTGTAGCAGGAAAAATCTGCTTTAGTCTGTTAATGTGGAGAGGCAGCAGAAATGGGGGGATGCAATTTGTTTAATTCTTTTCAAAAGAAAATTCTGTTTACAAACCCAAAATGTAGATCCACATGAAATCTAGGTATTTTTTTTACATTTTCTGCACTGAAATCACTAGCTACTGAAAAAGCTAAACACTTTGCTATTGATATGTGTATGAAAATTTTACTTGTAACATGGAACACTTGGTGGTGGCCCCCCTTTTGTTTCGTAACCTTTTCCCTTAAATGTCTCTTGAATAACACTCCTCAGTGTTATTTTAGAATAATCAATGTACTATTATATTCTTATTAAAAATGTTGAATTCGATTTTATTTTTAAAGTTTCTGTTTTCGTTTTAATTTCAGTTAAAGTTTTAATGGTACACTGTAACTTTTGGCCCAAAACATTGTTTTTGGTTGTGTTTCGGCTCTGCGTGACTGTGCAGATGATTATAATTTGCTGCACCTGTGAACACATGGAAATCCAAAAATAATGTCATTTAAACATGTAAGTCCAATATTTGCCGTTGTTAGAAACACTGATATGTTTTAAAGTGCCACTGTTATGCTATTTTAAAGGTTCCTAATTTTGTTTTGGAGGTTTCCTAACAGGTTTACATGCATCAAAGGTCAAAAAAGAGTTTAATTTTCTCATAATATACATTGCACATCACCACATTGTTCAATTAATCACTCTCTCTAAATCCCTCCAACTGTATCTATATTGGTGCATACGTTAGCCGAGCACTAACGTGAAGGACTGATGTAACATTAAAGTTTGTGAAACAAATCTTGCTCCATCCTTTATCTTTACTCAAAGTAGTAAGAACAAAAGAAAAACTGCATTAATGGACACAATTTTAGGCAATAGTGGCACACAGCTGATTTGCAAAACTATTTCAGTAAGACAGTAGTAACGTGAGTTAGCTGGTTAGCCAGAAACTTACACAATATAAAACACAAAACTACATATTTTGAACACCCAGTAGAAAATATTTACATCAGTCATACTTACAGGTTGTGATTCTGAAGAGCAAGCTGGTCTAAATAAACGGCACTGACCCATCTATCAAGAGCAAGCGTTTTGCGAATCCCACGTTGAACTTCGAGATCTGAGAAGCAGTCGTCAGTAAAATGACGTGTTTTTGGGCTGGTCAAGATGTTCTGTGAAAACCATTCCGACAGTTCTAAAACATAAACACTTATAAACACTAATAATAGGCTTGCCATAGTGAATCAGGGTAGGACAAATACACATTTTGGAAGAAGGACTGAGGATGCATTGACTCATCATTTACTTTTTTGTTAATTATGAACAAAGCTACATGTGTATCTTTAATTTCATTTTTATTAGTCAGTTAATAACTATGTTTATGTTTTTGCAGCCGGCCCCAGGATGAGTAAATGTTGGTTCTGTGTGTTTTTTTAGGTTTTGATGAATGGCATTGGACTCAGGCTACAGTACTTGAAATATACAGCAGTCATTTGCAGAAATGCTGATTGTGATCTGCAGTGTTTGTGGATCCACTAATGGAAAGCGTTATTTGAACAATGTCATGCATCACCCTGCAGAAACTACATTTCACTTACTTTGTGAGAGTGTTATCCATAAAACACATCCACCATTTCGGAAGCATTAAAAACCCATCTCCCAGTTTTCACATATATATATTTTTGTGTGCTTGTTTTGCTCTCTCTCATCCATGTCCATCGCTGTTATTGAATATCTGAAGTGTCTCTAATAGACCGCATCTCAGCCGTCTGTCTGTGGTTGAAGTGTCATTGCAGTGGCCTGTTTTTCTCACATGGAGAGAGACTCAATGGCTTTAACTCCCCATTCGAATATATCAACCCTGATGCGCATTATTAGCAGAGCACACCGTCTCTAATGGATGCTGTGCACATTAGAGGAGCTACTGATGACGGTCTGGAACTCACGGCCAGTGAAACAGGGTTGGAGACAAAAACTGTCCAGTCCCGTCTCCATTTGATGAATAGCAGGTTTTGTAAAGATGTCAAAACTGTCCTTGGCTGTAGTGTGACCTGAGGCGAAATCTGTTCTGCCGCTCCAAACCCAACAGTTGCAGAAGGTTGCTCAGTATGTGGAGGTTGATATGGATTCACATTGATGCTGAATGTACATTATGTTTATGGTAAATATTTAATTTATATGTATGGCTACAACTTTAAAAATAGCATTTGTCTAAGGATACCCTGAGTTTGCTACGATGGTATACCTATCACCACAGAGCTGATGCTTCTATTTTTAGACATTTTCTTCTATGCAATGTATATGATATAGTGGAGGCCGGGACTAGTTGTCACACTTCAGTGAATATTTCTCAAGGTAAGGTTACTTTTTGAAAGTCAATTTCTGTGCGGGCACAAACCTTAAAGCATTGGCTACAAAAACAATATTGAATATTTCCACCGTTATTGGCCATAAAAAAATAAATACATATATATAGTATGATACATTATATTGTCACACTGCAATAGGAACTTGCTTTTTACTGACAGTGATTTAATACCTTAAAAAAAAACCTTTATAAATACTTAATGAAATACAGTTTAAAGGAAAAAAACGATTAAAAGTGTATTTTACATTGTAAAAATAATTTTTCGCAATTGTAAGCAAATTAGTGCGTTTTAGAAGAAAATGTAATTTCAGTCTTTCTTCTACAGAATTTCACATTTCATTCAGTATATTATTTGCCATTACAAATTTCTGACTGAAAATAGTTTCTGTAACATTTTTTGTTCAGTGTAGGATGTAATACCTTTTCAGCAAAATGTAAAGAAAAAACAATTATGAAACAGCAAAAATTAACTAAATTAACACAAATTATTACACGCCAAATACATATATGCACATTAAATATTGATTTGAGTTTTTATGATTGTACTTCAGAAAAATAGTTCTGAAAATCTATTACAGCTTTTCTTGGCCAAGGACCGCCCAAGAGGACGTTTGACTGACATGTAATGCAACCAATCACACTTCATTTTGTTCCGCGTCATTTTAGGGGCGTGACAATATAATGTCGATGTCCCTATAATAACACACATGTGCATCTAATAAAGTATTCATTCAAGAATGTTGTGCAAGTTTACTGCAACAATGGAACAGCGGACTTCACGTACTTTTGAAAATCCAGCATTTAGTTGATCCTGGTAAGCGCTCATTGTCACAGTAGTAGACACAACAACTTTCTTCTTCCACGAGGGGGTTTGGCATCACGGCATTTGTTTATAGTGAACCGATAAAGAACGCAACACACACGTGTCCCGAACATCCTGTAAAATTCAACCAATCAGATCGCAACTTTTTCTAAAGTTTACGCTCGTCAATTTACTGGTGTTTGCGCCATTATTTACCGCCCTAAAAAAGCAAATGCTACATGGTAGATTGCGTTGGTCATTATGGAAATTATTATGGTCTGTGTTCTTTAATTTGTGTGTCGTCAGTAGATCACGTGCAGAACTTTCCACTCCCATTGGCGCTGATTTGGAATTTTTTCCATAACAATTTTCCTTCTTTAGTAAATCTGCCCCTAAATGACAACTAGTCCCAGTTTACTCTATTCGATTATTTTAATCATCTGTGAATATTTGAGGTGGGGTAAGCGATATTTCAAAAACGCTGTTGGACACCAAACAAACACACACCCCTCTTCATTGCTCCGCCTCCAAAACTCAATCCTAACCAAGCTGAATCAGAATCTGAATCAGTCTCGAACCCCGATCACCCACATGCAAGGTGAGTGCACTAACAATGACGCTAAACACCACGTTGCCAAACTGTCTTCAGCTCGGCTCTCACTAACTGGCCTGCGTTACGCACGCAATCCAATAGTGGATGTCTGTTTATCATAGCAGAAGCGCAACAAAATAATGCTTCACGAAAAATAAAGCGCAGATGATGAACGAATGACAAGGAAGCACAAAAAAATGACCGTACAGTACACAATAGTAATTACAAACAAGAGTTGGTTGTTAGTTGCCAACAGAACAGGAGCTCCAATGCCACTCAAACCCAGTGATACTCACGTGTGGAGCCGAATCAAAGCAACATCTGCATCTGTTTTCAGACCTCCCCTTTTAGCTCTCTCCATCGCTGGAAAGCTTTTCTAATATTTACGTGGGTCCTAAAGCTCTTGCCCAGTCATAACCCTTCATTTTCCAGTGATTTCTTCTGAGCTTTTCTCGTTTGTATTTTGTCTCATCTCTATTTCTGCAATCTTCTTTAAATCTCCCTCTTGCTCATTCTCTCTCCTCCACCATCATCACACGTTTCTTTTTGTTTGTTCGTGTGTCGGTCCAACTAACTTCCAAGCAGCATTTTTCAAATATCGCTTACTCCACCTTAAAAATAGTACACATAAACATAGTTAAACATAGTATTTTATCAGATTTCCATTCCATCGTGTGGTGTACTGAGTGTGAGACATGGAACTCTAATATTAGCATAAATTGGAAAGCAGATGTTTGAGATTCAGTCCCAGCATGCCATGTGTGTATGATCATGGTTGAGCTGGTTTGTCTGGCTGAATTCTTCCCACATTCACCACCACCACAGCTAGAGACACAGGGAGTCTTTTAATGAATAGTAAATACAGCCCATTTAATGTTCCGTTTGATACGCTCTTCTCAAACAAGTGGCTAAACCAGAGGAGGATAAAGGTTTCGTATGTTGTTTCAACCCCCTCCAAGCACTGGGTTTCTGGAAGATGAGAACGTAAAAGATAAATGTAATTATCCTGCCACAGTGCATCCCTTTTGAAATATTTTCAAATGATTAGAGGTCTATAATCTACAGATGTCTAATGCTGGATGTATGGATATGTTTGATACTCGCTTATTGGGCAGCACAGAGGTGTTCTCATTAACAGAAGAATAGTAAATGCGCTGGACATACAGACTGTGGATTTGGGCTTTATAAATGTAGCCATTATGCTGATTAGATCTTAACAGACGGCTCAATACATGTATGTGTGTGCGGTGTTGGGATTTGCGATTTAGCAAGTCGACCCAGTTCCAAGAGTCCTGGTTGTATTGACCTTAGCCTTCATCTCATCAATGCTGACCTTATGCGTGACATTTAACCCCCTTCGACAGGCTTGGACACAAATCTGAATTGGCTCAGATTTAGTTGGAACTTGAGCTGAAAGGGAATTTACATGAATTGCTAATCAGAGAAAAGTAACTTTTTAAACTATTTTTTGCTAACATATATATATATATATATATATATATATATATGTATAATTGTATAATTGTATAATGTATAATTATTAATGTATAATGTACAATTATTTATATCCGTATTAACTTATAATGAGCTTTGGTTACTTGAATATATAAAAGTTACTATACAATTCCTATTTATAGGAATAGGTTTCTGAAATTTTATGATTTCTGTCCTGAGAAATTTTCACTGGATTGAAAAGTGTGTTTCCACTAGTATATGTCTTTACATTTAAGCATTTGGTAGATGTTTTTTATCCAAAGTGACTTTTGTTGCATTCAAGATATGCTTTATTTGTATATTTTATCAGTTTATGCATTCCCTGCAAATCCATGAAAATCCATTAAACTTCCAGAACAAAAGAAACAAATAGTGTAAATTTGATTTGCTAGTTATTGTACTTGGTTAGGTTCTGCATAACAAATATTGCAGAGAGATAAATCATGCACAATGACTCACTGTATCACAATAAAAGAGCGTTCACACTACCAACTCCCCAACTATGAGGTTCGACCCCACCATTGCATCAGGCCACTCAGCTGGCAAAGTAGTCAGAAATGCCATAACACAATATGTGAAAAGCATGAAAGCATATTTAGAGACCTATTTGGAATATCAGAACATTTTTTATTGATTTTCACATTGATGAAAGAAAGCAGCCTTAAGCAATTCATTTACTTCAAACTAAAACTTTGCTTGATTCAATAAGCATATGACCTCTGATGTTCCAACTGCTCAGTTTCTAATTTAATTCTTTTTTTTTTAAGCTCCTTAATCTCATAGGCCAGCTCCAGTGTCCTTTTATACAGAGCCCTCCTGACAAAATCTGTTTTCACCTGAATAAATAACAGACTGGTTAAAGTACATTTTAGACTGGGAAATAACACAGACTGACATGGGCATGTACAAAGACAGGACTGAGCCGTAAATTCCTTGCAGGGATTCATGCACTACCGGTTTTCCTTTCCTTAGGAACATTTAGGAAGAACCACCTTCAGGTTGAAGGGAAGCTTGAGTATAATCACATAATACAGGGGTTATCAACCTTATCCGACCCAGGGACCCCTTACTTTCCTAAAGTAAAAATGCTACTCGGCTAACAACATTCCCTAAACTTTTTTAATGTAATTAAAAAATGATGTAACTGATAGGACAAAATTTTAGTCTCTCTGCAAATCCAGCGTCGGAAGGAAGGTTACGCAGCGATTTTTGCGATTTTTGTGTTTTTCCACAACCTGGCACTGCACAACATTTAGCACTCTTCAAAGGCATGTTTATAGCTTAGTTGCTTGAGCTAGTGTTAGCATACTTGTCATGTGTGAATCTGTGGGCAGGGGTACAGCGATAACAATGCAGAAGTGGGCGCTGATCTTCTGCAGAGGCGGTCTTTCACAGGCACATTCCACAATGAGTAGTAATCGGGATGTGGTTTCAATAAAAGCTGTTTTTGAACTTACAAGGAAGTTTTCAGTTCTGAAACTTACAGGATATTCGTATAGTATGATGACCTCTTATATGTAAAAAGCTCAAGGAAAATTGTATTTCTTAATTGACCCCTTTAAGACTGCATAACTTATATTAACTACTTTTTATTTAGTTTATCAGTGAATTACCTTTTACCTGCTTTGCCGTGGCCTGCTGCATTTCCCTCAACTATTTATGGCACATACACTCAGCCATATGGACTCACATCACAGTTAATAAATATGAACTCACGTACACATACCCTAAATCAAAGAGCTCTGTTTGGAGGAGGCAGCACTCTGGACGCCATCCATCATGGCTCGCCCCTGATTGCTGGCAAGTGCCAGCTCCTCTGCCAGGGTGTATTCCCTCCCTCTGATTTCCTCATTTCACCTTTTTTCTCTCACATTCTTTTTTCTACAGATGATACGTGTTTGTGAGAATGTGTGCGCATTAAGAATAAAGAGGTCATGGTAAACATTCACCACTTTGAGTTGTTTTTGCTGGCAAGATGTTATGGAACTGGAGTTTAATCTAATGATTATACAGAATGCGTTTACACTACAAACCCTTTCACAGGACCAATGCATTATATGTGTGAAATTAAACTCTGATATTTTTGTAATATATTACAATAATACATTTTTTTTTTCTATAATACACTTAAGATTTTTTTTTTTTTTTTTTTTTTAAAGAAGTTTATTTTGCCAAGGCTGCATTTATTTGGTTAAAAAAATACAGTGGAAACTGTAATATTGTACCCTGGTAATCCAGAGTTCTCGCGAGAGCACAAGTTGAATTTGCTCTGCGAGTTACACTGGTGTCGAATAATGATGCTCATTGAATATGCCCCTTGATCTGAGCTGCACCAATCACATCGGGTTATCTGATATAGGCGGGCCAGAGGCGAGCTAAACAGATGACGACAGCGCTGTGACTTCCAAGTCATTAGTAAACATTGCAAGATGGCTATGGATGAACACCAGTTGTTTTAAACGGCTTTGGCTGCTAACAATGAATGAGTTAGACTTGGGGCTTTTTATCTAAAACAGGAACAGAAGACGCCGCTCGAATTTTTCCTTTGCAAGAAGGACGTTTTTGCTGTTTTGCCGACCGGATACGGTAAGAGTATAATCTACCAGTTAGGTCTGCTGGTAGCTGGGGTTTATTGTTGTGATTGGTCGTAGTGTTATCCAATTGCATGCAGTGAGATTTTCAAATGCACGCTTGGTGCCGCCCCTCGAGCTGGCCGATTTTCATAAGTCGACGCCAGACCATTAATCTTTTAGATTTAGGTCTGGATTTCCAGGCTAGTAATACTGTGAAATATTATAACAATTTAAAATATTTTAAAATGCAATTTATTTCTGTGATGGCAAAGCTGAATTTTCAGTATCATTACTCCAGTCTCAGTTTCAGGATATTAAGCAAAGCAAAAGAACAACCATAATACACAGATGAGATCAGACAATAAACAGATCAAACACCGGGTGTAAATACACAGGAAGGAAATCAACAGGTGGAACGAATTAATTAAACAATGAATCACAAGAATAATCAAGTGTCATTGCTGAAGAAAAGTATTATTTTCTTTAAAAAAAAATTGACCCCACATTTTTTTTAAACAGTACTCTATGTGTGTAGTGAATATTTACTGCCAGTGCAGCAGTCAGGTGGTACAAGTCAGAGCTCTATAAGATGTTGACTTTAATTATTGGCATAATGTTATGTGCTTTGAGACATGTGGTAATTTAACGCCGTCTCTTGTGATGCTTTGCTGACTCTACTGTACACGTTCATGTCTTTTGGATGAGGCTTGGCTTTGAAGAGCGCACTGAAGGGAGGGTGGGAACTCATGCTTTCAAAGCTTGCTTGCTATTTCTCGCTTCTCCGAAATTGCCTACCACACCTTTAACTTTTTGTTTAAATAGAAAATACATCAAAAACAGCTAAGAAAGCATTCCAATCCGAAAGCCCTGGAGTATATACACACAGTAAATAATTGTGTTCCCAGGTTTAGGAGTCTTCACTGGGATGGTAGTTGATGCTTAAGGTTTCAGTTCTTCTTCCTAATCATTGCTGAATCCTGACAGGTAATTAAAAGCGGATGTGGATGGGTATGGGTTTTGGGATGAAGTGCCTCATAATTCTTCATTATCTTCTCAAAGCTGATATTAACCCTCTGGAAACATCTCCCGGTTTCCAGACACTTTCACTGGCTGAATACTGACTGACATTAATTAGAAAGGACCACAGCATTTGTCAACCGCAACAAAAATAAAAATAAATATTTACTGGTGTTATTTGGATGTTAGAGGGAGAAATGTAAATGATAACACTGTTGCTTAATGTCAGCACTGATAGATTGAGTTTTAATAATAAAACAGAAGCATTTGACATTGATTAATTTATGGGAGGAATAGCTTGATATTTTGTACATTCATTTTTAATCATTTTCTGAGCCATTTTGCCTTTTTTTAACCACCTTATGTCAAATTGATTTATGTGGATGTATGAAGTCAGTTCCCCTCAAATTCACATGGGTGTAGTTCATCAAATTAACAATATAGATATTATAATAATACAATTATATGTGTAGTGGTTTTGAAAGACGCCTCTCAGAATTCTCACCTAGGCTGCATTTATTCAGTTAAAAACACAGTTAAACAGTAATATTGTGAAATATTATTAAAACTTAAAAGAACTGTTTTCAATTTCAAAATGATAAAAAATGATGTGGATGTATACAGTCAGTCCCTCAAAATGACAGAGATGTAGCTCATCATATTAAAAATATGGAGCTGATACCTAAATTTTATCATAGAAAAAAACAGAATGAAATGTTCATGTCACAACTAAGACACATGCTAGGATGAATCAAAACAAGGCTTTAATGAGGAAACTTCAAAGGAACACAACTCAGGAGCGTGAGGCAATATTAAGTATCCAAATATGTAACTTAGCTCAATAATAACAATGTCTCTTTTAGATGCAGGTTCCAGGACGGAAGAGGATCCCGAGGCTGCCGAGCGAACAAAGATAATGAAGCATACGGAGGGAACCAGGAATGCAGGTAAGTAGTCAGGTGAATAACCGGTATACGTGACGCGACCAAGATGTGTGCTTATGAATATTGAAGATGAGAACCAGGGAGGGATGGTGGGAAGTGTAGTCTGTGAGTGTGAGTGACGAAGTGTAGCAGTGAAGGAGGACTGGTGCACTTGTGAGAGTTCATCATTTCTAAATAAATGCATTTAAAGCAGTACGAAAATGTAAGGTAGGGTAGGTAATTTCCAGAGAGGCTGGAAAGAGCAAACAAATGCATCACGAGAAAAGAGACGAAGTTAAACTACCTCATGTCCTAAAGCACATTACGATAATAATGAACATAAACAACTTAAAGAGCACTGACCTGTACCACCTGACTTCTGCAGATTCATTTTGGCGTTGATAGTGTTGCCATTGAAATGTATAAATTCGAGTCACGAACCTCTCCAAATATAACGTCATCTCTTCCAAATTACAGTTATGGCATGAACGCAGCAGTTGTCTTGGTTCAGGAGGAACTGTAAAAGGTTGCTGCTGTTTCAATTGCGGTGCTCAATGACTGACGTCTGTCTAACTTTTAATAGCATGAAACATGCTGATGAGGTGATGTCTGGAGATATGGAAATACATATGCTGACAGGCAGGTAGGACATTGTATCGTTGCTTTCGGACCAAACATCTTAGACGATTTTATGGTCCTACGCCTTCCACTTATATATATTGTCACATTGTCAGTCTGTTTTGATTTCTGTTCTTGTCGGTTATGCTGGGGCCACACCAAAAGAAAATGTGAGAGACCACAAACAGGAGGACAAAAGATCCTAGATTTAACAGTTTTGCACCTATATATAGTCTGTGGTGTGCCGCGATGTGAAGAAGACAACACACAACACACAAACAGATTTTCAACTATAGTCCCGACTGTGAACACGGAAAATCTTGCAAAATCTCTCGAGATTTCAGAATAAACATGGCAGACGATAGGCAGGAAGAAATTGCTATGATAGCTGGAATGCTTTTGACAGAACATTGCCACAAATCGACAAGTTGATCCTCCATCTCTGATGCCCATATCCATTTTACTCTGTGCTGCGCCATGACTGCGGTTGTTATGCTTCCGTCTTCTGTCAGCTCACTTTCTGATTGGGTGTCGTTTTGTTCCACCTGCCAATCAACAGAGTAGGTGCGCGTTTGTCGTCGGGGTTCCCCCCACACATCAGGGGGATATTCAAAACATGTTGAATATTTATGATTTGCGATCAGGGTGGCTCCGACATTCACGTTAACTTGATAGTTCTAGTCAAAGTACTTCATCTTCATTTTGAACAGTATATGCATTTTATAAATTGAAACAAAATAGATTATTTTTATGAAATGTTCTCAAAGTGTGCCTGTGACATTCATACATGTAAGTGTGGCTGAAATGTCAAAATACTTTTGGGTGGAAATGCATTTTGTGTGATTTAGTGGACCCAAAATTGCCAGCGATACAATTCTACTGTGAGTGCACTGATCAATTTGTGGCTCCTCGGTATACTGGAGTGGAGAACACCAAACAGTGCATGTGTTTCTTTCAGTGTGTGTCATGTTTCATTTTGATAATGGCCATTGCTTGCGAGGGGATGCAGTAAGCAGGAGATGTGTAGTGTCAGTACTGCAGGTTGACTCGCTCTTGCCGTGTGTATGCCGCGATGCAGTGCTCATCTGTTCGAGTTAGCCTCCTCTTGAGAGTTCATGTTTCTGAGTTTGATGTCAGTCTCCAAGGTAGATCCTACAATACCTAAATGGGTTACGAACCTGAAAACCTTGTTTCTGATATGAGGGGAAGAAAGAGAGAACACAGAAAGAAAGTAGCGCACCATATGGTCTCATAATCCAACTAAATATGCGCAGTCATCACTCTCCGGTTTTAAACATGCTGTGATTTGATTACTGTTTGACAGAAATATCCAGTTGAGAGGTTAGTGGCCTGAAATTTATGATTTCGATTTCAGTATAGTCCTGAGGGATTGCAAATTAATGTTTGTGTTGTACACTGATTATGCATTGCATGATAAAATAACACATTTACATGACCTTACATTTTATATGATTATAAAGTAAAAGCTATAATCCAGTAAGTAAAACCCAGTTAACACTGCTAAAATTTTGCCCATAACCCCAATTTGCTCTGCATGTAAATTATTTCAGCGGCATTCTGGACAGTTTTTATGAGTTGTTTTTTGACAGTTACCAATGTTTTTTTGTTGTTGTTGTTGTTTATTTATTTATTTTTATTTATATTTAATTTTTTTGGCTGTGCCGTGCATTATAGAAGTATTGCTGTTAAAATTGATAGTAAAGTAATGGAGAATAATACTATACAAACATATTAATATATTTGTATACTTTTTTTAACATAAATTAATTGTTTATATATATATACTGTATATATAATTTTAATACACAATTTTTTTATATAAGTGTGCCTGTGTAGGTTTTATTTTTATTTTTATTTTTTTTAAGCAGTGACATTCATACATTTAAGTGTGGCTGAAATGTCAAAATACTTTTGGGTGGAAATACATTTTGTGTTATTTATTGGACCCAAAATTGCCAGCGATACAATTCTACTGTGAGTGCACTGATCAATTTGGCGCTCCTCGGTATACATGTGTGTATACTCGGTGTATATATACACTCACCTAAAGGATTATTAGGAACACCATACTAATACTGTGTTTGACCCCCTTTCGCCTTCAGAACTGCCTTAATTCTACGTGGCATTGATTCAACAAGGTGCTGAAAGCATTCTTTAGAAATGTTGGCCCATATTGATAGGATAGCATCTTGCAGTTGATGGAGATTTGTGGGATGCACATCCAGGGCACGAAGCTCCCGTTCCACCACATCCCAAAGATGCTCTATTGGGTTGAGATCTGGTGACATTGTCATGTTCAAGAAACCAATTTAAAATGATTCGAGCTTTGTGACATGGTGCATTATCCTGCTGGAAATAGCCATCAGAGGATGGGTACATGGTGGTCATAAAGGGATGGACATGGTCAGAAACAATGCTCATGTAGGCCGTGGCATTTAAACGATGCCCAATTGGCACTAAGGGGCCTAAAGTGTGCCAAGAAAACATCCCCCACACCATTACACCACCACCACCAGCCTGCACAGTGGTAACAAGGCATGATGGATCCATGTTCTCATTCTGTTTACGCCAAATTCTGACTCTACCATCTGAATGTCTCAACAGAAATCGAGACTCATCAGACCAGGCAACATTTTTCCAGTCTTCAACTGTCCAATTTTGGTGAGCTCGTGCAAATTGTAGCCTCTTTTTCCTATTTGTAGTGGAGATGAGTGGTACCCGGTGGGGTCTTCTGCTGTTGTAGCCCATCCGCCTCAAGGTTGTGCGTGTTGTGGCTTCACAAATGCTTTGCTGCATACCTCGGTTGTAACGAGTGGTTATTTCAGTCAAAGTTGCTCTTCTATCAGCTTGAATCAGTCGGCCCATTCTCCTCTGACCTCTAGCATCAACAAGGCATTTTCGCCCACAGGACTGCCGCATACTGGATGTTTTTCCCTTTTCACACCATTCTTTGTAAACCTTAGAAATGGTTGTGCGTGAAAATCCCAGTAACTGAGCAGATTGTGAAATACTCAGACAGGCCCGTCTGGCACCAACAACCATGCCACGCTCAAAATTGCTTAAATCACCTTTCTTTCCCATTCTGACATTCAGTTTGGAGTTCAGGAGATTGTCTTGACCAGGACCACACCCCTAAATGCATTGAAGCAACTGCCATGTGATTGGTTGATTAGATAATTGCATTAATGAGAAATTGAACAGGTGTTCCTAATAATCCTTTAGGTGAGTGTATGTATATATATATATATATATATATACACACACACACACAATTATTGCATTAAATATAATTTCATAGTGTAAATATACAACTAAATATGTTTTTTAATGAAATATAGTTCAAATATAATTGCATTGTTTTGTTTAATTTCTTTCTGGTAGATAGATATTTGAAGATTGACAAATATTTTACATATGGTTGGTGTCAATAAATGTTATTTCATCAGAATCCACATAAACTTTGAACGGCCATCAATGTGGATGGTTTTTGGGTCTGGATAGTGTAGTTAAGAGTTTTGTCTGTCCGTTGATCTTAGAAGGTACTTGCAGAGACACTCACTTTGTGATTAGAATTCAGCGCAAATGAAAAGTTTGCACTTGGTCGAAAATCTTTTATTTGCTTGGAATTTCAAGCAATGATAGCTAATGGATCATGGTCTTAACTGGAGGTTTAAATCGGGCGAGTGCATCAGAGACATTATTGTTTCTCACTGCACCATAAATAACTAGGACTTTGGCTCAGATCTCTGAAGGGCTGTGCGGTTGGGGAGTCACTGGAGTCACTGCTGCAGTTTACATGCTGCATAAGCAGAAACATGTGCATTCAAAGCATGTCTCTCTTCTCATTTCTCTTGTTTTTCTCTTTTCCTCTCTATTTCTCTCCTCCCTCTTTCAGTTCCACCCCTCTTTGCCTTTGATGTGCTAAACAATAAATGATTTAATTCCCTGGTTGCTTGTGCAGCTTATTCCTGGGATTCAAGAGGGACAGCCATTTGCCAGTTCTTTGGATGTAAACTTGAAGGGACTTGGATGAAACTTTTGGGTGCAAAGTTTGGAAGGTTATTCGAGATCAGCTTTTGACATCTTGGTTTTGATCAAAAGCGGATGTCCACAGACTTTTGTTCTCGCTTCAAAGCCTCATGAAACCTCATGAATGTACCAGAGTCAACCTTTCATGACACATGCAGGCTATCCATTTTCCCATCTTCATTCTCTTTTGAAATACATTACATGTCTATAGAATGGAAAAATCAAAGTGGCTATATGTAAGCATTTTCATGCATTAATCACTTTTTATTATCAACAGCTTGTAACGAAACTTAAAAATCGAGACCTTCCCTGACTTTCTAGTTTGATAGTCTTTAGGTTGATTTTTACGTGAAGGATTTGGGACGTTTTTTGCCGGGAAATTCAAAATTATTTGATATTATGCACGCTCCCGAGAACCTCTCTTCTGTTCTATGACACATGAAACGAATGCTTGTACAATGTTCAGGTAATGCCGAAAGTGTTATTCTGTACTGTAATGTCAATGTGTCATGCACAGAAAAGGGATTAATTCACTCACATAGCCAGATCTATATAGTCTCAAACATACTTTATAATCAAACTATCATAACAGTGCAATTTGCTGCACTGGTGAATGGCAGAGCTGGTGCAAATGTATATCCACATCAGGTTTTTTTTTTAATTCAGCAGCATGGGCGGCGTGTGAATGTTTTTTAACAGTAGCTATATCGCTGCAGAGGTATTTCTAACTTCTTTTTACTTCTTAGCAAAAAACGAAAAATAACTTTGCCGTCACCATAAGTTTATCGGGGCTGCGCATAATTAAATCACGTGACGTGTGCACGAGTGCGAGCATGACCAATAATTTGCTGGCTGCAGTTCTCTTAATGGCCACCGGTGTTGCTTATAACAAGGGGTATTGAATTCTACACACATCCCTTTTAATAATGACCAATTCTTGGCAAGAGTTGGTGAGGCCAGTGCACTGATATATCCAAACAGAGACTGAGTGGTTGAAAGTAAATCAATAATCATGATGATAAATGAACGTCATTCTAAGATAAAGTTTTTTATATATTCAAATGAATGGGCTGGAAGAGAAGTGTGTTTTGTTTATCTTCACTAAACAGTATTTCAAAGCCAAAGCAATCATGCAGAAAGAGGGAGAATGATTTTGATTAAAGGTTGTCACAAAGGCTGTATCTCAGTTACCAATCAGATTTAGGGTCCTATTTTAACGATTTAAGCACATGGACACGTGTCCAAATCCACTTTTGCTATAGTTTAATGACAGGATAAATGGTCTGCATGCCGGGCGCATGGTCTAAAAGGGTTGTCCCTATTCTCTTAATGAGAAATGGGTGGTTTTGGGTGTGACGTGCAATAAACCAATCAGAGTCTCATCTCCCATTCCCTTTAAACACCAGCTGTGCTCGCACCATGGCGGATTCGCTATTTACATGGCGGAATTTGCAAGCGGAAAGACTGAACACTTCTCCAGAGAGCAAACGGATATGCTTGTGCGCAAGGTTAAAGCACGCAAGCAGACCATCTATGGGACAAGCTGGATTCCACCATATCTTTATGTACACAATTTTATTATTTTACATTATTATCCTTTTATTTTTAATATTTGGCTAGTTTGTGTGCTGCTGCGCGTCCCTGTGTGTGTAATAAGCAGAGTGTACGCGCATTGTGCACCCGCATATAGGCACATATTACTAATGCGCCATTTAAATTACAAAAAATATATTCAGTATTCAATGGCGCAGTCTATTTCAGTTGCCTCAAAATAGCAATGTGCCAACAATGCACCTGAACACACTGCATTTTCAGACCAGCGAACAGAGGGGAGCAAATGCATTTGCTATTAAACAATGTGGCGCAGGACGTGAAAATGATAACTGAGTCGGGCTGAAACTAGCAAATAACGCTTGCGTCGCGCCTGGTGCTTCATTGCGCTGGGTGTATGATAGGGCTCTTAGTGTCAACGGTCCAATTTTTATGTTGGTTTAATAGTGTATTTATTTATTTGTTTTTTTCTCTTTCTTTCTTTGAATTCTGTCCTCCACTTGAAATAAAATTAAGATTCCCATTGTCAAGTCAAAATCATTTTTATAGCACGTTATATATATAATTTTTTCCAAAGCATTCAGCTCAATGTTGATTCAACTGAGTTCAATAACTAAGTTCATTCATTATGAAACTATTTCAATTCTACTATACTGAAGACAACTGTCATTATTTAGCTTATTTAGCTCAATTCTCATTCATCACCATCATATTTGTTTTATTTTTTATAGTTAATTTATAATTGTACAGTTGCTGGATAACAAGTGAATTTATTTTTACATTTTAGCTGAAAAGTCTTTTTTAAACTTGTCTTTTCAAATCAGTCTCAATACTCTCGTTGTGACAGCTTACTAGTGTGACAACGTGCCCTGGTAAATATCAGTGTGTGCCAAATGAATGTATCTCTTTTTTTTTTTTTTTTTTTTTTTTTTTTTTGGCCACTGGCGGTGGAAATGTTCAAAAGGTTTTTGTAGTCAAGATTGTGCATATACAGAAATAGGCTTTCAAAAATAAACCTATTCTGAGAAATGTTCACTGGAGGAAAAAGTGTGGTGCTAGTCTTTCCTTCTTGTTAAAATGATCACAGACTCACACTGAGTGCTATTGTTGTGGAAAATAATCTTATATAAAATTATATTGAAATCCACTTCTTCTTAATAGTGTCTCTAACATACGTCTTTCTTTATTCAAGCACATGGAGGACATTTGTATTACCCCCACGGTGATTTCACAAACCATTTCTCCCTTGAAATGTGGAATTATCGACATGTTAATTTTTTTGGACAGATTAGCACTGGCCCATAGTTCTAAGTCAAACTGCATTATTAATAAAGCGAATAATGTGCATTTTCCCTGAAGAGACATGTCTGCCTAATGGTTGTATAATCTGCCTGATATCGAGACATATTAGTTATTAGTCCTAATTCCAGTTCTGCTTGCTGTGTCTTGCCTCATTGCACTTTATTAGATGGTAGATTGCTAATAGTTGAGAACAGGCCTGGGAGAGGAGACGGCAATGCTGCCTACAAACTAGGGTCGATAATCAGCCTCTTTGTCTACTGACTGGTTAAATTGATTTTCTGAGGGAAAACAGCTTGTGTGTGAAATACTCATGTATGCAGACACAGAGCTTCATGTGGGGACTAAAACTGTTACAAGGAGGTTTTTGAATTCCTTGTTTCTTTTTTTTTTTTTTTTTGCATTATCCAGAAGATAATTGTTTTCATGCTTTTGATAGTTTATTTAACAAAGAGCCTTTTTTGTGATGATCAGCAAGGGACAGTTTTCGATGAGAGCAGAAATATTCTACACATTTCCCCCTGGTTTCATAGACAAGACTTAAACCTAGTCCCAGACTAAAATGCATGTTTGAGCTGTTTTAACTGAAAGCAAATCATAAAATCATGTCATAAAATATGTGAGTACCATTGTTTTGTCTCAAGATGCTCACCAGTAATGTTTTTTTCCCCTAAGGCATGTTTCTAAAAGCTACTTATGTCCTAATTGAACTCAGGCCTAATCATGGCTTAATCTAAACCCTGTCTGTGAAACCAGGCCTTTATTAACTGCATGTGCCTCTCTAGTATCAAGTTCTCTGATGTAGTGCAGTATTTGATGTAGTGCAACATTTTAAAGTAAAAATATATTAATAAAAACTATTTTCTGTGTGACAAAATCAGTCATCATTTTTAGTCGTAAAAACATCTGACAGTTGCACACGTATAAAACAAGCCATTATTGCAGTCTAAACAGTTTGTCTAGAATGTTTTTAGAGTACAATGAACTGGTCTCTGAACTATCTCTAAAGATCATAGAAAATATTATTCCTCATGATATAACCCATTGAATGTCATAGCAGTAAAAATGTACCATGCATGTGTGACACAGAAAGAGATGTGTAAAGTCGGCTGTCTCTCTATGGATCATGCTGTGGTCACATCTGTCCATGCAGTGGAGTAGCAGACGGTCAGAACCCTGCAGAGAAGTCTAAACCTCCAACAGCTGGGTCAGATTGAACTCGCCTCTCATCAAATTAAGGTAGATTTGATGGACTGTCTAATACTTTTGCTGCTAAACTGCTCTGTGTTTTTGCAAATATCAGTTTTCTGAGTCTATAAATATTCAACATGGTGTGTTGTACTTTGCGCTAGTATTTGTCACTGCTGATGTGTGTATGCGTACAGTTAATGCAAATATACTATTGATTTTTTCGAGACTTTGTGTGTGGAATTATATCATTCACTCCAATGCCTGCTGCGACAGGATGAAGTTCACTGTAAAAATTAGTGTGTTGGTCTAGGACCAGTTTCTGCAACCCAAATCCAGACCTTAACTATTAGAGGAATGAGAAAAGCAGACTTTAGATTAGTGTCTGCAGACAATGTCGACTTAGATTGTTAAGTTATTTGCAAATACATTTTTTTGTGTGTAAATAACCAAAGTTAGATTTGTGAAACTATGCACATAAATAAATAAATAAATAAATAAATAAATAAATATGTATGAATGTATTTCAAAAATGTTTATGTGAAAAAGAAAGTACACAATTTTGAATTCTATAGTTTTACATAATGTCTTAAAATTAGGCGAATACAACATCAGATGAACAACAAAACATGACATATTACACAGACTCATGGTTTATTTAACAAAATATTGGTCAAAATGGAGAAGCCATGTGTGTGTCACAGAGTCAGCCACACCATCACAGCCCCAATCATCACTCTATCACCAGGATCCACCCACTCGTTCAAAATCACCAGAGTACTGACTCGCTGCAACTGCACTCCCTCATCAACACACCCTTCATATGCCCCTTTCACTCCTTGTCTGGTATCGTTGCAGTATACACTGCTTTATGTCAGACTCCTTACCAATCTACTCACCTGAGATTGTGTTGTCCTGTATCCAGTTTCCTGTCTGTCTCCCGTCCGTCATACTGATCCAGATCGCCTGTCTTTGTGTTCACTCATCACCTGCACAGAGAATCCACTTCAGTCATCACCAGCTAAGTCACCATCATCATTCTACAAGTCACCATCGTCTCACCATCATCTGATTCCCATTGTTCCACCACCACTCTGCTTTTAATAAACACTGTGTGCACCTAAACCTGTCTGTCTCCTCCTGTGTTTGTGAAAGAAGACCAGACCATCATGCAGAGTCCTGTTGGAACCAGAGGGGAGCGTCCACCGGATCAGTTTGCCGAACCTGTGCAGGCGGTTCAGCAAATCTCCCCTCTGCACCACCCGCTCCTTCGCCACCTGCCTCTGCCAGTCCCATGGCCCGACCAGCGACATACAACGGTGAGGCGGAGGATTGCAGCGGGTTCCTTCTACAATGTTCACTATATATTGAAATGCAAACCACAGCTTTTCTCCATCGAATGGGCATCTATCGGCCTCATGATTTCCCTGCTATCTGGACACACTCCATTGGGCCCAATCCATCTGGCACGCCAACGGCCCGGTCACGACTTCATTGTCATCCTTCATCAGTCACTTCAAGGAAGTCTTCGGTCAAACCGCATCAGAATTATTCGTCCATGATCAGCTGTTCAACTTCAGCCAAGGTAATACTTCTATAAATGCTTATGCTCTGCAGTTCTGCACGTTGGCGGATGGGATGGGACGGCCCTGTTGACAGCCCTGGTCTGAACCAGGAAGTGCGCCACCAGATGGTCATTTTTGACAACACCGTCGGTTTGGAAAGTTTCATTCAGAAAGCTGTGCGTATCTCTCAACGTCTTTCTTCTCACCACTTCTCGACCAACAAGGTATCCAGATAGACCAGAGGAAGCTGGACACCATCCACAACTGGCCCCAAACTGTCACCGTCAAGGAACTCCTACGCTTACTAGGCTTCGCAAACTTCTATCGCAGATTCATCCAGAATTATAGTCTCCTCAGCTCACCTCTCACCTCACTCCTCAGGAACCGGTCCAAGTCTCTGTCCTGGAACCCCTTGGCCACCAAAGCCTTCCAAAACCTGAAGAATGCATTCATGACCACTCCAATCCTGGTATACCCCAATCCAGAACTCCCATTTGTGGTCGAAGTCGATGCGTCCACCACCGGGGTTGGAGCGGTGCTATCCCAGCGACAGGGTGAGCCTCCTCGACTCCATCCATGCGCCTTCTATTCCAAGAAGCTGTCCCCGGCAGAGCAGAACTACGACAATGGAAATTGTGAGCTGCTCGTCATCAAGCTCGCCTTGGAGGAATGGAGACACTGGCTGGAGGGAGCTCATCACTGCTTTGAGGTTATCACCGGAACCTAGAGTATCTCCGAGAGGCCAAATGGCTCAACTCACGACTAGCCCCTTGGGCGCTATTCTTCACATGGTTCGATTTCACCGTGACATACGGACCCGGTACCAAGAATTGCAAGGCAGATGCCTTATCCCATCTGTATCATCCTGAACCTGAAACCTGTCCTCCAGAACCATTTCTCCCACCAGCCATGGTAGTCAGCCCAATCCAATGGTCCCTCGACGATCAGATCCTCCAAGCCACCCGCACCAAACCTGCTCCGCTTCCATGCACCAATCCACCACTGGGCTTCCTCCGGTCCAATGTATCCTCGAGTATCAACCTCCTCTCTTCCCCTGGTCCGGAGAACCCTCTGAGGTTCCAGCTGTCAATCACTGGTTCGAAGAGAGCGAGAGGGTATGGGACTCGTACATCTCCAGCGGGCAGTGCAAATACACTAACTCCAAGCGGATGTCCGTAGAGCTGAAGCCACCCAATATCAGCTGGGACAAAGGGTTTGACTCTCCACCCGCGACGTCCGCCTTTACCTGCTACATAGGTTCCTTCACAGTGCAGAGGCAGGTCAACGAGTTCACCTACAGGCTCAACCTTCCACCACACTACCGTATTTAACCTTCATTTCATGTCTCCCTTCTGAAACCCTTCACTGGAACCTCTGTTCTCTTCCCCTACAGAACCTACCATGGACGAAGTACCTCCTCCTCCAGATGTCGCTGACGAGGACCTAGTGTACTGAGTCCATACCATCCTTGACTCAAGGCGGCGGGGCGGCCACCTTGAGTACCTGATTGACTGGGAGGTATATGGTCCAGAAGAACGTTCATGGGTGTCTCGAGATGACATCCTGGACCCGTTGCTACTCACCCAGTTCCACGAAGATCACCATGACCATCCAGTCCCCCGAGGTCGAGGCCGATGCCATCGCAGAGTCCGTCAGCTGCCAGGAGCTGGCCATGGAGGAGGGGGTACTGTCACAGAGTCAGCCACACTGTCACATCCCCATTCATCACTCAATTACCAGGACCCGCCCACTCGTTCACAATCACCAGAGTACTGACTCGCTGCACCTGCACTCCTTCATCAACACACCCTTTATATGCCCTATTCACCTTTCACTCCTTGTCAGGTCTCATTGCAGTATACACTGCTTTATGTCAGACTCCTTACCAATCTACTCACCTGAGATCGTCTCGTCCTGTATCCAGTCTCCTGTCCGTCTTCCATCCATCATCCTGATCCAGATTGCCTGTCTTCCTGTTCATTCGTCACCTGGACAGAGAATCCACTTCAGTCATCGCAAGCTAAGTCACCATCATCATTCTACATGTCACCATCCTCTCACCATCATCTGGTTCCCTTTGTTCCACCGCCACTCTGCTTTTAATAAACACTATGTGCACCTAAACCTGTCTGTCTCCTCTTGTGTTTGTGACAGTGTGACAATCTAAATACACCCTTACTGCTTTCATAGGAATTAAGAAGGTAAGTAGCAGTCATACCCTGCTAAACAAAGGCTTAATATAAATTGATCATCAGCAAGTGTGACCAACTCTATAAAAGAAGAAGTTTTGGCAGTGTGCTGGTCTGGATCATTCAGGTGTGCATTAACAATGCCAGGGAGGAAAGACATCAGCAATGATCTTAGAGAAGCAATTGTTGCTGCCATCAATCTGAGAAGGGCAATTTGAAGTATATCATTCTACAGTGAGGAAGATTATTCACAAGTGGAAAACTTTCAAAACTGTTGCCAATCTTCCCAGAAGTGCACGTCCCAGCAAATTACAGTCTGACTACAGGTCAGACCATGTAGTGCTCAGAGTAACTGCCAAAAAAAAAAAAAAAAAACTAAGAGCCTCAGACTCTACAGGCCTCAGTTGACATGTCAAATGTTAAAGTTCATGGCAGTACAATTAGAAATAGATGGGACAAGTATGGCATGAAAGGGTTGCCACGAGAAAGCTTACTCTAAAAAGAACATTTTCTTAAGTTTGCAAAGTTGCATCTGAACAAACCTCAAGTCTTCTGGAACAATGTCCTTTGGGCAGACAAGACCAAAGTGGAGATGTTTGGCCATAATGCACTGTGCCACGTTTGCCGAAAACCAAACACAGCATATACAAACACCTCATACCAACTGTCAAGCACGCTGATGGAGGGGTGGTGATTTGGGCTTGTTTTACATTCACAGGACCTGGGTACCTTACAGTCATTGAGTCAACCATGAACTCGGTAGTCAAATGTGAGGCCATCTATCTGACTGCTAAAGCTTGGCTAAAACTGTGTCATGCAACAGGACAAAGATCCCAAGCAAACCAGCAAATCTACAACAGAATGGCTGAAAAAGAAAAGAATCAAGGTGTTGCACTGGCCCAGCCAAAGTCCATAATCACAATAAGTTGCAAAAAAAGGACTCACAGATGACGCCTCACAGATCCATGCGATCCCGAATTCAGTTCTACCAGAAAGACTCTGGAGATATAATGTAACAAAGCATTGATTTATTGACAGCCCAGCAAGCAATTATTTATAAAGTTCTTTGGCGTTGGCCCCGTCCATAGTGCATAATCCAAGGGTAGCGGATCTGCATTTCCTGCCTGAAGACGAAGGCAGGGGCACAGCTGACCCCCCGAGAGGTATGGACAGGACCATCCTGGTGGTGGTGGGGAGGGTGGAGGTAATTGTTGCGTCAGCATCTGCAAACTCAAACATGTGAAAGTACCAATCTTTTATACAGCAAGTATTAGGACATGATTGGATAGATGTGAAGGTAATAAGTGACGTAGTTATTAAGTCTTCCTGGCAGAACTTATGCTAAAGCTTTCATTTCTACCAGAAAGACTCAGGAGATAGAATAATGTAACAAAGCATCAATTTATTGACAGCCCAGCAAGCAATTATTTATAAAGTTCTTTGGATTTGTCCGTAGTGCATAATCCGAGGGTAGCGGATCTGCATTTCCTGCCTGAAGACGAAGGCAGGGGCGCAACCGACCCCAAAAGTGGGTGGAGCATGGATCCACTGGGACGGGGCCCATCCACCCCCAAAAAATGGTAACAGAAAGTTTACCCACTGGATGTGAATCCTGTAGTTCCTGAAAAATAGGAAAGGGAGTTACCATAAAATAGCATGATGAACGTTGGATAAGGAACATAGCCTATAGCTTAATTAGACAAGAAAGCTACTTTTAGTCTTAGTAGAAACGTTGACCTGTAAGGTACAACGAGGAGCCATGACAATTTTTTTTTTTTTTTTTTATCAGGGGCTTTTATCCAAACAACTTACATGGAATTCAATGTACTTTTACTTATTACCAGTTCACTCTTAAGGACACACAGAGACAAGGCCTCAATGGACCACACAGACGGTGCCACACTGGGCCATACATAGACAGGCCTCATTGGACCACACAGACAATGCCACATTGGGCCATACATAGACAGGCCTCATTGGACCACACAGATCTGGCCACATTGGACCACACGGCCATAATTGACCACAGAGACGAGGCCTCGATGAGCCACACGGCCATGATAGACTACAGAGACAAGGCCTCGAAGGGCCACAACGGCCGCTAATGCCACATAGAAGACAAGGTAGGACTAGACGAGCACATAAAACGAAGGCCACACAGGCCTTTTTTTTAAGCAATGAATGCTACAAGGCCTTAGTAGACCACACAGAACCTATGCCCCGAAGGGCTACTGGCCAACCATAGGCATCTTTTAAAGGACAAGACCAAGCCGCTAAGGTCACACATAGGCAAACCACACAGGGACAACGGCTACTAAGCCACACTGAACCTATGCCCCGAAGGGCCATGCGGCAAACCATAGGCATCTTTTTAAAGGACAAGGCAACAATATGCCACTAGGCCTAAAAGACCCACACAGAGACAAACCACTCATAGACAAGGCTGCTAGGCCACATAGAACCAATGCCATAACTGGCCACAAGACCACGGGACAAGGCCACATTAGGCTACACGGTCACAGTAGAACACATAGAACATAGAATGAGGCCGCGAGGGCCACGATACCATAAGCCAACACTGAGACAAGATCGTACAGAGACAACGGCCACTAGGCCACATAGAGCCAAGGCCACGTTAGGACACACAGAGGACAATGCCATAAAGACAACACATGGGACAAACCACAACGGCTACTACTGCCACATGGAGACAAGGCCACACTTAGACAAGGCCACTAGGCCACACATAACGATGACTCAAAGCCATTATAGAATGCAGCTAGAGACTATTGACAGGATAATGAGAAAATTAGAGCATTACACCACCACCAGTAGTTGCATAGGTATTTACCTGATTTGATACTGGAGAGCTTGCTGAGCTTCGAGAATGGTTTTTGAATCAGGTCTTATATATGATTCAAATGCCGAGGAAGACCATCTGCCCATGATCTTAATAGCTGACGTAGAGATTCCTCTTTCAGCTGCTGTAGTAGCTGCTCCAATTCTGAAGGAATGGCCGGTATAGAGAGAGGGGGATAGACTGCAGCTTTTGATAACAGTAGTTAAATGAGTTCTGAACCAGGCCTTAGAAAGAGGTGCTCCGTTAGGTAATATGAATACAGGGACGAGAATAGAAGTTCTAGGGCGGATTTTCAGAAATATAATCATAGATGAGAAGGGACAAATTTTTTTATTGATTTTTGAAAGTGTTAGAGTGATGCCGGAGCCTTGAGCATCAGTCTTGGAGTGCTTAAGAAATAGAGTGAAGAAATTAGGTGAAAAGCGTAGATCGGTAAATGAAATACCATGGGAAGAATTAAATGTATAAGTTTCTGAGGTGAATTCCCCTGGACGCATGAAACCATAAAAGGCAGATACAAAAACACTGCTTCTAGAAGAATGTTAATATATGTTTCAATAATGTTAATCACAAAAAAGAAATAAATCTGAAAATCACTCACTGCTTTTGACTGAATTACTTCTGTATCTTTATTATGAATCAACTTATATTTCATTCATACAGTGAAGACAGTATTTTATTTACTCAATTTCTGTAGTATTTCTTAAGACATGTTAAATAAAACTAGGCTACTGTACTTTTTTATTTACCAGTTTTATAGTTGCAAAAGTTTGTATTCTTGTATCAAGGAATTTTAATTATGAATTGTTCTATTTGTCTCAGCGCTGCCTTGCTTTATTACTGAAGACTGCCAGGGTAATGATTGCAGTGAGCTTAAATGGCATTTGTTTTATAATATTAGGTTGACTAAAATGGGAATAAAAAACTAAATCAATTTCAAGGTTTACAATTAGGCTAATTCAGTGATTTTTTTTTTTTCTTCTAGACCTATTGAACTGGGCTTCCGGCCGCCCCAAGCCGAAATTATTAAAGTTACATAGTAACCATAATAACCCTAAGATCACTCTTTCAATTAAATTGCACTGCATTGAGATGACATATATTTTGATCTTGTGACCTTTTACATTGCCACTGTCGGTGGTGACCACAAATAGTGGAATGCAGTATACATGATGCACATAAATATGCAACCTTGAAATACATAACAACACACTTCCATAAGCCTGTTGGTTTGCAAGCACATACACATCGAGATCAGTGTAATGACGAATGAGTTTGACTTTGAAATTATAAGAGACTCCTACAGAAGGGTGAGTTTAAATTGAGGGCAACACTGATAACATACAACTATTGGAGTGAAAAGTGTTCTAAGATTACTTTAAGAAATGAGAGAGAGAGAGAGAAAGAGAAAGAGAAAGAGAAAGAGATCAGAGTAAAAGATGTGTTTGTGAGTAATCGTGTGTTGAGATCATTTGACTGGTTGATGGGTGATTTTCAGCACGTCTGCTCACTCAGACAGTAACAAAACAGAAGCTTTCCTCTTCATTGAAGTGACTTTCAAGCTTGGATGTTTGCTTTGTAGAATGTATAAAATGTCTGTTCTTGTATTGTTTTAGGTTATTTCAACTACTTGATTGATTTCAGTCATTATGCTATCTTAATAAAGCATTATTGATTCATTGCTTTCTAGTCTTGCAAATGCATCAAGCAAATCACCCTTCAATAAAGGATCTTGCAGATATTTATTAATTTCAAGATGGCACATACAGTATATTTATTGTCTACAAGGCAGCTAGTTATAAATCATTTGATTTATCATGGTACTGTAGATAAGAAAAATGAGAACAACTACAACATTGTCTCATACTGATATTTATATGCATATATTTAGGTGTCCGGAATATGTTCAGCCATGTGAGCTGCATGGGACACTTCCATACTTTCAGAGTGAATGAATCAGGTTCATTGCGAAAGTTCATATTTAAACGCAACACAAAATGCAAATGCTTCAGGTCATGTTTCTTTTTCAGTGCTTCAGAATGTTTTTCCCTGCCTTTTCTGCTAGAGCTTGTTTTTCTTTTCTTTTTTCTATCTGCAGAAGGATTTAGTTTATTAAAGCAATTTGACTTTCACAGAGTTTGAACAAACTAAGCAGGCAGTATTCAATAAAATCATTTGTGCAGAGCCAGAGTTGTTTTGTTATGGATGATTGGTTAATACTGGATTGGTCCTTGGAGAATGGAATGTCTGCCTGTCTGTCTGTCTGCCTGTCAGTCTGTCTGTCTGTCTGTCTGTCTGTCTGTCTGTCTGTCTGTTGTTCTACCATTCTATCTAACTGTAACGGATTTCCACTGAAGGCAAGCTGGTTGAGAACCCAAGTGCAATTTTAATTCCAAAACATGATCTAACAAAGCAAAGGCATGACAATGCATGGAACTCAGAACATTAACATGAATAAAGACACAACAGTGGTACAAGAAACAATACTAGACCAAGACACAGGACAAACATGAGGGCTTAAATACACAAGACTAACGACTAGACAAGGGACACCTGTGACCAATTAAACAATGAACCAATGACAACATGACACAGACAAGGGACACATGGCAGGATCACACTAGAACAGGGGATCATATGACAGACAAGAACCAGCAACAAGAAACAAAATGTGACACTATCATTCTGTTGTTCTATCTATCTATCATTCTATCTATCTATCTATCTATCTATCTATCTATCTATCTATCTATCTATCTATCTATCTATCTATCTATCTATCTATCTATCTATCTATCTATCTATCTATCTATCTATCTATCTATCTATCGTTCTACCTATCATTCTATTGTTCTACCTATCATTTTATCTATCATTCTATCTGTAATTCTATCGTTCTACCATTCTATCTATCGTTCTACCGTTATATCATTCTATCTATCGTTCTATCTATAATTCTATCTATAATTCTATCTATTGTTCTACCATTCTATCTATCGTTCTACCATTCTATCTATCATTCTACCGTTCTATCTATCTATCATTCTACCTATCATTCTACTGTTCCATCTATCTACCTATCATTCTACCTATCATTCTACTGTTCCATCTACCATTCCATCTATTGATCCTGAGCACAAATGCTCTCAGACAGCAAGTGCAGTGAGTTTGCTTCTTTCTTCTCTGAGAAAATCAATAATATCAGAAAGGTGATCAGCACATCCTTGAGTTGTGCTGGGGTCAGACAGATCACACCACCTGAGAAAGTAGTTGCTATGTCTGATTTCAAAGAAATTGATGGCAAAATTTTGGAAGAAACCGTACAGCACCTTAAAACATCAACCTGCGCTCTTGACACACTTCCCACATCTTGTGTGTTAAAAGTGTGTTAAATAGTTTAGAAGCAGATCTTCTAGAAGTGGTAAATGCCTCACTTCTCTCTGGGAGTTTTCCAAACTCCCTGAAAACTGCAGTTGTCAAGCCCCTCCTGAAAAAGAGCAATCTGGATAAGACCATATTAAGCAACTATAGACCGATCTCAAATCTTCCTTTCATAGGCAAGATCATTGAAAAAATTGTCTTCAATCAGCTGAACAAATTCTTAAGCTCGAATGAATACTTTGACAATTTTCAATCTGGTTTCCGACCGCACCACAGCACAGAGACAGCGCTCATAAAGATAATAAACGATATTCGCTTAAATACTGATTCAGGCAATTATCAGTGCTGGTACTACTCGACCTCAGTGCTGCATTTGACACTGTCGATCATAACATACTTCTTGACAGGCTGGAAAACTGGGTGGGGCTTTATGGGATAGTCCTAAAATGGTTCAGGTCATACTTAGATGGGAGAGGTTATTATGTGAGTATAGGAGACCATAAGTCTGAGTGGACATCCATGACATGCGGAGTCCCTCAAGGCTCAATTCTTGCGCCACTCCTGTTCAACCTGTATATGCTCCCAATGAGCCAAATAATGATAAAGAACCAAATTGCTTACCACAGCTATGCAGACGACACACAGATCTACTTAGCCCTATCACCTAACGATTACAGCCCCATTGACTCCCTGTGCCAATGCATTGACGAAGTCAACAGTTGGATGTGCCAAAACTTTCTTCAGTTAAACAAAGACAAAACTGAAGTCATTGCGTTTGGAAACAAAGATGAAGTTCTCAAGGTGAATGTATACCTTGACGCTAGGGGTCAAACAATTAAAAATCAAGTCAGGAATCTTGATGTGACTCTAGAGTCAGACCTTAGTTTCAGTAGTCATGTCAAAGCAATAACTAAATCAGCATACTATCATCTGAAAAATATTGCAAGAATTAGATGCTTTGTTTTCAGACAAGACTTAGAGAAACTTGTTCATGCTTTCATCACCAGCAGGCTGGATTATTGTAATGGACTCCTCAATGGCCTTCCCAAAAAGACCATAAGACAGTTGCAGCTCATACAGATATATTTTTTTTCCTCTAGACCTATTGAACTGGGCTTCCGGCCGCCCCAAGCCGAAATTATTATAGTTACATAGTAACCATAATAACCCTAGTAAGATCACTCATTTAAATTGCACTTCATTGAGATGACATATATTTTGATCTTGGTACCTTTTATATTGCCATTGTGAGTGGTGACCACAAATGGTGGAATGGTACCTATCGTTCTATCATTCTATCTATCATTCTATCTGTCACTCTATCATTGTATCTGTCACTCTGTTGTTGTATGTCACTCTTTCTTTCCATGTATTATTCTATCCTTCTGTCTATCATTACAGATTTAGATAACGGTACAGTCACATGGACTGTGAGCAGTCACACATATGATTATAAAAGATCATTCCAGCTCAGACTGTGGTTCAGATGTCTGGCTGGCTCTTATGGACGGAGCAGTGTGTTGGTAAACACTCTCTCTAGACAGGCACTGCTGGTTTGACCGAAAAACAACAGGGCAAACAGAGGATAAAAACTAGTGAAACAGCAGAACAGATTCAGATATGGAACTCAGCATCTTCCCATGTCATCAATCACCCTTTCTGGGGTTTAAATAAGTGACCTGTGGGTTACCAGACCAAAGCTCCAACTGCTTCTACCTCCCAACACGTTGGTCTCTACGTATGACAGAATGCAGTCACAAATTAACATATCTATGAAGGACTGTAGTATTAGGTGAATAACAGCTCATTTATAATATGCATTAGGTCAGTAGCACTTGTCTTATATATTGAAGTTCATATTGCCTCTCTTCTCATTCTCCTTTGCTGCATCTTCTTGGCATATTGCCTTGCTCTTATCTGCCTGTTTCTCATGGATTTTAGCTTGGAGTCTCAGATAAGAACAGAGAAGCGTTAATCCACAGAAAGATAGCAGAGTGAGCGGATGGAGAAGAAGATAACCTCAGGCCTTGAGCTCTAATTCTTCAGTAATTGGAGGACTACTGCGCTCTTAGCTGTTCTAATGCTAGCCGAAGCAAAGGCTGTCTATGATCTCCACATTCACCTCTAAGAACTGAGAGCTGGATTTTTCACTTCATAGATGCTATAACTGAAGGATGAATAGATTTACATTTACATTTATTCATTTAGCAGACGCTTTTATCCAAAGCGACTTACACATGAGAACAATAGAAGCAGTTACACTAACAGTAGGACAACAATATGCAAGTGCTATGACCCTTCTCAGTTTAATCTAACGCAGTACATGTAAAACAATATTTTTTTTTATATAAAAAAAATAGAAGAGAAAGTGTTAGTATTACTAGATCAAGTGCTGCCGAAAAAGAAGCGTCTTCAGCCGTTTCTTGAAAGTGGCTACAGACTCAGCAGCTCTAGTTGAGTTAGGCAGATCATTCCACCAGCAGGGAACAGTCATGGTAAAGGTCCGAGAAAGATTTTGTGCCTCTTTGAGATGGCACCATAAGACGTTGTTCGCTTGCAGAGCGCAAGTTTCTGGATGGCACATAAGTCTGAAGTAATGAGTTTAAGTAAAGGGAGCAGAGCGGTTGTTTTGTAGGCAAACATCAGTGACTTGAATTAGATGCGAGCGGCAACTGGCAACCAGTGCAATTTTGTGAGGAGAGAAGTGACAAGTGCTCTCTTTGGCTCGTTAACCCTCTGGGGTGTTTTCTGGGTCCTGGAGGTGTTCTGACATGCTCTGACATTTGTGCTTGTTTCTGTTACTTGTGACATTTTCATGGCTAAAGTCTTATTACACTGTATTCAGCACAAACTCTGCTACAATAATATGTCAGCAGCATGTAGGTAAAAGTTTGTAGTTTTGAGATAATGGTGTTTATGCGTGGTTTGTGAAAAAAATAATAAAAAATTGTCACTGAAATAAGGTCATGAAGCCCATACTGATTATTTCTTCACAAGACTTCTGAAAATTGTATCACATAGCCTAGAATATTTGCTTCAAAACTATGTGAAAATCATCCTGACAACTCATTCAGATAAAACAATATATTGATTTAAAATTTGTAAGACATGTTTTGTGTAAGAAAGCTTTATGCGAGAAGGCATGAATCATCATGTTTCACACCTGAGAAAGACAAAGACCCTCCCATTATGGCCCTATCAGGTGCTATCAGGCCCTATCATTATGAGGAACCTTGCACAAAGAATGAAGAAAGATTTAAAAAAGAATGGCTTTTTGATTTTTTGGATTTATAACAACATAATCCAAAGATACACAACAAAGAACAAAAAAAGCACATTATTGAACACACTGATCTAAAGACAGAGGGCCCTATTTTAACGATCTGAAACGCAAGTGTCAAGCGCAAAGCGCAGGTAACTTTGTGGCCGGGTCTTGGGCGCTGTTGCTATTTTCCCGGCGGGATAAATGACTCTTGCGCCCGGCGCAAATCTAAAAGGGGTTGGTCTGAAGTAGCTTCATTATTCATAGGTGTGGTTTGGGTGTAACGTGAAATAAACAAATCAGAGAGTCATCTCACATTCCCTTTAAGAGCAGACACGCTTTTTCCATGGCGGATTGCTATTGTAACAGCGGATTTGCCAGGCGCGCGCCAGGAGCGGTTCACAGCCGAGGAGAGCAACGCTCTCGTCACGGCCGTAAAAGAGAGAGAAGTTACATTGAAATGGAGAAACCCACCCAAATTAACTTCGGTTAAACAGGCGTATGATAATTTGGGTAAATGTGTAAGCTAGATGTATGCTTTTATAATAAATTGTCTGTCTATCTATCTATCTATGTATCTATCTATCTATCTATCTATCTATGTATCTATCTATCTATCTATCTATCTATCTATCTATTGTAATAATGTATGATTTGCAAAAATGAAAACTGCTGCTTCTGTGTAGATGAGAGAATCAAAGTGCGTGTTGTGCACACGCTACATTGATTATGGCCAAGCATGCGCCCTTAAAATAGCATATGAATAACATGCGCAACGCGCCACTGACTTAAATTTTTTTTTTCCTGGTTAGTGGCGCAATTGTTTTCTAAACCTGCAAAATAGCATCAAGGAACGTTTGCGCCGGAACATGCCTCCTCTTTGCGCTGAACCACCCTGGGGAGCGCAAGTGTATTTCCTAACTTGCCGACGTGCGTCTGTGGAGGGAAAAGTCTGCTTTGCACGGGTGCAAAATAGGAATGATACATGCGTCGGTGTACAAAGTCAATTGCGTCATGTACAGAGACTCATGTGAATGTTTAAGTCAGCAGGACTCATCAGTGGCATCTGGTCCCTGAAAAAACAACAACTGTGAACATGCTGATGTCAAGATAAACTATAGGCTGCACGATTTTGGGAATACATTTTAGATTTTTCCGGTTAAAATTGCAATATATATTGTGACGAGCACCACAAGGACTCATCAGCGTCGTCCTGGAAATAGACGAGGAGCACCTGCACGCCCTCGTCACAGGCTGATCGGCCCCAGCTCTGGTCCATCAAGCAACAGCCACATAAGCCACATGCAATTTGCCAGAGGGTGAGATACCTCTCCATGAGACAGAACTCTAACGCCTGTTCTCTATCTTTCTCTAGAAACCAGTGGGTGACCGATCAGCCTTGCAGGAACAGAGCCCAGACTCGCTGTACCACAAGGAAGACCACACGCACTTCACCGGAGCACCCACCTAAATCGTTCACTGGTTTTGTCACTTTGTTAATAAATCCACCCTCCGGGCACTTTGTTTGAGCTATCCTTGCTGTGTGATTCTTCACCCCCGTGACAATATATATATATATATATATATATATATATATATATATATATATATATATATATATATATATATATATATATATATATATTGAACACCAAGTTGGTTGTGCCTTTTGGGCATACGTATATGGCTGCATAAAATAATAATAACAATAGCTTGTAGCAGGCGGCCTACAAATCATTAAAAATGAACATTTCAGTAACACTCTTGACGTTATGAAATGAGATTGAAGTAAAAACATAAAGCCTAATGATTGGCGCATTTTGCTTTTCAAACGCACAGCGCGAGTGACTCAAACTCACAGCACGTGCAGAGAACATTTACTGAAGCGATCGAGCCACTCCAAACTATGAAACATTATTGTTACCACATTATACATATCTATGTTTAAGCAGATATCCACAAACACAGTATTTAACAGTAAACACCTGTCTAAACATAATAATATTCACCATATTAGAGTAAACACTTACACTAGCCTACTTTTATATCATGCTGTGTTTTATTATCGAACATAAAAACATCCTCGTGTACATGTATATAAATTTAGCATTAGGCTTCAAGTTTTTACTCCAATCTCATTTCATACCGTACATTTTAGTCTGGCACCAGTTTGACTAGTTGCTACAATGTAAAGTTTATATAACAATAGCATGCTTACTATTATGAGTGGGCAAGTCTTACCTTAAAAATCTTTCTCATCTTCAAATCGCATTCTTCTAATTCTTCTGACAGCACAAACACAACATGTCTTCCAAACTCGATGAAAAGCAGAGGAGTAAGCTACTGAAGTCTCCGATTCTTTGTTTTGAGGTGATGGGGCGTTTTCAGGTCTGCGTTCCTTCACGTGGACGATTTGCATGTCAATTGCTCGTGCGTGTGTGGGTGTGGTCACATTAGAGCTAATGAGCACGGACTTAAGAAACTGTACGTCATTGCTTTCAAGCGGATTACTTAAATTACTTTGTTTTTCATATAATTTACATATAAAAATAGAGACTTCAACTTTGTAAAGACATGTCTCAACTCAATTCACTGAGTTACAGTTCATTTTCTGTCACATTTCAGAATGAACTTCACATTGAGAGAGACGGCAGAATGCGCATCATATTTATTTTCTTTATTTTACAAAACACACAACATTTTGTTGAGTGTACACAAATAAAAGACATTTAACAGTTTTGAATGATGTATAACACTTATATGTAAGATCAAAATCAACAGAGCATTTTGAGTCTCTTTTGCACTGATAAGAACCGCCGCACACGACCGCCGAACCCTGGGGGTTAAAGACCATTCTGGCTGCAGCATTCTAGATCAGTTGCAGAGGTTTGACAGAACAAGCTGGAAGACCAGCCAGGAGAGCATTACAATAGTCCAGTCTGGACAGAACAAGCGCTTGGACAAGGAGTTGGACAAGGCAAATCTACATGACCAGGCAGTCCTAGCAATGTGGTCTGTGAAGTTCAATTGATCATCAATTACAACTCCAAGGTTACTGGCTGACCTTGATGGAGTTATGGATGACGAGCCTAGCTGAATGGTGAAATTGTGATGAAGTGTTGGGTTGGCAGGGACCACAAGTAGCTCTGTCTTTGCAAGGTTTAGTTGAAGGTGGTGGTCCTTCATCCAGCCAGAAATGTCTGTCAGGCAGGCTGAGATACGATCAGCTACCTTTGGATCGTCAGGCTGGAATGAGAGGTAGAGTTATATGTCATCAGCATAGCAGTGATAGGAAAAACCACGTTTCTGAATCACAGATCCTAGTGATGTCATGTAGATGGAGAAGAGAAGTGGTCCAAGCACTGAGCCCTGAGGCACTCCAGTAGTTTGTTTGATCTTAGTAGTATGTACTTAGTAGTATTTTGTTTGGTCACTCCAGTAGTATGTTTGGTCTTAGACACCACACCCCTCCAAGACACCTAAGAGGTAAGACTTGAACCATTGGAGTGCGGTTCCCAAGATGCCCTTCATCTTTAGGATTGACAGGAGGATCTGGTGGTTAACTGTGTCAAAGGCAGCAGACAGATCCAGCAGGATGAGAACTGAGGATTTGGAAGCTGCTCTTGCCCTGCTCTCAGAGCTTCAATTACTGAGAGCAGGGCAGTCTCAGTTGAGTGTCCGCTTTTGAAACCAGACTGATTGTTGTCCAAGAGGTTGTTCTGTGTAAGGAAGGAAGAGATCTGGTTGAAAAAAATTAGTTCTGTGTAAGGATGGAAGAGATCTGGTTGAAAAAAACTTGTTCAAGTGTTTTCGCGACGAATGGAAGAAGAGATACCGGTCTGTAATTTTCCAGATGTGCTGGATTTAGAGTGGGTTTCTTAAGCAGTGGGGTTACCCGAGCCTGCTTAAATGCTGTGGGAAAGGTACCAGTGTGAAGAGAGGTGTTTATGATGTGCGTGAGTGCGGGTACAACTGAGGATGAAATGGCTTGAAGTAGGTTAGTGTGAATAGGATCAAGCGGACAGGTGGTAGGGCGATTGGAAAGGAGGAGTTTGGAGGCTTCTGCCTCTGAAAGAAAAGAGAAGGAGGGTAGAATGTGTGTTTTAGCTGGTAAAATGTGTGTGTCAGTTTGTGGATTGGTAAATTGGCCGCTGATGGTACACTCTTCGGTCTTCAAACGATGAGGGCTTCACATGAGGGCTGCCTCGACCGCTGCTGCGGTGCACATACTTATTTTATACACGCCTAATACCTAGTTATTGAATACAGCAGGCCACGCCCTACTATTTAGCCGAGCAAAATTCAAAAGTCACGACACACAAACAAATGCCACGTGGGCGTTTAAATAAATAAATAAGTAAATAAATAAGTAAATAATAAGTAAATAAAACAAAGTTTCCAAGCAACAAAGAACCGCGCTAAAATCTACTGGGAAAAGTAAACACTCACAGACTGATGTTCTCTCCTGTTGTTCGACTGCTTCTTCAATAGATGCAATGGATTGAATAGATTGCATCTATTGCAATAGATGCAATGATCTGGACTATGAAAAATGCTAAATGATAATTATGTACCGGGGTGCTGTCCATGTGTGCTTTATCATTTATCATTAATAACTGAATTGTATTTAAAGTTCCAATTCAATTCCATCCATCGATCCATCCATCATCTTCCGCTTATCCGGGGCCGGGTCGCGGGGGCAGCAGTCTAAGCAGGGATGCCCATACCTCCCTCTCCCTGGACACTTCCTCCAGCTCTTCCGGGGGGACACCGAGGCGTTCCCAGGCCAGCCGGGAGACATAGTCCCTCCAGCATAGTCCCACATAGTCCCTGTCCTAGGTCTTCCCCAGGGCCTCCTCCAGGTGGGACATGCCCGGAACACTTTCCTGGGAAGGCGACCAGGAGGCATCCGGAAAAGATGCCCGAGCCACCTCAGCTGGTCCCTCTCGATGTGGAGGAGCAGCGGCTCTACTCCAAGCTCCTCCAGAGTGACCGAGCTTCTCACCCTATCTCTAAGGGATCACCCGGCCACCCTGCGGAGAAAGCTCATTTCGGCCGCCTGTATCCGGGATCATGACCCACAGCTCATGACCATAGGTGAGAGTAGGAACGTAGATTGACCGGTAAATTGAGAGCTTCGCCTTGCGGCTCAGCTCTTTCTTCACCACAACAGACCGGTTCATCGACTGCATTACTGCAGAAGTCTCTGTCCTGGACCACCGAAGCCATCCACGCATTTGAGAAACTGAAACTCGCTTTTGGCTCCGCTCCTACCCTCGTCCATCCCAACCCTGATCTTCCATTTCTCATCGAGGTGGACGCGTCCTGCACGGGGGTAGGAGCGGTCCTATCATCCATGTGCCTTCTTCTCCAAGAAGATGTCCCCGGCGGAGCAGAATTATGACGTCGGCAACCGGGAACTTCTAGCGATCAAACTCGCGCTTGAGGAATGGAGACACTGGCTGGAGGGAGCTAAATACCCTTTTGATGTCATTACCGATCACCGCAACCTGGAATACCTCCATGATGCCAAAAGACTCAACACTCGTCAAGCCCGCTGGTCACTCTTCTTCACACGATTCAATTTCAAAGTAACTTATCGTCCTGGGGACAAGAATGTCAAAGCCGACTCCCTGTCTCGTCTGTACCAACCTGATACCATCACCTCCACTCCGGAATCCATACTCCCTCCTGCCGTGATTGTCAGTCCTATCCAGTGGAGCATATACGATCACATTACTGATGCCACCCGGACTGAACCTGCTCCGCCGGGAGGTCCTGAGGGACGGACTTACGTTCCCACTCGTCTGCGTCTGGCCCTCATGGACTCCATCCATACATCTCCGGGCTCTGGACACCCAGGCAGCCAATAGACCCTCTCGCTTGTACAACAACGATACTGGTGGCCCCGATGTCTCCCGGTACGTGAAGAGCTGCTCAGTCTGTGCCATGGCCAAAGTCCCTCAACGCCTCCCAGAAGGTAAACTGGTACCTCTTCCCATACCTACCAGGCCTTGGTCTCATCTGGGAGTGGATTTTATCACGGACCTTCCTTCTTCTGACTCTCACACGTGTGTACTGGTCGTCGTTGATCGCTTTTCAAAAGCTTGCAAGCTCATTCCTTTGCCAGGTCTACCTACAGCCTTCGAGACAGCTGAAGCTCTATTCACTCAGATATTTCGACATTTCGGAATACCAGAAGATATTCTATCTGACCGGGGTCCACAATTCATCTCCAGGGTATGGAAAGCATTCTTCAACCTTCTGGGAGTCTCAGTCAGCCTAACGTCTGGATATCACCCCCAGTCCAACGGCCAGATTGAGCGGAAAATACAAGAGATCGGGAGATACCTGCGGTCATATTGCCATGATCATCAAGACTGCTGGAGCAGGTATCTACCCTGGGCCGAGTATGCACAAAACTCCCTTCAACAGTCCACCACGGGTCTCACGCCCTTTCAGTGCATACTCGGCTTCCAACCGCCCCTGTTTCCCTGGTCAGGTGAGCCATCCGATGTTCCAGCAGTCCACCATTGGTTCCAGGAAAGTGAGAGGGTCTGGGACTCCGCACATGTCCATCTGCAAAGGGCTGTTCGGAGACATAAGAGCCAGGCCAACGCAAGAAGATCTGCAACCCCGTTATACCAACCTGCGCAAAAGGTCTTGCTCTCATCCAGGGATATCCGTCTCCGACAGTCCTGCCGCAAGCTGAGTCCCAAGTACATCGGTCCGTTCGCGATACAGAGGCAGATCAACGAAGTCACCTACCGGTTATCACTCCCCTCACACTACTGCATCTCACCATCATTCCATGTCTCTCTGCTCAAACCTTACATTGATCCTCTCTTTCCTCCTTCCCCAGGGTCTGGTGCTGATGACGTACCTCCTCCTCCTGTGGACCCCGAAGACGAGAACATCTATCGTGTCCTGGACATTCCCGGCGACGGGGCGGCCAACTAGAATATCTCGTGGACTGGGAAGGTTTTGGCCCAGAGGAGAGATGCTGGGTTCACCGAGATGACATACTCGACCCTACACTCTTACAGGACTTTCACTCAGCTCATCCCAGTCGTCCGCCGCCGAGAGGTCGTGGTCGTCCCCGTCGTCGGTCATTTCCGCCCTCAGGAGCTGGCCGTGGAGGAGGGGGTACTGTCACGGATACATCAGCGTCAGCGCCAGACCTCTACACTCTGCCCACTCGTTCTGCATCCCCTGAGTTCTGATCACCTGCACCTGTCATCATCACCTGTCGCCAATCTCCTGTCACTTCACTCACTGTTTATATACACCACCAGTTCCCTCATTCAGTTGTCAGGTCTCGTTGATTCAACATCTACATTCTGACTCACTCAAACTGAGACGAAGACATTACCACTTACCTGCTTTGGATACTCACCTGCATCTTCGGATTACTCAGCCTGTCCACCGGATCTTATATCTTCATCTGCCCACCTGCTTCAGCCCGTCTGACTTCTTCCGTTCATCTACAACCTGTAACAGATAAGAGACTTTGTCAGTTCCTTGCCTTGCCTTGCCTTGATTCCTGACACGCACGCAGCACACAAACTAGTCAAATATTAAGAATAAAAGGATTACAATGTAAAAGATTATTATTGTGTACATAAAGATATGGTGGAATCCGGCTTGTCCCGTAGATGGTCTGCTTGTGTGCTTTAACTTCCCAAACAAGAAGATCTCCTTGCTCTCAAATTCCGCCATGTAAATAGCAATCTGCCATGGCACGAGCACAAATGGCTTTTAAAAGAGAATGGGAGATGAGACTCTGCTTGGTTTATTGCACGTTACACCCAAAACACACCCATTACTCATTAAGAAAATAGGGACAACCCTTTTAGACCATGCGCCAGGCGCGCCGACCATTTTTCCTGTCGTTAAACTAGCAAAAGTGGATCCAGACTAGATCATTTTAAGACCATTAAAATAGGGTCCTAAGTTAGACTTACAACTTTCCGACTTCCGACTTCCATTGTGCTGTGGTGAACGGCACATTCCAGGGCCCAGTTTATGGCTGGACCCCTCTCTGTTCGTAACAGCTGACAAAGGTTAGATACATTTTGATTGGATCTTTTTGGACTAACAAACTGTCCAATGCCACAAGATAAAGATGCTAGGACAACAGCCAGACACAAGAAGAAGGGCAAGAAGAACTCTGGTACCATGCAAGTCTGGGAAGGACAGAACTTCTCATTGGTCCACATTCAGTTTCTGCCCCTCACCCATCTAGAGACTAATTCCTAAGCTTTTGGCCTGTAACTGCCATAACAATTTCTTGTTCAAAACAATCACTTTAGCAGAGTTTGTATTATTTTCTGTTTATTTTGATATATATGTAAGATTAATAAGGGAATTAAGATCAATATAACTCAAAGGGGATTGAATTACAGGGAAGAACCGAATTATTATGCAAATTATTCTGAATTAATATTTAACACTTTATCAACTATTCGTCCACCGATAAGTTGAGATTAGGGTATTTTATCAATTCTGGACAGAATATTATCCCGTGGCCTACGGTAATAATACCATAAAGTTATGATAACTGATTAATATGAGCAAGGTAGCAAAATCTTTTTAGTTTAAGGCAGTAACTTGTAAGCACACAGCACAAGACGCTTGTATGTAAAATCAACCAAGACTTTATTGAACTACTCTAATACACACAAACTAAACTAACAAAAACACACAAACATTCATTCAAACAGTGACAGAGAGTGATGTTATTAACGGAGGGTGAATGGAGTCCCAAATGTCTAGCGTTAGACACCATTTCTTGACCGCAACCTGAGAGAATCAAACTACTAGCACTTCAATCTTAGTTCGTTTTCTTAATAAGATTTGCACCAGTTCACTTCAGCCAGAATTAGGAGAATTGTGTACTTGCGTTTAGATGCTCCTGAGCGCGTGCGTTCCCTGTGACGAAGTTGCTGGAGAGGGAATCTCTTCGGCGCTGATTGGCTGGCAGTCGGTCGATGTGCGTTCTGAGGGACAGCACTCGATGGTGAGTGGTTGGTTGGCTTTGCCGGGTGGCGCTTCGTTCGCGGGATTTCCTGGATTGCGGGTTGCTATGCAACGGAGTTTCCTCTGAGTCTGGAGCGACTCTGAGAGGGGTTTCTTTGACGAAGTTCAACGAAGGATCTTACGGAAGAGTTGATGAGTTTTGCGTGAGCTCTTGGTGGTTTGAAGAGTATGTAAGCATACACGCTGGACGATGGAAAGGTCAGCGAGAGCAAAAGTCACTGCAAAAGCGAGGCACAAGGCAGGCAAAAAGCAAGGCAAAAAGCAACTCATAGCTGCTTGTCATTGGGTTATAAGCGTGTCCATCTGACCCGTCCTTCCTAGTGCGACAGCCAATCAGATATTGTCTTGGGCGGGACCTACGCCCCGTTCTCCGGTTCTTGCATGTAATTAGCGTAAAGTCCACATGATCACGTGTGCCCAAACTCCTGAGAGTTTAGTTAAACGCTTTAATAAGTAAACTTAATAGTTTAAATATGGTGCATCCTACACACATCTACTTTATATCAACATTCTAGAAATCATTTACCCATCAAGTAGGTACCAAAATACATATACTTCCCATAGTGGAGGTGGAACTAAATAAGGATTTCGCTGTGATAAGTGTTTAACACACAAAATTAACTTCAGTAATATACAGCATACATACTACAGAGAATACACATGTATGAGGCAACTTCTGGTGATTAGTTCCTGTAACTGAGGTAGAAAACCTTACAAATAGGCTGTAATGAAAGTTAAACACACAGAAAGAACTCCACAGGTTACATAAAATATACATGATACTTAAGATATATGTGAGGTAAATACTGGTGATCAATTCAGCTTATTGGAAGCAATTTTGAGATCGTTGTTTGTATTAAACCACAAGTGGGTTAATTTCAGTCTATTGGTTTTGGAGACAAAAGTCTCTGGAATTTACAACTGCAGAAAGGGGGGTGTCCCCTGGTTTAGGGTTTGTGGTGATTCTGGGCCATAAGAATGCTTTAGCATCCTTCGTTTCCTGATAAGGCTGTGGATTTATGCATTGGGGTCACCACAGGGTTCTTGGCCATTTGGTCTTAAGTTTGTGGAACAAAGAGGAATCTTTTCCTGCTGTCCTGGCATCGCTGATTTGAGATTAGACACACACAACAAGGGAAAGGGGGGTGACATCTCCTTTAGCCATCTCGGCACCATGACTGTGTTTTATGACTTACTAATGATTCACTGGGGAATCGTTCCGAACTGTGGAATGTGGTGTTGGGTTAATATGAAATGGACTGTTCAAGGATAATCCTATATATATATATATATATATATATATATATATATATATATATATATATATATATATATATATATATATATATATATATATATATAATATGACATTTAACATTTAAAGAAGATTATGAAAGCATTGAATGAGAACCCATAATAATGTAACATAGATTTACAGTAATAACAATAAATATGATATGTTATTATATAATATGATTAATGTAATATTTTTAAATTTAAAAAAAGTTAGCCTTACCCTGGAGTTGGTTCACCCTCCGCCTATGGGTGTGCTTTTAGTCCCTTTGTATACCCTATTGTTGTCAAAATGTATTGCTCATTTTATATACAGTATGGTATTGAAATACAATCTTGACAGACAGGCTAGGATATTTCTGATTTTTTCCTTCTCAAGGAGACATGAGCTTTACCTTAATGGCTGGAAAATCAAGTTGGCCACCAGGAGAAATTATTTGCATTTGTTTATAGTCAAACGTTGAAGATATCAAGCAGGACTATCCCACTTCCAGCTTAGAATGGAATGAGGCAAAACCAGCATGGAGTGAAATTAACAGAAGTTTGTGTTTCAGACTAACATCCATTTGAGTTATCACTTTTTACTATTCGAATTAAAATCTGCAGTCTACTCTAAATAATATAGTTACCAGTGTTTAGTTTTGAATTTTCACAGCAGTTTAATCTGGCCACAAAATGAGATTGAAGATGATTGCTTCAGTGACTCACTATACCGAGAGCTGACTTACCGGCAAAATTAAATGAAGCTGTTGAGAACAGATTTAGCCAGTTAACACATGAAAGAGGTCAAAGCTGTCAAATCTCAAAGTTAATAATCATCTCATCTTGTTCAGTCCAAATAGACATTTCTGTTATTAAGACTTTTAGCAACTATAAAAACAGACACTGACTCCCACACCTTTATTATAATTAATTTAAAATATTTAGCAGGGAGCATATTTATTTTCCAAAGCCTACAGTAGTGAGCTGCCTTACTGTTCACTGTACAGCTGTTAAAATTGACATTGCTCTACACTGATATGCAATACAATAACAATTAGTGCACACATCTAATAGTGTTAACATAAATCTGCAATACTCCAGAATTGAATTGAGAATGCCTTTTAAAGTTCCAATTCAATTCCTGAATTTGAACTGAGATACAGACAGACAGACATAGACAGAGATAGATAGATAGATAGACAGACATACTATATTAAACGGACGGACGGACGGACGGACGGACGGACAATAATTCTGACCACAAAACAGAAACATGTATATTCATTTTCATATACATTTAGATTAAAGATTCCAACTTCAATAAAGAAGTTAAGCAATCAAATTACATAAAGTCATTATCCAGAAGTTAAACAAAAAATGTATGGATTTATATAGAAATATGTATAGTGAATGTGCAGCTGTTGAAAACTTTTCCTGTGCCATGTTACATTTTAATGTTTTAATGACAGTGAAGGGTGCTAGATGCATTATACATCTTTAAACTAAATTGCAGAACTCATGTTCTGAGAAAATATTTCTCGTGAAAACAATGATCAATGATGTACATTTGACTCTGGGATTAGCTCAGTGGTAGAACGGTCCATTGGCGGGTTTGAATAGGTCTGATGACAATACTGTATAACCACTGCTGAACTGAGGTGTGCTGTTGATGTCGTGTGCAGGCAGACAGAATCCTAATGATAACTCCTTCTGTGATCTTCTCAAAATTATAAGAAGTGCCAATGTATTTGAAGGATATTTGAAGGATAGAATTTGAAGGAAATGGTAAGATTTGCACTTTTTATTTTTACAGCTTTTTTGTATTTGCTTTGGTACTATTTTCAAAAAGTGTACATTTTCAAAACTCTTAGTACAAAAATCCAAACTGATCGCACTTGAAACACAGCTAGACATTCTTTAAAAACCTGATCCCATGCTTTTATTACGGTTATACACATTTTCAGTCATTTCATTTAAGAGCAAACAAAGTCCATAATGTTTGTAATAGTATCTATTCAGTGTGTTATCAAAAGGTGTGATGAAGTAAACACAGCCATGAGGTCTTGTGCTAGAACAAAGTTGGCTGCCAATACAGTAAATGTTCTCACTGTACCATATGACTAAATAATGAATCTATAGTGTAGTTGACCTTTTAAAGATGAAGGGTGTTACAGTAATGTGGCAGTCTTTACCATGGTAATCTGTTTACAGTATAACATGGCATACATACTTCAATGTAAAATGCTGTATTTGATGCCATCTGTCTCCCTTTTACTGATGCGTCTCTGATAAATCTATATGTTACACAGTCATTGACTGTTTCCTCTCCCTTGTACTCTATCCTGATCTATGTTCACAAATTGCAAATCTCTCTGTCTTACAAACACACACACACACACACACACACACACACACACACACACACACACACGTGCATGCACACACTTTGAACATAGTAGTTATCATCTAAGGTAAATCACTTATGTATTACATACAGTATACCTATTCTTCTGCAATACAGAATGACAGCACATCTGAAGAGCTTGAGCTGCTGTACAGGCATTAAATTGTATTTCCTGCAGCCTGATTAATTATTTCACTTTTGGGCCCTGTTTACACCTGGTATTAAGATGCATTTTCGTAAATCCGATCACAAGTTGACGACGCTAAATACAAGTGTAAACGGATTCTAGAACATTTTGAGCTTGTCCAATTTCGACCACTTCAAGAGGTAGTTGAAAATGTATTTGACCGGATTGCTTTCGTAGTGTAAACGCATGTGGTCAAATTCATTCGAACAGCCACAAAAGACCGCCTACTCTCTGCCTACTGACTTAATGCATAAACGTTATATGAAGTGCGCTAGCCAGACGGGATTTGATTTAAACTTAACTAAAAGTAACTAAAAGTTTGGTTTGAAGACAAAAATGTATCAAGCACAATGTTCTCAATGTTCTCTGCTGCATTTCATGTGTTTCTCCATTGTCTCTGGTCGGATTCATATGTAAATTGCACAAGCCTATTTTGTACATTAGGTTGAAAGATCTGAAAAAGCCGATTTACCCGACCATATACCCTCTCCTCGAAGAAATCAGAACAGAAGTGGTTGAAAGTGGACAAAAGAGATAGATTAAAACACCAGGTGTAAACAGGAATGTGTCTCCCTCATCTACTTGTGATCCGATCGACCAAAACGTATCTTAATACCAACTATAAACAGGGTCTTGGTGTGAAGGGGCCTTTAAATTTGCCAAAAAAACAACAACAAAAAAAGTAAAAAGTAAAAGGTAGAAAGTTTTCATAAAAAGTTAAACAGTTTTAAGGAGTAACACAATTTTGTAACATTACTTTTTAAAGTAACTTTCCCCAACACTTCACACAAATATCGATTGAAATGGATTTGAATTGGATTTAACTATTTTATCAATTTGTTTTTGTATTGAATGAAACAAAAACATCTTTATAATCACATTTGTCATGGTTCCATCTGTTGTCTTGGATGATTTGTTCATTCTTGGATTCCCTTGTTCAAAAGGGATGTAATACTCCTTTAGAATTCGGCCAAAATAAGGTATCTTTTATGTTGCATTTGTATTATTTTTTGCCTTCTGTTTGGAACAGTTTTTGCATTGAGATGCCTTATGTTGCTCACAAGGTGTCGGAGCAGAGCTAGATAGAATAAATACTAATTACAATGGCTAGTTCCTTTTTTAAAGTTTAAAGTTTCACAGTTGTTTAAAAAAAAATACATTCAAAAAGGGGTGTTTCATGCAGTTTTAATGATCACAAATTATGAATATGATAATGAAGAGACCATTTGAGACCATAGCAAATGTAACTCTCCCAATGAATAGTATCATTGTGGAAATAAACTGTTATGTTTGCATACAGTGGAAGAATAGAATTTAAATCCATTTTATAGAGACATTTATGTGGCTGAGTGTAAATGGAATGTGCATACTTAATCAAATTGCAATCTGATCGATCATGACACAAGAAGTGACCAAGTGTAAATACTCCATAAGAACAGATACAAATAGAGATGGAACAGAGATTGTTGCTTTATTCTATCTGCAGTGCAATGATCAGTAAGCTGATTGAGCTTCGCTGTGTGTCTGAAACTGTTTTCCTCTCCCAGACATTTTATCCGTATCCTTTTCAGCACGCCCCCTTGTAATAAAAGGCCTTGGATTTCAACTGTTTTATCTGGTTTCTTCTATAAATGTGTCAAAAATTAGCTTGTTTTATTAAAAAAACCTGCACCCTATATGTTTGTCTGTTGTAGTATTTGGATATGTAGATATCTGCCGAGTCAATGGTTCAGATCTCAGGACTTTATTATGCCTTGATTGATGGTTTCTACTGTCTGATTTGATTCCAGTTATATCCCAAAGACTGTCTGCTTGAGAGAATATGCACAGATGATGCAACAGACTCCCATTGTGAGTCACCTGTGCGGTTTTACAGTAGCACTCAATAATGAGAAGAAAAAGCTTGTCAAGTTTCATTTTAGAAATCCGCTTATCAACATTCATCAGAAGAGTTTTACTTTTTTAATATTCTGCGTTGTCGCTTTCACCCATTCCTATTCCTGTCAGCATGAGTCATTCTCACAGACATGCTGTTTTCCTAAATGTAAGTGTATGTGCTCTTACAAAAGCTCCTGCTCGTACACACAAACTGAAGGTGCAATTTGCGATATTTTGCTCCATTTAGAATGTTAAACCATACAGCTTCTCGGTGGTGGCTGCACCATTTGAACTCCATGCAAAATCTGAGCTTTGCAGTCATGTTTGGGATATCCTCTGTGTGTAATGGCTTATCGTGACAGTTTGACTTCACTGAGTCTCAGAAAAACCACAGCATGTCTCCAGTATCTTGAGCATTAAAAATGCATTACGTCCTGCGATTTCATGTTTCACTCGTTACAAAAGTACGACCGTTCTTATTGCTGAATAAAAGCAGCAGACTAATGCATTGTTTCTTAGTTGTTCCAAAGGATAGGCTATTTATGAATTTTGCAAAAGATGATGTCAGTGAAGTTTCTCAGTCTACAGGAAAAAAAGAGTTCCATACATGTGTTCTATCTATCTATCTATCTATCTATCTATCTATCTATCTATCTATCTATCTATCTATCTATCTATCTATCTATCTATCTATCTATCTATCTATCTATCTATCTATCGTTGGACAATGGAATTAAAACACCTGTTTTTTTTAGCACAATATTTTTTTTTATTTTGGTGTAGGGCCTCCTTTAGTGGCAAATACAGCATCGATTCATCTTGGGAATGACAGATACAAGTTCTGCACAGTGGCCGGAGGGATTTTGAGCCATTCCTCTTCCAGAACAGTGTCCAGGTCACTATGTGATGCTGGTGAAGGAAAGTGTTTTCTGACTTGCTACTTCAAAACACCCCAAAGTGGCTCAAAAATATTTAGATCTGGTGACTGTGCAGACCATGGGAGATGTTCAACTTCACTTTCATGTTCATCAAACCATTCTGTCAAAAGTCTTTCTCAATGTATTGGTGCATTATCACGCTGATACACGGCACCCCCTTCAGGGTACAATGTTTGAACTATTAAGTGCACATGGTCCTCCATAATGGCTCGGTAGTCCATGGCAGTGACATGCAAATCAAGCACAGTAGGAAATGCCATGATATTGCAGCCCAAACCATCATTGATCCACCCAAGTTTTTCACTCTGGGCATGCAGCAATCCAAGTGTTAAGCCTCTTTGGGGCTTTACCACACCATAACTTACACAGATGTGAAAATGGATTCATCAGAGAACAATAGGTGTTTCACATTGTTCACAGATTAAACTATATTTGGCATTGGTATATGGTTTGGCTATAGCAGCTCAGCCATAAATATTTACTCTGTGGTGATCCTGACTTACAGTTTTGGTGAAAACAGGAGAGTTGAAGAGCACATTTAATTCTGCAGTGAGTTGGGCAGCTGTGGTATTACAGTATGTTTTTTTCTTAAGACAACCCATGTTAGTACCTGGACATCTCTTTCAGACAGCTTCCTGTTGCATCGATAGTTACGGCCCCGATATACTCATGGCGAAGTTCTTTTTCGTTCTTTGCTTATGGGAAAAACGACATTCAAAATACGTTAGCAGCGATAAACTGTTAACGAACATCCGACACCACCCACACTGCTGAGAGCGGCGTTTAGATGAATATGTAACTATGTGCTGCTTGCTTTCCTCTCAATAAAAATAAACAGCAAACAGAAAATAGCAAACATGTTTTTAAGTAAAGCATAAGAAAAGCATGTGATCATAGAGATGTGGATATGTTTTTGGCACTCTAGTAAAGTCACGTCATGTTAATTTATATATCACTTTATACAATAGATTGCTTAAATCAGCATCCATGACAAAAAACTCAACAAAGAGAAATGGTGCAAACTGAAAACAAAGTCCAAATAGGGTGAGATTGTGACAACTGCTGCACATAGATACTGATTTCTTTTTATTATTATTTTCCTAAACCACACCCTGATATATATAGAGCCCGATCTCACGGGAAAACGTACAAATTCTACGAGGTGGCTTATTCGTACGAATTCATACGACCTGACTCGTACGAATTAGTACGTTTTTTGCAAAATCGTACATATTTTACGAATTGGTCAATTCGTATGAATTCATACGAATGACCTACCCCTGACCCCGCCCCTAAACCTACCCATCACGTGGGTCTAGACAAATCGTACAAATTCGTACGAGTGAGGTCATACGAATTAGTACGAATTAGCCAACTTTTTATCATTCGTACGAATTGGTCGTGAGATAGCGTTGTATATATACTACCGCTCAAACGTATGGGGTCAGTAAGATTTTTTAAATGTTAAAAAAATAAGTCTATTATGCCCACTAAGGTTGAATTAATATCAAAAATAGAAATATTCGAAATAGAAATAATAGAAATGAAATATTTTTACTGTTTTCTATTTGAATATATTTTAAAATGCACTTTATTCCTGCGGTGGCAAAGCTGAAGTTTCAGCATCATTACTCCAGTCTTCATCGTCACATAATCCTTCAGAATTTGAATATGCTGCTGAATAATTATTTCTCATTATCTATGTTGAAAACAGTTGTGCTACTTCATATTTTTTTGGAAAATGTGATTTATTTATTTTTTACAGAATAGAAAGTTCAAAGAAACAGCATTTATTTAAAATGGAAATGGGCCTTTACCGTCACCCCAAACTTTTGAACAGTACTGTATATACATAATTTGTGCTTAAGCTGCACTTTTATGTTAGTTTTTTTTTTATTATTAATTTTGATGCTCGTTTGACCTGATAATTTGCACACGCATCAGAAACGCAAACGACAGGCTTGAGCGATAAAGACTAAATTGTTTGCTGCAGAAACTTTACATTTTTATGGGTGGACCTACTCTCCCAGTTGTCCCGCATAATGACTTCCTTTTTAGGCTTCCACATGCAGCGTTTGTTTTGGTTATGCTGCTACCATGGCTGTTTGCGGAAGCTAAACTTGAGAACATAATCTTTTGTCTTAAGCAGCCAAATCCCTCATGCAAATGATTGTGTATTTCAGCACTTTGGAAATCCATGATGGGTCGACAGCGTGTGAAATTAGCATTTCACGGCACATGGATGGCTCCCGTGTGCTTATGGGTACACAACACCCCCATATTCACTTTAATTGTGATATTACACACAGCTCCATTCTCCATCAGGTTTATGCACTCTCTTTAGTCATCCGTAGCGTCTCAGAGAGCGGATTCCTGGCTCATGTATCTGGAACAAGTGTGTGGTGTTCTCTCAGAGTTGATTAAAATGGCAGAATGGTTCTCTTGAGAGGAGCAGAGACAGGTGTCTTATTCTGCACCATGCTGACCCCTCCCCTTAACTCTGCTCCTGCATATGGGCATATTCAAGCTCCTTTATTGCCTCATTCAAAGAGCTGTAAAGTTCCAGTGCTGGGGGATTCCCATACAGATGTGCACTAAATGACCCACAAGGCTTTGCTCTTGTTACTCTCTGAAATATCCAATTAATTACTACTGACACAACACTTTATCCAGCGCCTGTATGAGAAGAAGAAACTGTGAAAGTGAATTTCTTTTTTTTTCTTCTTTTTTTTTTTTAAGTGTATTTCTTAACGCCCAATGAGCAGGCTTACATAGCATGGTGTGACGTCATATCACCGCGGACATTACACACAACAAACATGACATTTCTCAGAATTAACACAACAAAATATACATGCACAAATGGTATTTATCAAAAATATAATCACAAAACGTATTTACCCATGGATGAACTCAAATTCTCAAAAATGTGTATGTCTATATGCCTATATGTCTGTAGAACTAAGTGTAAGCATGATTTCACCAAATACAACATGTTCCTGGATAAATGTCTTTGTTGATCCTGGAACAACATTCCAACTAACCAATCAGATTTGAAGGAAAAGTTTACAGTTTACGTCAAGTTAGGGATAGGACTAGGACTACATTTTTGGACAGAAAAATGTTGCTCTGTGATCAACAATATAAATTTATCCAGGAACATGTTGGCAAAATCACGTTGACCAGAGCTAATGAGCTGTGTCTAAATCTTTTATGTACTCTGTAAATTTATTTTTTACAAAAATTACGAAGTAAAACAAAGGAGTATTTTTTACAATTAAATACTATTTCAGTCTTTCTACTTAATGATTTAAATTAATTTTAATTCAATTCAACATTTTAGTTGTTGTTTCTTTGTAATTAGCCATTTCTGAATGAAAATAGTTTCTGTGCCTCATTTTTTTTTTCAGTGTTGGAGACAAGAGCAAGTACCAAAGGTGAGTGTTACAGAGCATTTTCGATACGTCGCCCCTCTATGTCTCAGATAGTCTTTGCTACGTCTAGTTTCAGTTGACTATATTAAATGCCTTTGTAAACTCTCCCTCCCACCTTGTGCAAACGTAATCAATCAAAGCTCTAAACCGGCTGGGGTTTCACTAGCAATTTCCCCCATCGCTAAGACAATTTCTTTTCATTTCAGAAAGAAACACCTTGATGGGTGGCTGAGATGTGCACACTTCCCCTAATGACCCCGGGCTAATTTCATAGGCTGGCAAGTCGCGACAAAACACGCTTGCTCATTTACGCGCCTCCACAGATGTGTCGTTTACAAACAGTAATGTGATGCCCAATGACAGCCTTGGCGGGACAGAGCATCTGCGCTGCTCACGAGCTCCACAGGGCTTGAAGGAGATGTCTGTCACGCTTACTATTAATGAGGCTTTGTTTGTAAATGCTTCGTTCCTGCTAATTATTAGTACACACTCAGAGCTGCCTCTCTCTGGAGTGCAACTGAACTAGATAACGACTTCCCAACGCTACTTGTTGGATTAATAACAATTCCTATTCAACAGCAACCTCTGAGAGATGTAGCAGAGGTCACAGGCAACACGGAAATGATTTCGAAGTGAACGCAAAATATATTCCGTTGCTGACTGTGGAATTTGCATTATCTTGTTTAACAAATAGCATCTGAATGTGCTCATTAGAGGATGCAGTGACTCTGCAGTGGAGCTGTGCTGATATAACAGTTCTGAGCAGGCGCACAGATTTATTTTTCACAATGATTAATTTATACTCTGTGTATTGCTATGCACATGACAGTACAGCTAGTTTATTGATGACAGTAAGAAATGCCCGCTGTCATGTTTATAGTTGTAGGCTTCTTTTCCAGCCGAGCTCTGTCAGTAGCTCTCTTCCAAAACTTAGTGAGCTGCCTTTCTGCCTTCTGTCTGTAGGCAGCTTCCTTCTACACTGACATCAATTCAGAGTAACAAAGCAACCAGAAGTCATTTATTTTCAATTATAGCTGACAATTTGAGGTAACATGAACAACAGCGACCATTGGCAGAGTTTAACTTTATGCAAATGTGCAGAATGTGGTGACTACCAAGTGGAATGCAGTGAAGATTACGTGATTTAGATGAAATTGTGCATTCCATTTAGATGGAACTAATTTTACTGACACTTTTATTGAATAAAATATATTTATCATCTGCATTTCCATCATTCGCCATCTTAGATTACAGTTTTTTTCAATCGCTAACAAGCGCTTACCCATACTTAAGATACTTTTTCTAAACTCTTAACACAGACTCACACCTACAAAACACAATTGGCCAAATGGTTAATTGTCTTCTCAAAAACACATTTTGTTAAATATATACTAACTCTTCATTTCAAAACAGAAAACATGTTTCTCTGCGCACACACTAACTTTACCAAAACACTGGAAATCTGACTCAAAATAAGATTATTCTGTCAAAGAATAACACTTGTTTTCACTTCACAAGGTACATGCACTCAATCAAAGTACACCAGGTTTCAAAATCCTGGCTATTGTTGACATTACTAAAACTGCATAGACTTTTATGTTTCAGTTTTACAGGTATTTGCATGCAAAACGTGCAATCCACCATTTTACACTAAATTCTTGGTTGGGAACTGTCCACATGTACAGTACTGTTCACATTCATAATCATTCCAGTAAAAAGCAAATCAGTTTTTATACCTTTACTGTTTACTACAGGAGGTACAGTAGAAACACGGTTTGATAGAACAGAAAAAGTTTTACAGTATTGCTTACAGTGAACAAAATTTCCATGAAACACACAAGAGCATTCTGAACAAAAAAACAACAGCAAAAAAACCCATAAAATTACTGTATCTAATCTCTGCGATCTTCAGGGTTAGGCCACATGTTTTCATCAAGATCACATCTGATATCATCCAAGGTGATGCACCTGGGATAAAACTGCTTGGTATGTCGGATCCACCCTTGGAGCCAGCATCCATGGCTTCAAGGAGGGACATCTGGTCATGTGGCTGATGGCCATAAACCTTCCACCTCCACATTACATTTTGTCCAGGTTGATGCCTTTTGGCCAGATTGAATCCTGCCTCATCTATGTATATGAATTCATGAGGGGCCTGTTGGCCTCCAATTCCATAACTCTCAAAACAAAGTTTATGTAAATCATGTCATTTACTGTATACCATACTGTACTGTAACCTATTGCTGTGTAGGTTACCTACTTGCAAAGTGCAAAGCTTATAGAACTGGACATTGAATTGAATATACACTATACCTGGACATATTGTTGTAGCTCCTTGACTCTCTCACTGATATATTGTTTTTGAACTGATATCATTGCAGAAGCAGAGGTTTTTATAAACTTTCATATTGTGAAATATTACAGTAGTACAATTTGAAATAACTGATTTCTGTTTAAAAATATGTATGTCATGTAATAAATTGTGTAAAATTTATTCATGTGATGAAAAGCTGAATTTTCAGCATCATTACTCCAGGAAGAAAAGCTTGTTTCTTCATGACATTGTTCAAAAGCAACACATTTTGCTAGCAATCAAAATCACATTTTGCTAAAATCATGAAATTTACAAAAATGGTAAAAGTTTCATGTAAATGGTAAATAAATAAATGCAGTCCATACTGTATCTAAGGTTTGGAATATTGTTTTTGCTATTGTGGGATGTTGTGTGTTAACATTTGTAAATACTACAAAAACAATCCATCATTTTGTTGGGAGGTATAGCTTGTCTGTTAAGAAAATGTAAGCATTGTGGAAATGTGTTCACTGACTGCATATTGTGTGAAAACGACAAGAAATGTGTGAATGGTATGGCCACAAAAGGCTGATGCTGTGCTAATTGTGTTTAGAGTTTTGAAAATGTGACAACTGATTGGACAAACGCTTGTTAGCGACTGAAAAAAACTGTAATGCTTAAGTACACTTAAAGGCAAGTACACACTCTTTTAGCCAAAAAAAAAATTCTTTGACCGCCATTCAAAAGTAGTCACGTATTTTAACTTACTGTAATTATATTATTGCGAGCACCATATATACCATTTCATTATAGTACACTACCATTAAAAAAAAATTTCTGATCAAATAAATGCAGCATTTCAGAGCATATAAGACTTATATATAAAAAAAAAAAAACCTACATATCCTAAACTTTTGTCCAGAGCAGTCCATGAGAAAAGAGTCCATGATCCATGATTGATTTCAATCGCTTACTCCCAGATTCTCCTTCAACAGCCAAGCAACTGCCATTGAGATGAATGGGAATAACAGATATTGTAGCTTTCTCCAGCTGTTATAGCCCTCTGTGCTATTGCAAGTTTTTTTTTTATCAATGCTAGTCTGTTTATGGCTATATTGCACAGTGTGAATGACCATGAACTGCAAGGCCTGACACCTGACTTTTATTCACACTAGAACACACTCACACACACATGTGGTTTTATTGAGTTACTCACACATGCCCAGAAGACTTCTGCACTCTGTTCTGACCTCTTACGTTACTAAGAAAGAATTATGCCGCTTTCTCTCTCTATTCTAACCCAGTTGTATATCTAAATCTGCCCCCTAGAGGGATGTAGCACTGCGATTAAACTTGGCTCATCCAATGCAAAGCACAGAACAAAATCTCTTACTGTCATTAGTAATGCTGATGCATGTTAGCAAGACAGAGGAAACATTATGCAGTTCATAAGGATATGTCATAATGTTTCTATGGCTCTATGATGTAAAGGTACTGGTCACATGAGATTGATTTTAAAAATAGCTCACAAAATGTCTTTGTGGAATATATGTGTGTGTGTGTGTGTGTGTGTGTGTGTGTGTGTGTGTGTGTGTGTGTGTGTGTGTGTGTGTGTGTGTGTGTGTGTGTGTGTGTGTGTGTGTGTGTGTGTGTGTGTGTGTGTGTGTGTGTGTGTGTGTGTGTGTGTGTGTGTGTGTGTGTGTGTATTGTCTATTGTCTATTGTCAAGGAATAACAGACTTAGAGACAGAGTTAGTTGAACCCAAAACATGTATTTATTGGCACAGAGGTGAACAATGAAGCAGATGAGTGTCGGAGAAGTCAGATTGATATGGAGCAGATGAATGCTGAATAAATTAGTCTTTTCTTTCTTTACCAGGGTGCAGGAGTATATCAGATGACTGGAAAGTGACGGGGGAGGTGAACTCACATCTCTTCGTGGAGTACGGCGAGTAGACAGATGACTAGGATCCTCTAGACTATAATTGGAGATCATGGGAGTATCACAAGGAGATTTATCAGGTAAGGAGTCTATAAACTATATAAAGATTTATATTTGGCATCCATATGTCGCAAAGTCATATTGTTGCAGGAGTTTTTGAGTTATCTAGAGGTTAACAATTTTGTTTTAACAAATTACATTTTAAATGTTTTTTAAATATTATAAAAATTTAGATAAATTGTAGTTTTTGCTGTTTCCAAAGTTGTTTTCTACACCCAAAACTGAAAACTCTGAACTCTCTCTCTCTCTCTCTCTCTCTCTCTCTCTCTCTCTCTCTCTCTCTCTCTCTCTCTCTCTCTCTCTCTCTCTCTCTCTCTCTCTCTCTCTCTCTCTCTCTCTATATATATATATATATATATATATAATCTTGAATATAATCTTGTGTACCGCAGTGTTTGGGAATGTGTCCTCAAAATATTTGGTGATGTTTGAGTGACTGTACCTGAAAAGATGAGGTTTGGACTTGGATTGATATGAAATGTCCTCAATATCTCTGCTGCTAGCATCAGCTTTTAAAAAATGTGTAGATGTACTGCATGCTAGCACAGATTTTGTTCTGCTTCTATATTGAGAATATTAGATCCTGAGCTTGCTGAGGCATGAGTGAGCAGCTGCAATGTGTTTTCCTGCGTGTGTGTGTGGGGGGGGGGGGTATTTTTGAGAGCAGGGCATCACTTTGCTTCAGCTTACCATTTTCCGAATAATTTGACTGAGGAAGGTGGAATGTTGGAGCCGAACGTCTCTTTTACTCTGAATGATATTTTTATTTTTAAGTTGTTTTGGCTGACTTCATGACATATGTAGTTTCTCAGCATTTGTTTTGATCTATTTCCTGCATCTTTTTCCAGGCTACCTGCTTATTTAGAAGGGGCTGACTCTGTAGGTGGTGATGTGGGATTTCATTAAAGCTGTAGCGCAAAGCCCAGTTGCACACTGGTAGCATGGACTGCATTAGCTTTGTTACATTGAGTATACAAAAACACTCTATTTGCGGGTGAGTCTCTGTCCAAGACCAAAGAACAACTCCAACATCCACATCTAACTCATCTAATTGGTCTGTCATGACTACAAATGACTATGTTGACCTTGAAGTGGTTTCTACTCTGCTATCTCTTCCTCTCTTCACACACGTACTTTCTATTTTCAGGCCTGAGCTCAGTTCATTTTGTGATTGCCACATGGATCTCCTGGGGCTGCCTGCTGATCCACTGTGCACAAGGTGTGGATGTGCATTGTGATTTGTAGATGTTGGTAGAGATACATGTGATATAGTAAGCCACACACAGTTACAGTGTGGTAAAATATGATTCGAAATCACCTTACAGTTTTTCTCAGTCGCTTTGGTGCATTTCTCATAACACTATTTACATTTGCACAACAGTTAATGCAGTTCTCAAAACAATTAGTACAAACTGCAAAACCTAGTTGATGACCTGCAAAAGCGTGTCACTTGCTCAAAATGGATAGCCCATTCCTCAAAAGCAAGTATTCATGTCAATAAAAGTGTCAGTGTCAACAAAATAAAAAGTCCTGACACCATTGTTTATGAACAAGATAGTCAAATGGCTTAGTCATGTTTTCATTACGACAGTTTACTCTGTAAATGTTTTCCAATGCAAAAAAGTCAGATCTTGGTGACACTACCTGAAAATGCTCAATACAGCACTAAATACTATTTGCACAGCCATTTGAAAAATACAGTAAAGTTACACATTACTGTATTGATGAGGTAACTGAGTACAAGACACTGAATATATGTATGTTTCACATTTTTACTGCATATGCTCTTTGCAATTCTAATTTGTTCACAGCATTGTGCAAAAGAAAAAAATACACCCTTATTTACAACAAACATAAACTCCCTTTGGGTAGAGCTGTGCACAACTGTACACAATATTGCAGTAGGCCAATATACTGTATTGGAACTGAACATACAACATACATAGGACTGTAATCATTCATGCACATCCAGACGTTCCTCTCTGTCTGGTCACATAATTTAATCTACATCACAGCGAATATCATCTCTTGCTCAATTGCAAATTGTTCAATTTAGGAGACTTTTTCAGGATTTTTTATTTTTTTTTTAAATGACAGATTTTGACAACTAGTTCAACATTTTTGTATGTAATGACTCAAGCAATGAAATGAGGACTATTAGTTTTATATGGAATGACTATTCAGCATTCACAAGTATAGTTAATTTTGACTGACATGACATAAGCAAATGATAATGTTATAAAACAGCAGAGAGTTGTATGAAAGCAATTGATGCATGTCCAAAAGCATTTGCAATTTGTTGGGAGGAATGAGAAACTGCTACTATGATGTGCACAAATGACTAAATGTTGTGGAGGTTGAACTAACTGTTGTGCAAATGTAAATAGTGATGTGAGAAATGCACCAAAGCGACTGAGAAAAACTGTAATTTCGATCACAGTGTAGAGTACAAACTTCTATGTAGAAACCCTCATTCTGGCCCTCTGTCTGAAATGATCAGTTTTTAAGTGGCGGCTCCTTTAAGGCTTGTCAGTAAACCCCCACTATTATGATTGTCTAACATCATTGCATAAAAAAAAAAAAAACCTATGTAATGCCCACTCACTATTGCACTTGAGTAAGTGTTTTGAAAAAATTGTCCATACTATTGATAATTTACATGCAGACAAAGCATCATCATTTACAGATAAAGTATTATGAAGTAATTTACTTACGGTTTGTGATGCATCTGCTGTCAGATCCAATACTGTTGTATTCTTCTGCTTCATCTTTGCACAATCTCTAAATTACACTGTGCCTTGTTTACAAAATAAAATGCTCCGAACAAACATATAATCCAAAAGATAGAGGCAAATTTGATTTCTCATGTCATGAATATTCTGGGTTCAGTACAAGTTAAGCTACCTTGACATAATTTGTGGCATAATATTGATAAATGTCGCAAAAAATAATTTTGACATGACCATCGTTTTCTCAAAAAAGAAACGAAAATCGAGCGAATGGAAGCAAATTTTTGAGTGATTTAAATGCAGAAAGGTAATGCTTATAATCTTAAGATTTTAAGATGTTAAACTGCATATAAAAATTTCCATCCAATTGGATTACACTGTTTTAACATGAAACTAATGTTAATGTGATGCATATTTGTCAGTCTTACATACATGAAATAGGTAATAAATGCTTCTACTAATAAATGCGTTTGAACAGTGAACAGGTTTATATATTTATCATCAAAAAAATCCAACTTGTTTCAATCTCATACTACATTTTAACTAGATAAATATTGCTTGTTCTACAGCTAGCCATATTTTAACAATGGTCATAACTGAATAATGTAATTCTTTAGTTAATAATAGACTATCCTTACCTGTTTCATTTAGATATGACTGACACATTTTATTAGTTTGTTTCATTATGTTCTTTTCTCTATGTTCATTCTTTGTTTATGTTCAATTTAGGCTTACATATTTATGTGAGTGTATTGTTTAAGCTGTATAGTTCTTGAAATCATAATTTCACAGTTGTTTTAGAGTGTAGCATTGCATTGCCATAGTGATGAAGTTGTAAAATTGCATATGCCGTTACATAGAAAAGGTTAGTAAGCAATTTATTGCACTCTAAAATGATGTTGTAACATGCATATTGTTAATTTCTTGTAGCTGTGCATTTAACGTCATTTAACGTTAATAGATTGACCCCATTTACTTCCATTACAAGTGCCTAACTGTAACCCAGACTTTTGCTTATTTTTTAGGAAAATGAGGGACAATCGGAGATTATTAAAGTATTATTTATTTTTTGGGTTATCAATATTATGCCATGAATGCTGTCTATTATAATGAACCTGAAATATTCCTTAAAACGTCATGTGGATCCTCTGTGTAAGTACATTTCTGCAGTGGTGGGCTACATGGTGTGATGTTACAGGGGTTTCTATACGCAAGCACTGGACCGCAGCCTCTCCGGTTACAGTGAGCTGCGTTTAAGATGTTAACTGGCTACGTTACTAGAGAAGAGCACAGTCACCCAGTGTTTGCATGTCTCTCTGTCATTAATTTCTAAAGAGGTGGAAGAAAAGACTCTTCAGGCTGTTCGGTTGCAGTGTCACAACCTGAGGCGGCATCATGTTTATGAGAAACATTTAACATTTAGAGATGTTTATGAGAAATATTTAGCATTTAGAGTTGTTTACGGTATGATAAATATTTAACTTAAGCACATTAAGCATATGCATTGTGTTGGATGGATGGATGGATGGATGGATGGATGGATGGATGGATAGATAGATAGATAGATAGATAGATAGATAGATAGATAGATAGATAGATAGATAGATAGATAGATAGATAGATAGATAGATAGATAGATAGATAGATAGATAGATAGATAGATAGATAGATAGATAGATAGATAGATAGATAGATAGATAGATAGATAGATAGTGTTTTTTGGGCCATTAAGATTTTTTTTTTGCATTATGATTTTATTTGCATGACAATAAAGCCCACCCTCCCCCCAACAACATTTAAAGTATATTATAAAAAAATAATAATAATAATAATTCTTAATAAAAACAATTATTTTTTCTTTGTTTTAAATAGTAATATGATGCACAATTACTTTTCAGTTTTTAATTTATTTATTGGAATGATTATCTATCTATCTATCTATCTATCTATCTATCTATCTATCTATCTATCTATCTATCTATCTATATATATATATATATATATATATATATATATATATATATATATATATATATATATATATATATATATATATATAGTAATGACTTGGACATGTTTTTTAAAACTATATTATTCCCCATTATATAATTCTGCCAGACAATGCTGAGTTCACATCAAGATTTACCTGCCCTCACCTTTACTGACCAGGCAAATGAGATTAGTGCCGAGAGAGAGAGAGAGAGAGAGAGAGAGAGAGAGAGAGAGAGAGAGAGAGAGAGAGAGAGAGAGAGAGAGAGAGAGAGAGAGAGAAGGTTGAATGAGGGCTGTGTGAGGTGGGTTGTACTTTCATTGGAGCTGTCATGGTACTTTTTTACCGTTACTTGAGGACTAACAAACAGCGTCCTGAATCTGACCTGCTCTTGGACTTTAAGCGCTTAAGGAGAATCAATAAGAAGTAAAATCACCGGGGCTCTTGCGGTCCGTCCTCGTCAGAGAAAAAGACACACACCAACACACGTTCAGAGACTGATGCGGGATTCGCAGCGTGGGTCTGTCCGGAGAGACTCTGCCTGGATTCTTAACCGACATGGTGGGTTAACGTTTGAGTGATACGGAGACCATCCGGTAAATTCCTGACAGGAGGAATGAATGATTTCACGCGGGGCGCGCGTGAGTGAAAACGCTCGCGTAACTGTTGCTGTGAACGGACGTCTGCAGGAACATGAGGAGAGGAAATAACTGAAATAAACTGCGTGAGTAAGCAGAATTAAGATGATTTAAATAATTAATAATATGCTATTATGGTCAAAGAGCGTTTCTGAGTATCGTTTGTTGAGTTTTGTTTCTCTTGGTCTTATCAAAGTCAATTTGTAATCTGTCTCTGTTACATTAAGCAAAATAACGCATTTGAAGAGGTCCAACTGAGACCACATTTCTTTTATTCATTCATCACTCTCTCTGCATCTGTACCCCATTGAATCCATCAGTTGAAAACAAAATGTTAATTGTTTTATTCATTCAAGACTAAATTAAATTAAGTCAAATGCGACTGGATGTGATATTAATTTTGAGGGTGTTAGCCTACGTTATCTATTAAACTTTCCCGTGTCATTCACTGCCATCAGCCACATCATTTAACTCGCTTGTTTCCATTTTCTCAATGCAAAGACAGCACCGAAGAAGCTGCATATGTAGTGGTTAATTCACGCCAGTAGCGTGTGGTAGTGCTTTATGTGTTAGTAATATGTCATATCCTCTGTCAACACTGCAGGTGTAGGCTATTGAAAGGTGCGCCTCCTGTCACCATCGTTAATTCGCTAGAAACCAGTTAAAATTTAAAGCTTATATTGCATGTTTTAAATAATTTAAATGTCATTTTCATTCTGACATGAGCACAAGTTGATGTCAGAGTTTGTGAGTTGTCTAGTCACAATTTTCATGCAGTAAGGTTGATTTTTGCACCTGGACATCATAGATGGGCATTTTCCTGTTAGCATGATCAGCCAATCATAGTAGTGAAATATTTTTTTACTTGTATTTCACCATTACCATCTCACATTTATGTGCGTTTACAGTTGCTACTGACCTTTTCCACACTATTGACTTTATTACATTCATGTTTCCAAGAATTGATCTGTTAAAAGACTTAAATAATGAGTCAAAGATGTTCTGTTGGTGTAATGAATAGATCAGTGAGACTGGTGCTCAGTTGGCATCTGTGTGCAGCTGACGCCATTGATATGGAGAGAAAGAGTGTGTGTGTGTCTGTGTCTATGTGTGTGTGTGTGTGTTAGGAGGAGGACTCGGGTGATCTCATGAGTTAACGTCCATGTTTCAGTCTGAAGTTTTGGTTTACAGAAGCTTCATTAGTTAGAGATGAAGTGGCCATCCTGTTTTTTATTAGGAGATCAAGATGAATGCTTTGCCATATCAAGATAATTAAGGAGCTTTGAGATAAGTCAAAAGTTTCATGCACTGTGATAATAGGCCTATTTATATCTTGTAATTATGAAATGCTTTGACATTGTGATTCCCCTCTGGCTTGTTATTTGAAATGTATCTCTCGTTCACAACTGCAGCTCTTGTAGGGTGATAACAGTTGACACACACACGACTGATCTTTTTAACAGTCATTTGGTTGGAATTATAATATGTTGATTCTAATTCCAACATGTCATCCAAACAGGCCTCTTAAATTCGATTCAACCTTACAATTGTGTTCAAAAGTTTGGGGTCTGTAAGATTTTTTATTTTGAAAGAAGTCTCTTATGCGCACGAAGGCTGCAATTGTTTTTATCAAAACAAGTCATTTTGTGAAATATTGTTAATTGAAAATATATATATTTTTTCTATTTTAAATATTATTTAAAATGTATTTTAGTCCTGTGATGGCAAAGTTTAATTGTCATGATCCTTCAGAAATCATTCTAATATGCAGATCTTCTGCTCAAGAAACATTTCTTGTTATCAATGTTGAAAACAATTGTTCCGCTTAATAGTTTTGTGGAAACTGTGATAAAAATGAATCGCTAAATCATTGAATAATATACTGACCAATAAATTATTTTGACTGGCTCATTAGAAAAGTTATACACCAATGAGGTTATTCACAGGTGTGGGTTGATATTTTAGATATTATTCACATCCACTCTTTTTTGCCCAGTGTGCTGTTTTAAAGTTGGAGTAAGTGATTTTTGAAAAACGCTGTTGAAAGTGCATCGGACGGAGCTCCACAACAAACTTATAGCCAATCAGAGGGATATTTGAAGAAAAGAGAGATGGCTAAGAGAGACATTACACAAGAGAAATGCTCACATGAATATTACTGGAAAAAGAAGGGGATATGATCAGACAAGAGCTTTAGAGAGACGTAAGTGGGAAGGCCTGAAAACGGACACCGATGTTGCGTTGTTTTTGAGTGTGTGCTGTTGGTGACTTACAATGGACTCTTGGTAAGACAACTCTTGTGTACTGGTTGTTCAATTTTTGTCGTTCGCTCATCATCTTCGCTTTTTTTTTGCAAAGCATTCACTTCTGCTATGATAAAGAGACACTCCTGCATTGCGTGTTCATGCATTTTGGGGGTGGAGCAATAAAGGGAGGAGCATGTTTTGTTTGGGTTGATTTCAAATATCAACAGTGTTCATCAACGATTTTGAAAAGTCGCATACTGAACCTTTAACTTAATTATTCATTGCTAAGGTGACACACCAGTGAGGTTTTGTTTCTCATTGTGATGCTTTGCCCAGCATGTCGATTTAGTTCAGTTACACATACGTATTTTTACAAATGTTTTCCACTTGACAGAAAAACAAGAACATGATAAAGTTTGAAGGGAACTTAATTTTAACCAGTTTTATGAAGTTTCCATGGTTTCTGAAACTGTCTCAGGAGGTGGTCTGTTGCTCAGCGCACTGGAAGTACAGTATTATGAGCATCAAACTGTTGTAGCACTTCTGACCAGTGAAGCGCAGCAAATGGGAGCCATACAATGACATAGTTTAAAGGGCCCTAAGGCAATTACATGGAGGTCAGAGTCTTAGACATGCACCTGACCTTCATTCGCCTTGTACCGGAGTTGACCTCTTAATGCCCATAATACAGCTTCAGAGGTACAACTGACCAGAGGTCTTACGACTTACTAAGAGGGGAGAAAAAGATGATGAAGGTTGTGCTGTGCGTGAAGTAGTGAGGATTTCATTATGCTCCTTGAGGTAATATGGAATATCAGACTGTGTGGTATCTTGGTTCAGGCATGACTGTATTCACATTCACTGTGGACACCTTAGAGAACACATTTCAGCATTAGCCGTGGGTAGTGATGCCTGAAATGATTTCCATTCACACACACACAGCCACGCAGACAGAGATGGAAGGAGAGAAAAACTGTGAGGCAGAGACAGTGAGCGAGAACAGCTGGAGAGAGACATAGATGGACAGGCGCACTGGAAGTAAGATAGCATCTTGGGACAAAGGGAAAGATTTTAAGGAATACATCAGCCAAAAATGTACTCTCGTCTTTACTCTACTATTGTCTTCATTTACTCACACTCATGTTGTTACAAACCCAGTGGTTGACAGATAGTGGTTTTGTGATTGCCGATGCCGATATCTTAGAGAGCAGGTGGCCGCTGACCGATGTGAAGCCTACAGTATATATATACTTTATATTTATTTAAATTAATATTTAAATTGAAAATAAATAATTTGAAATTGATTATTATAAATCATTCATCAAATAATGAATGATTTAATGAAAGAAATCTCTAAATTAAACAGACTTACTTTAGATGACAACTTCTTGATTCTTTTAATACCCTTGATTACAGTATTTTTCACAAATAAAGAAATTGTTGGAAAAAATATTAATAAAAAGGAAGTAAACACTGTAACCTGCAGGACACCTGCAGGAATATATATCCCTGTATATGTTTTTTCAAATAAAGACAATGTAACACTTAATTTTGCTTACAGAACAGTGAAAATGACATAGTTTGCAACTGAATATAGTGCAGAATCGTTCGAAATTTTAAAGTTTAAAGAGGTTTAAAGTTTGTAGATCGATCCAGTGAAGCTGAACTCCCCTGTCCGCATTCAATTCACAGGAACAGAACACACGCGATCATGCAGGCCTCAAATGCGCACTTCAGAATATCTGAAAGCTGGATTCGAGTAAGTCTGCAAGGTTTGTGAAATTAAATGTTTATTAGATATTTAAAGATTTGTTTAAATGATATAAATGCGTATTTGTTGAATGCAGACGATAAATGCGGAAGTAATTTGCCTTTCTGTCACTAATAATATAAAAGCAAATGCTATAATACTTTTTTGTATACAGTTTACTTTCTTTGTTTAACAGTTATATGTAGTGACATATTAGCCAATATTGTTAAACAGAGGCTAATGAATTTGGAGAATGAGAGCGCTGTATACTCAGCGGCGTCAAAACAAAAGTCTTCAGAAGCCATTTCAGAACAAAATTATCAACAAAACTATCCACCGATAATCTTACTGTAGAGTGAGCTGTCATTAAGTGTTTACATGCACTTATTTTCATCAGACACAATGAATCAAATCTGATTCCAGATTCTGAGAGTTCTGTTTATATAAACCCAACACTTTTCAGTCCGATTGACATATTCGTTTACATGCGCATTTGCATGTATTACGAACAAAATGTTACTAGAGTTGCCTCATTTTTGCCTTGATGACATATCTAAAAAAGATAACAAAAAATAACTATATTTTTTAGCAAATATTTTATAAATGTTTAGTCTCATCCCCTGAACAGTTCGTAAGACATGAGACATAAAAAACATACGTACATTAGTTAGACATAAAACATTTGTAAACTTACACATCACGGCACTGGGAATGTGCACAAGGTATTTTTAAATCTGAAAATAGTTGAATTCAAGCGTTAACATATTTAATTTTTTTCCTGTCGATCAGATTATTTCAGGTCTACACCACCCCTTTCAATTTGATCTGAATTTCATTCGGATCGAGCTCAGATTGAGCCTTACATGAAGGCTTTTCATCAGACTGAGCCATCAATCCGATTATAAAAGAAATATTTGGGTGCATGCAAATGTAGCTAGTGGGATGAACTTGAGTATTAGACCAGTCTGAATCTTGATTGAATCATTCAAACTGTTTTTGATTAATCGAAAAGATCTGAGAACGATTCATAAATTAGACATCTATTTCTCCAGGGAAGACAGGGAAAAACTGATAAAATGTGTACCTTTGGATAAAAGCATCTGCCTTGTAATACCAAGGAGAGCTATAGTGCACTATAGCAGTATATGCATTTGGCAGATCCTTTTATCCCAAAGTACACATTTTATCAGTTTTTCTCTGCCTTCCCTGGTAATCAAACCCATGACCTTGGCGTTTCTAGCACCAGGCTGTACTGTTTGAGCTACAGGAAGGCATGTACTATATGGTTTCAGAAAACTATGGATTACTGCACACGAGTCAAATGGACCACTTTCATTGTACTTCATGGTGTCTTTGCATCCTTTTTAAAGCTTGAAAGCCTCAGTCCGGCTTCCCTTGTGTTCCACGGAAGAAGATAATGTCATATGGGTGATTAAATAATGCCAACATTTTTATAATTGGGTGAACTATTCCTTTAAAAGAAGCAGGATAGGGAGTTTACACAATGTAGGTGTAGGGTGTAGGTGATGGACATTCAGTAGGTTGGCTGCTTTGCCAACTGTATAAATATAAGCCCAATAATATTCTCCTCTCTTCCGTGTACATGGTCTCTGATGTGTGAAGGCCAGGCTGGATTTCTCCAGCATGCATCTTTACCTCAGTCAGCCTCTCTCAGCTGTCTGATTCATCTCTAATCAGCTTCTGCCCACTGGGAGTACCGCAGGATGACAACAGCAGGGTAGACTGCGAAAGCCAGAGGTTTAGAGCTCAGGCAGAAAGGGAGCAGTTGGAGAGGTCGGGAATCAAGACTCCAGGGCATTAAAGAGTGTTAATGTATTTGGTTGAGATGCTATAGTTTGCAGAGCCAGACAGGGGTTAAGAGAGCTGTTTAGAGGAGAACTGGAGAGTTTGGAGGAACAAGATGAGTAATGGTGTAGACACTAGAGCTGCTGCAGAGATTGGTTGAGGTCTGAGGGGGTTAGAGAGTGAGACCGCTGATGTTTTGGCAGATGGGATCATCTCAGGTACAGATGCTGTTTGGAGGGCTTCAGTAGAGCGGTATGAAGGATATCACATGTGAATGCCTCTCTATACACTCAACATGTTAAACAGCAGAAATGAGCTCAAATAGATGGTAATCACTAATGCAAAACATGAATCCAAAAAAGTCCAAAATACTCTCTTCATTACAATTCATATTATCAGCATTTCAATTAGATTTTTTTTTTCCCGAATTTACTTTGTATTTGGTTAAATCCTTCATTTCATTCAACAACAGCACATATTTCTTTTTCATTTCACATAACTTGTCTTTGTTTTAAAATCCTGAAACCTTCAGCTTAATTATACGGTTAAATAATAACAAAAAATGTCTTAAACTTTTGGACCCTACTTTTTATGATTTAATCATTATTCATAGGTATTCATTTGTAAAGTGTACAAATGTACAATTATTTTCAGATTGTTCCCTTTAAATAGCTTTACCAACAAAATAAGACCATTCTGATGCTTCAAGACCAAGGCCGAACTTAGCTTCACCCTCAACTAGCACTTACCAATATAACCAGCCTGCACTGGGCTAAAATTCAAGCTGTTTTTTCTTTTTTTTTAGCATAGGGTACATATACTTCTGTGCATGTATTTCCCTCTTCTACATGGCAAACTGAATGATTTATAAAGGTTCGCTGAAGCCAAATGCACTGGGCAGAGGTGCATTTTCATTTCTGACTAAGGAAAGCCTTAAAGGGATACTCCACTTTTTTTGGAAATTGGCTCATTTTACAACTCCCCCAGAGTTACACAGTTGAGTTTTACCGTTTTTGAATCCATTCAGCCGATCTCCGGGTCTGGCGGTACCACTTTTAGCATAGCTTATCATACATCATTGAAGTGGACTAGACCATTAGCATTTCTCTCAAAAAATGACCAAAGAGTTTCGATATTTTTCCTATTTAAAACTTGACTCTTCTGTAGTTGCATCGTGCACTAAGACCGACGGAAAATGTAAAGTTGCGATTTTCTAGGCTGATATGGCTAGGAACTATACTCTAATTCCTGCGTAATAATCAAGAAACTTTACTGCCGTACCATGAGTGCAGCAGGCGTAATGATATGACGCAGCGCCTGAAAATAGGCTACCTTCCGTCAACATAACCAACGCGTTGGAAGTTACCGAGCTGGGGACTATTTTCAGGCGCTGCGTCATATCATTACGCCTGCTGCACTCATGGTACGGCAGTAAAGTTGATGTATGCTAAGCTATGCTAAAAGTGGTACCGCCAGAACCGGAGATCGGCTGAATGGATTCAAAAACGGTAAAACTCAACTGTTTAACTCTGGGGGAGTTGTAAAATGAGCCTATTTCCAAAAAAAGTGGAGTATCCCTTTAAGACTGAACTTTCCCTCAAATGTGGGACTAAAAACCATCAAATAACGTTCTCTGCAATAATGGCTTCAATACATTCATTCTCAGGTTCTTCGAAGGTTTTGACATTTCCATCACAATGGTGAGTGCTCGTTTTAAAAAAAGTGTATTGTGTGTGCGAGAGAGAGAACGAATGCCTCATCTTTCCACTCTAGGGACAATGTTTTTAGAAGCCTTTCAGAAGAGATGCTCTTGCACAAGCCATTAGTCCTGAAGTCCAATCTGAAGGGTCAAACATTCAAACTATGTCAGATGTGCCAGTTGTAATCACTGTTTTTCTAATGAGACAGGATGCACATGGTGGCTTTTTTTTTTTTTTTTTCATTCTCATGCGTTTGAGAGGTTTCCTCTGCAGTAAAGCATCAGTTCTCCAGTAAAGCATCAGTTCAGTTCTGTGGTGAAATGCCATGGTGTAGATAAGCAGATTTCAAGCTTTCTGTCAACTGTCTCCATACTGCCAGCTTTCTGCTCCTGGTAGTATGCTTGGTGACGCCTACATCATTACTATAGCAACTGATGTATCTGATTTGATCACTTTCAAAAAATGACTGTCAGCGCAGATAAAAGTCTGTCAGTCAGGATTGAAAGTGATGCAAACAGAGAAAATTCTGCACTCTGAAGTCACTTTATTTGTTGAAAGTATGGTTCACACCAAAAATGTATAATCTGTCATTATTTGCTCACCCTCATGTCGTTGGAACTGTATGGTATTTTTAAAACACAGTTTACATATACTTACTCCACAAACTAACTCCATGAAAATGGAAACAGTGATAAGACCTAAACATACAGAAGGCTTATGGTAATGGTATTTACCTGTCACCTTTGTCTGCGGTGTTGTGTTCTTTTCTCAGCCTCTATGATATGTAGCACTGCAAGTTGTCTTAGGAGAATTTGTCTCTTAGCCCTCCTTTGTGTTCTTTTAATCGCATAACTTGTACAGTACGTCTACATTAAATCTCTGTTATCCTGAAACCCACGACACAAAAACACAGCTCCGATCACGGCGTCCTCAATTTTTCAGTTGTTGATGTTATTGAATGCCATGCTTAAATAACTTAGCTGTCGCTTAGTTGACTGGTTTCTATTACTGAGTTCCTATAACTATAACTGAGTTCCAGTGTGAAAGCCCTTTTATGTGATGAACAGACCAGCATTATCTCTGTTGCAACTAGGGATGCACTGTAGGATTTTTTGGGGCCGATACTGATACCACTTTTAAAAAAACAATTATTGGCCGATACCGATATTTGTCAAATGCTCTCTTATTTGAACTTTTGACATTAAAATAAGATAGTGTTTTGTTCATGTTTTAAATCAGGAAAGTTCAAAAACATATGTATTAAGTTCTACGTTTATTGTTGCATCATCAAACAATTTCTAATGAACATGGATTGGATCCATTTAAAATAAATGCAACAGAACAAAGATAAATATGACATAAACAGTGCTTTATTGGTAGGTTTAACAGTTTTTAGGTGCAGAAATAGAGTAAACAAATGTACAATAACACTGCATATTCTTCACTGTATAAATTAAATACATATTATTCCTTATGAAAGTTACAAAAGTTATTTAGTCAAGAGTAGTGAGTGATTTGTTTTTTTGTCTTTTATTGTTTGATTAACATTATAATGGCAGCGCAGCAGGAATATTAGATTTTGTAATTTTTAAATATTCTAGCTGAGCCCCCAGCGTGAGTTTTTTAAGGCCACCGTTATTTTAGAACGTATCACCTTATTATTTCCATGGCGGCGCGTCATGCTTGTCACGTGACCACGCCACACCCACAAACTTGTTGACTATGTCATCAACTACCTGATATTCTGATTCTCAAATCCGTATAATTGAATGCGTTTTGTTGTTTAAAATCCTTTATATTGATCATGCTAGTTGAGCTATATGCGCGATGTGCGCTGGCGTGTTAATTTGCGCCGCAGTTCAGAGAATCGGATCTGTCAGATTTAAATCACGTAAATTCATCCACTTCTCCAAAAATAGATGAAAGTAAGTTGCCGGTGAAGTAGGAGAAGAAAAGAGTAAACTTAAAAGTTACCTACACAATGTGTATCTGATATGAATAAAACACGTTGTCAATGTATAATTGAAAGGATTGTTATTGCCGCTTCCATAGACATCAGTGTGTATTTTACAAACTATAGATGTACTATTTTGCTAGTACTTATGTGTATTTATGTATTTAAATGTCTGAAACCTAAAATAAACATTATGTGGTTGAAAACACTGAATAGTTGTGGTATATGACAAGCTCTGAGAGCGTCTGTCTATGGCTCAGCGCCAGCCAAAGCGCAAACACACATATTAATTTAGCCGCTGGTCACATGATGCACTGAACGTTCTAATCACACCGGTGTGATCGTACACAAAATATATTTTCACTGACATTAAGATGAGAAGTTAAAATAGTGGTATTTACCTTTATCTTCAACTCTATGGCAAATAAATGTTGTTCTAGAGCCATATGACCCTTGAAATGCATTTATAACACCTTTCATTGATCCACAGCTGGATGCGTTGTCCATCTTGATAGTCTGAATGAGGTGCTGCTCTGGTTTGACCTCAGCCCTGTCCACACTTGGTTTGAATGTGTTTTCAAACCAATACAGTATGCTGCTGCCAGTTCTCAAACAACAATCACATCACCTTGTCAACACACACACACACACACACACACACACACACACACACACACACACACACACACACACACACACACACACACACACACACACACACACACACACACACACACACACACACACACCAGACACACACACACACACACACACACACACTTTTATTTATATACCCTTGTATGCTATTTATTGTAGTTTGTTTAATATTGTGACCTGCCTTTTTAGATTGCTGGAAGAAACCTTCAACAGTCAATTCACTGATGTTTACCTGTTGTCATAGATCCCCAATGGATATAGTTCCCTTTCCAGAGCGGTCACTTCAACATTGCGTTGCTAACGCTGCGGGAACTCTTCCCATTCTCCAGCGTTAGCAACTCAATATCTTGTTCTTGCCTCTCAGGGAACCAAGGTAACAACAGTAACCAGAGATGTTTTTTAAAGATATAGATCAAACAGAACATTTCTTTTGTTTCCATCTAAGTTGCTCTCTATGTATTTAGGCAGTGGTGTAGATAAGTTATTCCCACCACATGTGAATTCAATTCAGAATTAGAATTAAAAAAAAAATTCAGCTGAAAAATTATTTTAGGCCATGTACAGGTGACTTGTTCAGCAAATTAGCAAAATGCAGAATTTTTTTTTTTACATTAAGTATGTATCTCTGTATCTGGACTTAATTTCCGTTTCCTGCATAATATTTAAATTAGGTCTGTGGCACGACACCAGATTAAGAGTAAATATGATACAAATTAAACAATGTCCCAATTGCTTTCACTCACTCAGTTTACTTTCCTATGCAATCTCCAGGCTTAGATCAAATTATTTTTTTTGGACAAAGGAATGCTTTCAGAGTTGATCATACAAAAATAACTGGGCTGATCATGTTAAAGAAGTCACATCATCGATCATCTGGGTTTAAGGTTATAGTGTGCAATGACTATATTGACAGAAATGGGAGATTAATAAACATGCTGAAACAATAAAAACATTCAACATTTAAAACATTAAAAAAATAAAGTGTATTCCTCTGGCAAAGCAGTGTGCAGCTCTTAATTAAGAACTCATGACTGACTGTGATTGTACTCGTTCAGATAATGTTGCACAATTAAAATGACACACACAGTATCTTGTAAGTCTAAATAAACTGTTTTAAAGATTGACATTTATTGTAATGTTCAAATAAGTTTCATTTCTTGTCTAAACTGCGTCTGGCCATTATTTTTTGACAGCCACGTGGGGAGACTGGGTGGGGATTTATATGACGTTGCGTTGCCCTCTGAATGTAGATGCGATGGCTGGATTGCGTTTACATTACACTGAGATCTGATCACAATGCGTCCTCGACTACCTCTGGACCAGGACACGCTGATCGGATAACATTTTGATCAGAAACGCAATTACACTTGTCTTTTCAATACGTATGTGGACGACATCCAGATACAGGTCGCATGTTAATGCCAAGTGTAAATGCAGCCATTGACGCACATTTCCCCCGACACTTAAAGGGATAGTTCACTCTTTAATTCAACTCTGTCATCATTTACTCACCCAGTTTACAAATCTGTATGACTTTCTTTATTCTGCAGAACACAAAATATATTTTGAAGACTGTTGGTGAACAGTTTTGACCACTAAAAAAAATAGCACTGAGATATTTTTCAAAATACATATTTTACATTCCACAGAAGAAAGAAAGCCATACAGTATTGGAATGACATGAGGGTGAGTAAATGATGAAATAATCCTATTTTATGGGTGAATTTTAGTAGAAACACCTCAGTAACACTGTAAAATATCATTAGTTAACTTTAAAAAAGCATGCAAACCGATTGCATAGAAAGTAAAGTGAAATAGCAATGGTATGAAGCCCCTAAAGGGACATGGTGAAGAAAAAAGAATTAAATGCGTTTTGTTTGCTTAAAAGTGAATGTTAAGCTTCAATTGTGTACATCTTGGGTACCGCCTTATTCATGTGACACATTCTGTTTTAAATTTCAACTCACAGTAACACATCTCTGTGCTTGATTGCCATCACAGGTGCTTAAGAAAACAAGTCTAGGTCATTGGCATGGGTTAATCACTGGAGTCATTAGTGTTTGGACCCCTCACGTCCTCTGATTGCATCTCACGCTGGCTAATGAATTGCACTGCTGTCTTTGGCAGCATTCACTCTTAGTCAGGTAACAATTAAAGAGAAGATGGGAAACGAGATTTAAAGAAATATTTCACGCAAAAAAAAAAAAATCCCTGATGTTGTTCCAAATCTTTATGCAGTTATTTTTGTACTGCAAAACCATAAATTGGAATTTGGATCGACTTGAGGGAGAGTTAGCCATTACATGATTTAGATTTCTATTGCTTTAAGGCAGGAGGGAACAAAACCTTTTAATTATACCTGGCGATTTACAGGAAGTACGACCTGTCGACGATCATCCCTCGGGTGGCTTCTGAATGCATGCTGGGCCAATGAGTGGCTTGTCAGTGAAGTTTAGTCATTTTAAATAATTTAGAAATGCAAAAAAGTGTCCTAGCATGACATAGCATCAAAGTGTCTTTGATGAGGGGTTTAGCTTGACAGAACATTTTATGAATAAAAGACTGTGGGACATTGACTGTAATAGGTTTTAGCATGAGATGTCAGCAATTTTCATTGATTTCTTATTTGCCTGTGGAAAAAGCAGAGTGCTATTAGACAGGTGTGCTTGGTTGATATTATAGTCCACAGTGACGGCAATGGAAATGGCCTTCTTACCCCTGAATGCTTTGTTGAAACGTAGTGATGCCAATCACTTTGATCCATTACCCTTCACTGCAAACACACACACACAAAGGTTAAGACGGCCCTTGAGTAAAGAAAGAGTTCAAACATAATTCGTTAAATTAACAGAATTAAACAAAATAAGATCTTTTAACATCTCAATCATCATTCCTGTAGCTCAAACAGTAGAGCATGGCCCTAGCAATACCAGGTCATGGGATTGGTTCCCAGGAAATACATTACCTGATAAAAATGTATTGAATACAATGCAAGTCACTATAATTATTTTTTTTTATTTTTTTACATTTTTAATTTTAGTTTAGTTTGGTTTGGTTTAGTCTTGGGCCATTTTCATGTCATGTCATTTTATTTAATTTAATTAATTGAATTTAGTTAGTTTCATTATTTCATTATTTAATTTCATGGATGCTGGAGCCTTTCCCATTGTCTTGGGCCATTGGCAGGTAAACACCCTATAGCCAGTCCATGCATTATTATTATTATTATTATTATTATTAACATTTAAATTTATTTTTATTTATTTATTTTTTCTTTTTTTCTTTTTTTTAGTTTAGTTAAGTCTCAGACCATTGACAGATAAATACCCTATGGCCATTTAATTTAATTTAATTTCATATCATGGTTGCTGGGATGCTGTAGTCTATCCTATTGTCCCGGGCCATTGGCAGGGAAACATCCTATGACCACTGGCCAGTCCATTTCATTTTATTTCCACTTTCAATTCATTTCATTTCATTTCATGGTTACTGGTATCATGAACTGCTCGGAGACACGAAGGTAGAGATCCAAATGCAGCTTTAATGAAGGGGCAATCCAGACACGTAATCCAATAAACAGGCAAAAGGTCAAAACACAGGTAGGCTGTCCAAACAAACAAAACAAACAAACAAACAAAACAGGCAGGGGTCAGAGGCAAAAGAGTAATCCACGGAACAGGCAAGAAACCAGGGAAAACGCTCAGGAATGCAGTGCAACAACATACAAAACTTCGCGGTGAGTGATGGGGTGAACCAGGCTTTTATGGGGTGAACTAAACAAGAAGATGAGATACAGGTGAATGTGATAATGAGTGCTGATGAGTCCAGGCAGAGAATGATGGGATATGTAGTTTGTGAGGGAGTGATAAGAGTCTGGTGTGGAGTGCCCTCTGGTAGCTTTCAAGGGCACTCCAGCTGGTGACCGTTACATAGCCCCCCCTCAAAGGAGTGGCTTCCAGACGCTCTAAAATTGTCCAGGAGGGAGGTGGAGCGGAGGCGGACCCGGGGGCGGGATGGAGGGCCTGGCCCGTGGAGCGGAAGAGGACCTGGAGACTGCGGCAAGACGGGAGGCCGGGGCGAAGCAGGCAGTGCAGGCGACCAGGGCGGAGCAGGCGACCAGGGCGAAGCAGGCAGTGCAGGCGGCCCGGGCCACCGGCTCAGGAACAGACACCGGCTCAGGAACAGACACAGGCTCGGGAACAGACACAGGCTCGGGAACAGACGTGTCGGCGACTATCTCTCCTGAGGGCTCAGGTGACATGGCAGCGACCATCTCGTCCAGAGACACTGGCTCGGCAGCAGCCATCTTGTCCGGAGACACTGGCTCGGCAGAGACCATCTTGTCCTGAGACACTGGCTTGGCGGCGACCATCTTGTCCGGAGACACTGGCTCGGCGGCGACCATCTTGTCCGGAGACACTGGCTCGGCGGAGACCATCTTGTCCGGAGACACTGGCTCGGCGGAGACCATCTTGTCCTGAGACACTGGCTCGGCGGAGACCATCTTGTCCGGAGACACTGGCTCGGCGGAGACCATCTTGTCCTGAGACACTGGCTCGGCGGAGACCATCTTGTCCGGAGACACTGGCTCGGCGGAGACCATCTTGTCCTGAGACACTGGCTCGGCGGCGACCATCTTGTCCTGAGACACTGGCTCGGCGGAGACCATCTTGTCCGGAGACACTGGCTCGGCGGAGACCATCTTGTCCTGAGACACTGGCTCGGCGGAGACCATCTTGTCCTGAGACACTGGCTCGGCGGAGACCATCTTGTCCTGAGACACTGGCTCGGCGGAGACCATCTTGTTCGGAGACACTGGCTCGGGGTGCGTGACGTGAACAGTCCTTGGATCGGCAGAAGTGACGTGAACAGTCCCTGGATCGGCAGAAGTGACGTGAACAATCTCTGGATCGGCAGAAGTGACGTGAACAGTCTCTGGATCGGCAGAAGTGACGTGGAGCTCTGGCTCGGCAGGGCTGACGTGGAGTAGTTCAGGCATGGCAGACGTGACGGGACGAGGCTGTGGAATGAGGGCTAATGTGGGAGTACCACAGGTCTCCTCCGTGATCCCCACGACATATCTAGAACCACTCAGTTGCAGGGCCAAGCCAATATAAAATCCTAAAGTGCAATCCAGACACGTAATCCAATAAACAGGCAAAAGGTCAAAACACAGGTAGGCCGTCCAAACAAAACAAACAAACAAACAAACAAACAAACAAACAAACAAAACAGGCAAGGGGCAGAGGCAAAAGAGTAATCCACGGAACAGGCAAGAAACCAGGGAAAACACTCAGGAATGCAGTGCAACAACATACAAAACTTCGCAGTGAGTGATGGGGCGAACCAGGCTTTTATGGGGTGAACTAAACAAGAAGATGAGATACAGGTGAATGTGATAATGAGTGCTGATGAGTCCAGGCAGAGAATGATGGGATATGTAGTTTGTGAGGGAGTGATAATAGTCTGGTGTGGAGTGTCCTCTGGTAGCTTTCAAGGGCACTCCAGCTGGTGACCGTTACAACTGGGATGCCTATCCCATTCGGCCATTGGCAGGGAAACACCCTTTGGCCAGTCCATTTTTTTATTTTTTTATTTTTTTATTATTTCACTTCATTTCATTATTTTATTTTATTTTATTTTATTTTATTTTATTATTTTATTTTATTTTATATTATTATTATTTGTATTATTTTTTTTTTTTAGTTTAGTTTAGTTTAGTTTAGTTAGTTTAGTTTAGTTTAGTCTTAGACCATTGGCAGGGAAATATCCTATGGTCAGTCCATTTAACTTAATTTCATATCATGGTTGCTGGGATGCTGGAGTCTTTCCCATTGTCTCTGGCAAACACATCCTATGGCCACTGGCCAGTCCATTTCATTTAATTTCATTTCACTTTCACTTTCACTTTCACTTCATTTCATTTTATTTCATGGTTGCTGGGATGCAGGAGCCTATTCTATTTGGCCATTGGCAGGGAAACACCCTTTGGCCATTCCATTTATTTAATTTGATTTAATTTTATTTAATTTTATTTTCAGGGAGAGAGTTAACTTCACTGATCATAAGCAAGTGTCATCAATCTAGCTTATTTGTAAATGAATACATGTATTTGCCCCTGCTTTGCTTTCAATTGATTTCACAGACATAATTCATTGGTATAAGCAATATGTTGAACTTATACAAATGCTTTAAATCCCAGTAGAAAAATTGCTCTTTTTGTTTGGGGTCAACAATTGCTAATTAAATCCACACATTGTCATTCTGACATCAGTTGTGTGCAAGACAGCAAGGCAGAACAGAGGAAATCCAGATCTACGAGAACAGGCGTTTGAGGGATAACAGTCTGGATGTAAAACGTTTGCTGTCGGGGTTGGTGTTTAGGAACTTTGCGTCTGCTGGGTAATTTTGACAGCAGGAGGCAGCTTGTTCAGAGGTCTTTGGATCCTTCCGGAAATCCAGCAGCTTTGTACTTTGATATCAAATGTTACTGTGAAAGATGTATGGACCCTTGATAATAAAACCCTGCCCAGCCATCTGTGCTCTTCTTAAGAAAAGCAAGCTAAGAATTTGAAGATTGTTGTTGAAATAATGGAACATTACAGGCAGCACAATAATGATGCATTATCGCTGTTACTCCAACATCAGGAAGGGCTGCAGGTTTCGATCTGCTTTCAAGATGACATGATATTATTCAGTTCTTTTTTTTTTTTTTTTTATTAAATATGTAGCTAAACAGAGTGAATGCAGTCATGAGGACCGATGCTATAGTGTAGACCTGCTGGTTAATAGAAAACACACCCACTTCATGAATGAAATGTGAATGATCCCCGTCTGCTAAAGAGTGCTTCACTAGCTGTTTTGAAAATGGAATACTAGAGTACTTCTTACTACATACTCCACTTTATACACTGAATTTGAACTACTGTTGACTATTACTCTAAATATTATGTGAATCACTTCATATCACTTATCAAATGATAAACATTCAGACAGTATGCTATATAGCTGTCAAATGACCTTTTTACAGTGCCGGTTTTACATAAAAATGAAATGATGTTCCCTAAGCTAATGTATTTATGAGAATAACAGGATATGCAGCTACAAAAAAATATAACGTGGAACCTTTTCATCCAGTTTAGTGTAATTTTTAATGTAATTCCTTTCTCTTTTTTTCATATCTTTTTTTTGTTTGTTTTTTGCGTAAAAACTTTTTGGCAGTCTGGTCCAGGCACAATGTATCATTTTTAATGCAAATTATAGCAAATATATTTGGTAATGGGGGAATATCAAACATCTATTGTCAGGGTGTGGTGCAGGCAGAAGAAGACGAAGAGGCACAGAGCTCCAATTCAAACGTTTTACTACAATAATACTATTCTAACAGAAGCAGGCAGGAACACACATGCTGAGTCCCAATTCGCATACTATCCGTCCTAAATAGTATGCGAAACTAGAATTAGTACGTCCCAAATCGTAGCATGTTGAAATGAGTATTCCAAAGATACCCGGATGGTCTACTATTTCCGGTTAGAATTCGAAGTGCAGATCAATGCACACTAACGGCTAATATTGCCCACAACCCTTTGCGTGCGGGAGGGAGGAGCTTTGCGGTGATAGTGGTGATGTAAACCTGGCAGTCGGATGCAGCAACGGAGATGCGCCCTCAGTTTTTAAGTGTAAGAATTCAAATGTTTAACCCTAATTAAAGTTATATTTTATTGTCTCGTAATATTAATGGGTTTATGTTGTGCCAAAAAAGTACCGTGTTTATCTTGTAGGGTCCGATGAAGATACCGAGCGCCTCATTGCAGACTACAAAACAATAAATAAAAAGGCTCTAGTACAGTGTCATGCAAGTGTCTTTTTTTATGTATTACTTTTGATGTTTCTGTCTGACTTATTTGTAGTAATACTGTGGCTGTATATGTTAACTTTATCAGTCCAACCAAAGAAACATGGTTACTACACTTTTACTATAGTAAAAGCATGGTTCATTTTCATCGGGGTATTTTTAAGTATTATACATAAGTATAAGATTAAGTATAAAATACGTTAAACAATAGTTACACTATAAACTTTAAATATTTTAACTCAGAAAATAAGTAGCGCTAGCTTTCGTTACACACATTTGCACATGAACGTCAGAACCAGCCGCCTCACAAACGACCTTCGTTTGGTTGATCTACGACGACGCCCTGCTTCACTCCTCAATTTGGTAAACACATTGTAAATGTATTGTGGAAAAAAAGACGGGAATAGTAAATAAAATTATATTGGATAAATAAGAATGAATGAAATGTTAAATGTTTTGTTAACAGTCGCGGTGTGCGTAACTAGGCAACCACGTTCAAGTTCACGTTGCATGACGTCATCGAAGTATGTCCCAGAACGTGCATACTTTTTGCTACACACTCAAAAGTATGTACTTTTTCATCACAAAAAAAGTACATACTTTTAGGTCGTAGTATAAGTAGGCGAATTGGGACTCAGCCACACTCTCTAAATACAACTAACAACAGATGATGAACAAGGTAAAACACATGGGGAAACAGATCAGGGAAACGAGACACAGCTGACAAGACTAACGAGGGAGGTAACAGGTGAGACAGATGAACTAATAATGACACGTGACATGATGACAGGTAGACAAGTCCCAACTAAACAGAACACAACTGTGACATCTATACAGAGCCTTCAAATATTGCATATATGTAAAAGTTGGATAATTTTGTAAAATGTAATAAAATCAAGAATCTCTTCGTTTTGTTTAAACGTACAGTATGGAATTTTTCGCCACTAGGGGTCGCTAACCTCTTTACAATAACAAAGGCGTAGTTTGATGACGCAACACATGCTAAGAATTATGGATGTTGTCGTCAACGTCAAGCCGGCCGATCTAATAATGTTTACGGTTGACTGAATACATCGATGCTTTTATCATGACTGTGATATGAAGCAGTTCGGGATTGCTAAGAGACAGCTATCAGCTCCACACGCGACGCGAGCTCCCGCGGATAAAAAAGGAATATGGACATTTCATTCTACCGAACTACACGCAGAATTACAACTCACAGGTCAGTTTATTAGACAAATTAAACTTGTGAGGTAACGCAGCGCTGTTTCACCTGGTCTAACATTACATTAGCACACTAAACTGCATTTGAATGTGTTGAAAAGTATGTGTTAGTTTGTCTGTATGAGACTAGCAGTAAGCTAGATCAACATTAGAATAACATACAGATCATATTCTAACATTTTATCATTGTTGAACTATATAACATTGATTAGTTTTATGTAAATGTGCTCACCTGTTTAATAAGTACATGTAGGAGCGGTCGAAGTCTCGGACGTGGAGCTCTTGTTTATATACTGTCTATGGGAGCTCTCGGCATCTCGAAAACACAGCGCTGATATTGATTCTCGTTTTAGTTCTCCTTTTTTATCCAAAGTCTGCTTGCCATGGTCCGTAATGTTTGAACGAAACAACAACAGCGTGCAAATAGGCATTGCGAACTACACAGTGGTCCACGTCTGTCGCTTTGGTTAATCAGAGGGCTCTGCTCATAGCTCTGGTTACCATGGCAGTACGAGCGGAAACCATAGGCGGAAACCAGGGACAACGCGGATATGGCGCCATTGACTGCGACAAAACGGAAATAAAGAAACGTGCCGTGTCTAAAAATGAAATTAAAATTTCTCCTGGTTTGAAAGTTGTTGGAAACAGTCGGGATAATGTAAGTACACAACTAAAAAAAATATATAACATAGATATAGTGATTTTTGCTAATTTTAAAGCAAAAAAGTTACATATTGTGCCTTTAACTTTTATTTAACCGACAAAAGTACAAAGCAAAGATTTCCAATGTTTTCACTAGCCAACTTAATTGTATTTTGGAAATATATGCAAAGTTTGATTTTAATGGCTGCAACACACTCAAAAAAAGTTGATACAGAGGCATGTTTACTATTGTGTCACATCACCTTTCATTTGAATTACTCTTTTTAATAGTTTGGGAATTGAGGATACTAATTGTTGCAGTTTTGCAAGTGGAATTTTTGCCCAATCTTGTCTGACACTGACACAAGACTTCAGCTGCTCAGCAGTCTGTGGTCATCACTGACTTATTCTCCTTTTCATGATGGGACACACATTTAAATTAGGAGACAGTTCTGGACTACAGGTGTAGAGTGTCTACAAACCACTCTGTTGTAGCACATGCAGAATGAGACTTGGCATTGTCTTGCTTCCCAGGAAAGATATAATCTTATAATAAGTCTGTACAATCCCAATATTTGCCTCCACTACAATGGTACCTTCACACGTATGCAAGTCTCCCATGCCGTTTGCCCTGATGCACTCTCATACCATTACAGATGTTTGCTTTTGTACCTGCCACTGATGAAAGTCTGGATCCCTTTCGTCTTTGGGACTGAGAACTCAATGTTAAAATGTGAGCTCATTTGACCACAGCGCACATTTACACTGTTTTTTGGATCATCTGAGATGAGCTCGGGCCCAGAGAACTCTGGCATCTGTGCATAGAACTGATGTATGGATTTCTCCTTGCGTAACAGATATTCGAGTTTCATTTCTTGATACAGCGTCAGACTGTGTTAAATGACAACAGTTTTTTAAAGTTCTCCTGAGCCCATGTAGCAATATTTAACACAGTAGCATCTAGCATGATGGTGTCTCATCTGAGGGCTCGAAGGTCAAGCACATTCATCAGAGGATTCCAGCCTGGCCCTACATGTACTGAGATTTCTCCAGATTCTCTGAATCTTTTCAGAATATGAAAAGGTGAAAGACCTAGCCTAAATTCTTTGCAATCTTGCATTAGGAAATGTGTTTTTTTTTTTCACTGTTTGACAATTCTCTGATGGAATTTGGTGGGCCATGACCTATATCTTTGCTTGCAAGAACTGAGACTTTGGTGGGTGCTCCTTTTATACCCAAACATAACAGCCTCACCTATTACAAGTTAAAATGCTTATTGTGGACCGTTTCAAAACTGTTTAACTTGGATATCCTATAATCTCTTTTCCCTTTTATTTTGCCTCTATCCCAACTTTTTTGAAGTGAGTTGCAGCCTACAAAATCTAAATTTATTTATATTTCCAAAATACAATCAAGTTGGCCAGTGAAAACATTGGGGAACTTTTCTTTGTACTTTTGTCAGTTAAATAAAGGTTAAACATAATTAACAAATCACAGATTCTTGATTTTATTGCATTTCAATCTAAGGCAGCATTTATGCTGTCAAACATTTATTTTTTCACAGATATCTGGCACAGATCAGACATTTTTGGCACGCAAATTATAAAAACACTTATGAGATCCAATTGTTTTGGCATCCAATTTGGATTCATTTCAAATGTGGTTCTAAATCTGACATGTCTGGTCAATCTGAATGTTCATTTAAATACTGCCTGTCCTTTTAATTTGGTATTTTCACCATGACGTGTTGAATGTGTATTTGTTTAATTTGTGTTTTTAATATGTGTCAGAATATATATTCGCATATAATTTTGCAGATGCTTTTATTCATTTTATCTGTTCATGTATTCCCTAAATGGTTTTAATTAGTGTAAATTCGTTCTTTGTTTCTATACTATCTCCACCATAGCACATTGGTTTCTCGCTTGGTTTTTCTGTGTTGTAATGTGTGTCATTCCATAACAATTCCGTATTGAAACCACAGCCGCCTCGCACCAGAACGGTGCGTCATTCTCACAGATGCACAGGTGAGCCAAACTTCAGCATTTCTTAAAGCAGTGATCTCAAACTCAATTCCTGGAGGGCCACAGTTCTGCACAGTTTAGCTCCAACCAGCTCCAACTCACACCTGTAAGGAAGTTTCTAGTAATCCTGAAGACCTTGATTAGCTGGAGTGTTTGATTAGGGTTGGAGCAAAACTGTGCAGAGCTGTGGTCCTCCATGAATTGAGTTTGAGATCACTGTCTTAAAGGGTCCCGATAGCAGCCAGAGAAAGTAGCGTATGTTGCCATGACTGTTAATTTTGGACCTTGCTTATGCTCCTCAAACCTAAGCTTCAAAGCTGAAAACAGGAGAGACACAGGAGAGACAGTATTAGCAGTTCCTGTGTTTCTCTAGCCCTTCTTGTTGTGTATTGTCACAGTTGTTGAGCATTCTGTGGAAATGTTAAAGTGGGGGAACTATCATTTTCACCCATCATGCTCCAGAGACTTGCTTATGCTCTTTTGGGAATAGAGAATCTGACAGTGGCGGCGATGTGGTCTGATGTTGTATTTAGATGACTGTGTTGACGCACATCAGCGTCTGGTTTTAAAGCGTTTCAGTGGCTTATGGCTGCCTCAGGGACATCGTAGAGATTGTGAGTATGAATACAGGTGACAGATCAAATGGAGATACTTGTTTTTTTTAAGTTTATCTCTACATCAACCTCCATGTGTAGGCAGCAACCGATGAGACAGCCAGCCTCACAACGGGACACGCACACACATGCACAAATGAATGCTCTAATCCAATGTGTATATTTGTAGTCAAGTCAAGTATTATCTGTCCTTGCGCATCGAACACTTGCAAAGCAAAGTAGATTAAACCCTTATTTCTGAGAAGGGCTTTACAATGACAATTATTTTCCAGCAATCACAGCCAGGGTCCAAATTGTGGGTGAACTGAGAAAATATACCACTGTGAAAAAAAAAAAAAAAAAAAAAAAAAAAAAATATATATATATATATATATATAATATACATATATAGAAACAATTTTCACTCAGAAATTGCTTGTATTTTTTTTTAACGGTATCATTTTTTAAAATGTAGAAGTCTCAGGGTAGATTTTTATTAGAATATGTTATTGCTCTATATGAAACTTTGATCTTGCTTTTATCATTTATATATCATTTATGATTGAAAAATGGGAAATAATCGTAAACAATGTTGCCATGTCAATATTTAATGTGTGAAAATGATACCAGATTTTACAGGAATGATGATGGTCCCACAATTTTGCCATCACTTCCAATACAACCAATAATGTTGCTCCTATATTTGTTTTCTAAAGTCTGTGTTCATTGAGACAACAGTCATGTTAAGAGCATGTTTAAATTATGCAAATTCTTTATAATTATAATTCATAAAATGCTAATTAGAAATTATCTTTTCAAGACAACTTAAAAAAAAGACAGAAATCAGCATGTATATCCTCTCTTAAACATTGTTAATTGACAAATTAAATTAAATAACTGCCCATAGTTATTACTGTATTTAAACTCTTACTGTATTTCTTGCTGTGTATTTTTTTTTTTCTATTTTTTTTTTTTTTATAATAACTTCCATTTTGGGATTAGCTAGTGTTAATTTAGTGTGCACTGATCTGTAACCGTGCCTGCAAAATCGACAATATCCACATGCCAGCTTACAGATTTATCTGTTTTTGACTGAATCAGTTTGAGCTGCCATTAGGAATTTACTGACTTGTTCAGAAGAATGTTTGTGTGTGGTTCAGATATACCCAAAAAGATTGCAATATCCGAAATCCTTGTCCTTGTGGGGACATTTTATTTGGTCCCCATGAGGAAAATAGCTTATAAATCATACTAAATTTATAAGTTGTTTTTAACATCTAAAAATGTGGAAAGTTTTCTGTGATGGGTATGCTTAGGGTTAGTGACTGTAGTAGGATAGAATTTGTATAAAAACCATTACACCTATGAAAAGTCCCCGTAAAACATGGAAACCAGTGTGTGTGTGTGTGTGTGTGCATGTGCATGTTGGGTATTCACTGGTGTCTTGAAGTGTTTGACCAGTATCTAGAAAGCAGGGTGGATGATATTATATTATATCAATATATACACATAAAATACAGTTTAAATATTCTCTAAGTAACCTATCAGTTTGGATGCAGCATCACAATTTTCTGTTATCTGTTGATTTTTAAACTTTATATATATATATATATATATATATATATATATATATATATATATATATATATATATATATATATATATATATATATATATATATATATATATATATATATATAGTTCTGTTAATCTGTTAATTCGTCAAGTACTGCATGGTTTACGGCAATATATTAGTCTTTTGGACCTATAAAATGAAACCATCTCTGTCTGTTTTTCCACAGGTGGGTTGGCAGTAGGCAGTAACTGAAGATGAGGAGGAGCTGGTGGCGATCGGGCTGTCCGGGTTTGGCATTTGGCTTGCTTGTTATCATCACCCAAATCTTGGCTCAAAACACCGAGGGTGAGACTCACAGTCCAGTCCATCATTCATTCCCTGTCACTAGCATGAGGGATTTTATTTACCACTTTTACAAAATAAACCTTGCACCAGGACCTTAACTTTCCATTTGGTTCCTGGATGGTGAAATGGGATGTTACAGCCCGGCGTTTATGCTCTGAGCGAAGTCAGATAGATAATTGTATCTCTATATCTGTGTGGCAGCGTCTCACAAATCGGTCTCTGCATCTTCTCTGCACACCTTCATTACAGAAGCAGCCAGATACAGCTCTCCAAACTGAGCATCTGATGATGTATGAATTAAACCGTCACGTCTGCCAAAGACAAACTGACAACCGTAATAAAAATCTCAAAACGTTGCTGGAAATGCCGTGAGGCTGAGTGGAAATAGAGGCACATAAATTGTGGCTATTGTCAGACTGTTCAGATTAGCAGTTGAGGATAAAAGATTGGTGGGCGTCTATAGTTGACATTTTCAGATATCCTTGTCTGTTCATGCAGCGTTTATTGTTATGGATTTTTGTATGATTTGAAGAGTGTAGTGAGGATGTTATGTGTGGGGCTAGGTGGTGAAATTGTGTATAACGGTTGGCAGTTGTAATTCTGCCATTCACCGCAGAATTGACATGATGCAGTTTCTTGCAGCAGTCGCAGACAGGTACTTCCAGTGTACACAGCTTTATTAATTATAATGTTAGTCATTTAGATTTGTGCAATGTAGCTTGTGTCTGATGTGGACATACGCTGCAAAAAGTGGTAACCTGCAATATTTACATTTAAAGAGCTATTTCTTCCTGATCTTACCCTTAAATTTAGTTTTGTTGGTGTAACCTAATATATTTAGGTTGATTCAGTAATTTTTAATACAATTTTTTTTTTGTAAAAACCACATGAAGCACATCATTTTAGGTTACCATTTTTTCAGTGTAACTGAATGTTTTTTGTGGTTGCCAATAGGGCTGTGCCGGTAAACTTGACAACCGCTTCAGTGGTGGCTGAGTAGCATCGGCGGTGGTCCGCCAAAATATTATTTTTTGTATGTAAATGCTGTTTTACATCAATATTATGACACGTGTGAAGCACAAAGCTTTGTTCACAAAATAAATAATAGGTTAGCAATTAAATGTTACATCGCAGCCATGGAAACATTTGGATTCGTGATGAATGAGAAAGTTGTGCGTGAGCCCATAAATTTTAACTTTGTCGGCTTTGTATTCTGGTTTGCGATCTGGTCACCTGATTATCAGCGAATTTAACGATATTCCATTAGTTATTCAACTGGACATGGAATCTCTTGTGTCTTTTCCCAAATCTTCACTCACGTCTCACCCATTTTCGAAGGGGATTATTCTTCTCATTCATTATATTCGCATTCTTTACTGTGGTAAAGTAGAAAAACGCTGTAGGACAGATAGCCTACCTTTTTACTTGTATGTCAAATTCTTTTTAACACAGTTTGTGCTTGTTATTAGACATGGTAAGGTGCGTCAAGTTTATTTGTAAAGTGCTTTTCACACACATGGGTGATTCTAGTTTCACTTTCTCTGGCAGCGCAAAATCAAACAGCATAAATGCCTTGCCCTTGTGGAAGATAAAATTTGCTCTTCATACCTTTTACAACAAGTAGAAAACATGAATATATCAGAAAAGAGATCGATTACTGCTCGTGTCCCACATCCCTGATCTCTCTCTCGCAGAACGGTAGGTTATATCACGCGTCTTTGTGTGTAAATATAAAACAAATGTTTGTTTTTTTTGTTTTTTTCTTATATTTAACTTTCTTATATTATTTATGTTACCATTATTTACCGATATTTATGTAATGCTTTACAGGCTTTAGTGTGTTGTGTCTTGGACGGAATTGCTCAAATGAACACGCATGTCTGTTACGAAATGGATGTTTGAGCCTCGATTATTATTTTTTTTTTTTTTTCAAAACAACCCCCCAACCTCCGCACCACCGCCGGTAGTTGGTCCATTATGACCGCGGTCGTAAAAAACTGCCACCGTCACAGCCCTGGTTGCCAAGCAATGTCGCATCTTGGCTGGTTAGGGGTGGTTGAATTTAATGACATCCCGGATTGTGTCGGAGGATTATATGTTTGTTCAGAGAATTTTGTAAACAAGGCACAGTATAATGGAGAGTTGACAAAGACCCCTTTAAGATGCCCCCCCAACCAAAAAAATAAATAAATAAATAAAATTCAATCTGGTTAAAAGGTTAAAAAAGGTTAATCTGGTTAAAATTTTGTGTAAAAAAAAAAAAAAAATCGTACATACTTCACCTTTAAGGCCCTCACACATGACATGTAAACGTAACTCTTCACCGTAAACACTATGCACTTTTTTTTTCTACTCCAAAAATGTTCAAGTTCCACAAAAGGGCAGGTTTTTCTGGGTAACAACAAAGTGGGAAATGTGCAACAAACAAAAAAAAGAAAGAAATGCCATTGGTTTTGATGCATCACAGAAAGGGGAAAAAAAGAACTGTTATGTTGTTGTTTTTTATTGTATTATTAAAGCGATGTGAAATCTTAATGTTGACAATTACAAGATGTAAGCAAGGCGAGCCAAACTAAGGTCAGATGACAGCAGACAAAGGATGTGAAAGTATTAAAAATAAATAAGGTAAATATAGATGAATAAAAGGAAATTATGAGACATTCAAGATCTCTTCATAAAGTCTAAACTAGCCTTTAAACTTTTTTTTTTTTTTTTTTTGCTGCTGCTTTGTGCTCTTAAATACAGCATCAGTGTGGTAAAATTAAGTGTGACAGCCGCAAATGTACGGGCAAATTTAGAATAGTCACAAAATGACAGGTCAGCATCAAACAGGGTTAAAGCTGAAATAGTTTAGAAATAGCTTGACTGGCGGACAGCCAATATCTGAGGTAACTCGGTAGTTGTAGCAAATTCGATTTAATAGAGTGTGTGTCATACAATGGGGAAACTTGACAGAAGTTATGTGAAAAGGTCTTTAGATTATTGAGTCATTAGCATAGCAGCATGCTAATATCTGACTATTGCAATTGTGAGCTTTAGTGCTTGTGTAGCCCACTGTTCATGCGAAGAATGCTATTTGTGTGTTGTGATTAAACGGAGATGCTGACTACAGTGTTTCAAATCAGTCCGTAAGGTGCCATTTTGTTTAGTATGCTGCCTTAGAAGAAATGTTGAATAGCAGCTAACTTCAAATGAGGGCACTACTAATGTAAAAATACTGTAATGTTTTACATTATTTATTTATTATATCTTCGACTATCTTCGACTAGTTGATCTACTTGATATAATGAGCAGCTTCTGTTTTTGCAAGCTATGGTTTCAAAGTAGACACTTCTTAGAAAGTAGGAGACTTCACAGAAATTGATAGTGCAGTAGAGATTGGAACAGATCCACTTTCTTTGGCTCCCGTCATGTCTGCTGTTTTTTGGGTGCCTATATTTCTTTGTCTGTACCTTGATCACATTTCAGAGTATGTACATACCATTTAAAAGGATGGAGAAATCTGGGTCTGCATCTCAAGGGACGAGCTGGGTATCAACTCCACCTATTTCATCTTGTCACTGTAATTAAACTCTGCTGGATATCTGCTGCTAGGTGAGCCATTAAAGTCAGCCTGCAGGTGCACTTTGTGACTGGAGTCAGTCTGCTCTATCTAATTGAGAAGGAGGAGGATACTTTTCTCAAGTCTCATGCTATTAGAATGAAGCGGCGGGCTGTTATAAAAAAAAAAACAAAAAAAAAAAACAACAACAACACTGACCATAATTACACCGAGCTGCTCCTGGAAAGGATCTATTCAATGCTAGTGAGCTGCCTTGCTGTATATGCTGTATCTACACCTGAAGCGTATGGTGCGTTGCAATGTGACTAAATATCTCCAGTACTTTAGTCCTGCATTGCTACTCCACTCAATTTATTTCCCCTTACAGTCTTCTGGAATAATGTGGTTTTGTTTTAAAAATATCTTGAATTGATTTCTGCGGATTTTATTTGTTTATTTATTTTATTTATTTGTATGTGCTGACAGCTAAGCCAGTTATAATATGATTCTGGCCTACTAAATAAAAGTAAATTTTATTCGTAATTAAAGTTTTAAAAATATGTTATTTCGCCAACCTAGAGTTTGATGATCATCATGTAATGCTTCTATCGCTTGTTTCTGCTTCTTCACCTGTGTTTTGATCTGGAGATACTGTACTCTTTCAGAAGATGAGTAATAGTGCCCCCAGCCGTGTAACAGTGTACAACGGATTCCGGCAATGGTGGGGAAGAGTTGTGTCAGAAATTACAGAAAATTCCATCAATGGTCAATTTGTAGTTGGGTACAACGGGGTTAAAGGACCAGTGAGTTAAAAGGCTCATTTGACTTTATTCTCCTATAAACCACTAGACAACCACATCTCAACACTTTTCCTAACAACCGCATTTGACTGTGCTTGTGGAAATTAGAAATCCTTGATGTGATTGTGGACAGCAACAACAAAGCTGATTCTGCGCTAATTTGATCTAATATTTAATGTTTTTAAAAATGTTGTAAATTTATGTAGCAAATGAGAGTCGACAAAATTGTTGACTTCATTTTGAGACAAATGTCTTGTAAATGTTTTTCAGTTTTGTTTAAGGTAATTAAAGTTACAGTTTTTCAATAAATAGCTATAGTGATACCAAACAGCTGATTGGTTGTTGGCGAATCAGCAGCCAATGAGCTGTGGCTCAACATTCAAACAAATACAGGTAGTGTTGCTGTTGGCAGTCTGCAGCGCGCTTTCAGAAAACCCTCCACCTTCCCCAGCTCCACCTGTATATATCTGCTATGGGGGTTAATTTGTGTATGTTACATGTGCAGCAGCAGAATGTCTTACATGCTCACAGCAATGTCTGTGGATGTATTGGAAGTAGCAAGTCTTGGTACTTGCTCTGCAGCAGCAGCAGCAGCGTTGCAGATCTATTCCGCCAAGACCAAATACATAAACATTGCCATATCCATTACCATGCCAATCTCTATTACCATACCCATCTCCCAAGAGTTGTCATGACAGAACTGAAGAATATGTAAAACTATGGTATTTGGGGTAAAAAGTACCCCTGCTGTTGGGGCGAAAGGCACAATAATTAACATGATAATAAACAACTGTCTGACTTTTGTATTTGGTTAGATTCAGATGGTAAATACCATAGGGCTATATTAAGTTTGGCATCCACCTTAGGCCCCGTCCACTAGTATGTTTTTTTTTAACAACCTGAGGTATCTTAGAAAAAAAGAATGACGAGTCAGTTTATATGACAAATTATCTGTAAGTATTCAAACTCAACAGAAAGAAACTCATGAAAGCTTATAGTCTAGTAGTTGATGTCTTCAGTGGCTAGAGCTTTCTAAAGTTGTGTACCACAAATGCAAATTGAATTCAGGCAAGTTAGTCATGTGCTCTGACAAACACCCTATGGTGCTTAAATACACATCCAAACTTAACAGAAATATAGGTGTGTAATGGAAAAAGCTAAGATAATTGTAAATTTGATGTGGTTGTGCTGTAAAGTAAGCACTTGCAGCTTGACAGTAATGGTTTTCTTGTGGTGTTGTGGGTGGATTTAGTTCAGTCGCGTTCACTGTCTGTGCAGCATATCAGAGGAACAAAACCCTGTGTCTCCTACTGTCCTCTCATCCCCACAGTGACCAGAGAGAACACTTTTCGAGGTCCAGTCTCCCATCATCTGTGCAGAGAGTGTATCAAATCAATTTTTTCCCTCCTTCTGTTTGTCTCTTGTTCTGCCCATCTCTTCCTCTCTTTTTTGTACTTGGTGTTATACTGGTGTGGTTATATTATTATAGTCGCTCTTATCTGTTTATCACCTACGTCTCCACTTTTGTCATTCTGCTGTATACCTGTCTGTCTTTGATTCTCTATCTCAGTGCACACTGGGAGCTGGTGTGATGCCGAGCTTTGTGATCTTAGGCTCTTTTCATTTTCACTTTGTCTGTTGATCTATTCATTTTTATTTCTTAGTAACATCATCTCTCTCCCTTCAAAAGTGTTATTGGAGTTTGATTTGGTCTCCTAGCTGGAGAGTAGGGATGGGTGTTATGACCACTATCTTATTTCATGGTACAGTGTAGTAGTTAGTTAAGAGTCATTTTATTTCACACTATTGTTATTTTTACTTGAAATTCAACAAAAAAGGTTTCTAAATTAAATAACCATGAAGTGTCAATAATCCAGTGAATTAAATCATTAACAAATTATAGGATACTTCAAAAACAACATCTCATTAGATTTTTTTATTTAAATTCAAACTTGATGAATGCCAAAGAAAATAAAAGATTTATTTATAACAAATGACATCAGCTGAATTTTATATTAATCTAGCAAGTTGTTTCTTATTGAAGCTTGTTTCCACCACAGAAAAAAAAAATAGGTGATTATGAGTTTATATCTTGCAATTTTAACTTTATTTCTCACAATTCAACCCTCTACACACTGAAGCACAAGTCGCATTGGCTAGTACATTTTTTTATTTTACTCGCCAGACTTTTTACATGGAATACAAGAACAATGCAAATGAAAATATTCTACATAAATACAATACAAATATAAAATATACATTTCAAACACTATTAAAGTCAAGTAGACAGTCTTTAGTAAAATAAGAACAAATAGTCAAACTACAAGCAATAGCACAAATAAAAAATAGAACAAAGATGCTAATTAAATAAACTGCTTTTCAGGTTTTTCAGGTAGATCTAACAGTAGATGTAGATTATGTACAGAAATTGAACGATGTAATTTAAGTCCTCCTGTCGTCAATATTTTTATCCCTTAAATCTTTGATCACATTTTTTTTTTCTTCTCCTTGCCTTAAAATAGCTTGAATGTAACTCACTTGCCTCATTTGTATTTGTATTTCTGTGAATATGCATGTTAGCCCCACTTCCACTCACTCATTCACCAGCTCAGAGATCCACTCATTGACGATCACACGTTGACCAGGGCCGAGTTTCCCGAGAACGATGTATCTTAGCTCTTAAGAGCGCTTTCTACGTGCAAGGTTACGAATGCTCGCAGCAATTCCACGAGCGTTTCCCAAAAATGCACTTAACGAGAACGCGCTCTACGTGCTACTTAAGAGTCGTTGTCCTTTCGTGAAGTGCTGAAACATAACCTTATATGGAATCGTATTCTGAACATTTAACCTAATAATTGTAATCTGTTGTGGATTAGCAATCAAGACAAGTCTATATAAAGCACCTACAGGCAGAGGCACTGACAAAATGGCTGAAAGAAAAAGAAAAGAAAAGATACCTTTCAAAAAGATGAAATTAATGTCCTTTTAGAGGAGATAGAGCGAAACAAAGATGTAATTTTTAACAGATTTAAAAGATTTTTTATTTATTTTTTGTTCATTCATTTAATTTTGATTAAAATTATTAGATTAAATTATTTCTATTTTTTTGTTTTGTTTTCTGACCTTTTTAATTATTTAATTTATACATTAATTTAACCAACAACAAAAAAGAGTAATAAAGTGTACAATAAAGTACAATCAAAACCTTATATTATAATCACATTGCATTTGAATAAAGTTAAAGGTGTAATCTGCCGGTTGTCCTGCAGGTGTCCTCATAAATCTGTCTTCTTACGATGCACTTGGGGATGTACGATTACTCCAGAGCACTCGTAGATCTACGAAGATTTTCAAGTGCTACTTAAGCTACGATGCTTTTGGGAAACAGACCGTAATATTAAGATCAGTCGTACGATCGTTTTTACGATCAACTTAGGCTTACGATGCTTTTGGGAAACGCAGCCCTGATTGGTTACAAGGTAGTTTGTGACGCCAGCAACACCAGCGATTTCAAAGTCTTTGGTTCACTGGAGATTTAAGGAGAAAATACTCAACAATGGTGTTGATTTATATGAATTTGCACATGGTTTGTCTTAAAACATATTAAAAACACCTCATAGACATAGAAACAACATTAAAAGCTGGATTTTCACCACAGGGGGACTTAAAATGTAAAATAACACTGCAGTTCCCTTTCGAAGTGGAATGAGACACTGCATCTGGATCATCGTTATGGGGAACGCCATCATCAATGAGACAGGCATTCCCTCAGCATGGTGGAGTGGGTATTTGTTCCCCATAGCGTTTACCAGGGAACCATGGTTACAGTCATATCCTGATAAGTTTTCATTCTGCAATATTTCTAGATTGACAACCGTATTTAAATGCACGATTGAAACGGAAACTGTGATGATTAACAGTGATAACCAACTACAGAACTGACAACCCTTATTGCAAATTTTATCTCGCTTTGACTTTATTACTCGCCGTTGTTTATATCTCACAACTCTGTCTTTTTGTATCACAATTGCAATTTTAAATCAAATTTTTCGGACTTTTTTGTATAAGAAACTCGGAATTGTGAGATAAAAAGTCGCAATTCCCTTTTTTTTATAATAAGTTTCCATAGTTTCTAGAGAACCATAAACATCTAAAATGTGTATTACAGTTTTTCACAATTGCTAAGACACATTTCTTGAAACCTTCACCTATTTTCTCACAACATTAAACACAAATCCAAATTTTCTAACTAAACTCACAAAACCCTTGACTTTTCTGGCAAAGTCAAACAATCGCTTCAAAACCATTTCACCTGTATTTAAAATCAAACAATGCTTTCAGATCCTACACACATGAGTCAATAAGCACTACAGATCATTCATTCAGCGAACACAGCATTCAGAACATTACAGGAAAAAATATACATATTGTATACAGTAAACAATACTGCTTTTCTTTCATGAGTTCTATGTATATTTCTGTACAAGATTGAACGTAATTGGCAGAGAGATGTTGATAAATTCAGGGTAAACACGAAAGCAAGATTGAAACCAAACTTTTTTTTATTTTTATTTTTTTTACTGTAAGCATTTGTGGTTGTGAATACAGTATTACACAGTCCGAAAAACCTGTAACTTGACCTTTGGCCTATTTATAGGACCTATTCTAAAGCCATGATTGGGTGGTGTTAAGTAAAGCAATGAGTGTTTGCACATGTGAGGAGTTAGTGTGAGGCACTGATGAATTAGTGTGGCATTTTGATAGGTTGTGTTTGAAAAAGGAAATCAAGATCCTGTTAGATTTTTGTGTTACATAGAGAATTGTGTGTTGTGGTTTGCAAAAAGGGTTTTATGAAATTGAAAACTGAGTCAAAACTGTCAAATAAAACTATAAATGAAATGCATGTTACGGTACACTCAAATACTGTAAGTTGTGCAAATACAAAATCAAGGTCAATGAGAGATTGATTCTGCTTTAGCATTATGTCTTCCTGTTGGCTCTGGCCTGAAGACTTTGTCCACATCACAGGCAATGTCGTCTCTTGAAAAACCCTCTAGTCTGACAGATCCAGCCTTGGTAACACTCCACACCTTGCTCTTTCTCGTCCTCATCCTCTTCCTCCTCATCCACCACCTCTTATATGTACTCTTTCTCTTCTCCCTCTCAGACTGTTTCCATATATAGTTGGTATCAACATTCAGTACAGCTGTGCAAGTTAAACTGCCTTATTTTGTACAGTTGGATTGATCAAATCACTAGAAATAAGTGTGAACAAGTTAAAGTCATTGTGTGTAAACGATGACAGCTTTGTTTTAGTTGTGTTTAACTTTTGCCTCTTGTGTTTAGTGTTTTGCTATGCAAATGTATCGCAGTATAATATGTGTTTTAGTGAGTGCGAATGTGTTAAGAGTTTTGCAAAAAGAGTTCATGAGAGTTCTTTTTGCAAATAGTGTTTAACTGCCTAAACTTGTTCAAGGTTTTGCAGAAATAATTATTTATTCAACAAATTGGTTTAGGCTATTGAGAATTTAGTTCAGAGAATGGGGTTTAGTGTCTTTCTTATTTCATCAGTTGACTCAATGGTTTCTATTATATCAGCAAAGGAATTTTTGGAGAAACATCTGAAAACATCTGGAAAGATTTTTCTAAGGTCACTTAAAGGAATAGATTTGGGAAGGACTCATGGCAATTGCACTTTTGGCTCGGGCCTGGCCTGAAATTTCTATTTAATCCTCCGTCACTGAGAGCAGCGATCTGTTAGATGTATCCTGATAACGGCGGGAATATCCTCTTGATCTGATTATGGGATGTGTTGGCTGACTACAGAAGAGTTTGCAGTCCCTTCACATCTTGGGTGATGCTTTGTTCAACGGGTGTCAGAGGAGCTGCAGGTCGTGCCTCCTCTTATGGCAATGGATGTTCTGAAATCAAAAGCACTTGATAACTGTTTCACTGATAACTGAGTCTGTGATAAAATGCTTAACCTATAAAGATTTCAGAGATGGGCTCTCAGCAGATTAGGTAGAAAGACGGGCATTAGGTATTAGAGGACACTGGGATTCCCTGAAAACATCACCCAAGGAAAAGAAAGTTGGACACTTTCAATGGGATATGGGACAATGGCCCTGTTAAGAAAAACATAAACTAATACATAAATAATCTCTGGTTTGCTACCTTAACTTGACTGCTCTTATTGTTTTTTTAACATTCATCTGAGCATTTTTTTCATTATTATTTTTACCCGAGGTTGTCTCATAAATGACGGAAAATTCTGTCAATGGCGAGGAAAATATTTTTCTATAAAAAATACACATATAAATACATTGAAGGATAAATACAAAGCTAGACATCAGGCAATCAGTGGCAGCAAAAAAAAATACAAAAATAGGCATTGTTTATATTTATCATGAAATTATGAAATGAAATCTGTGATTTTGAACGGGTTTAATCAAGGCATCACATCTTCTGCATAAACTGTTCTTTGTGTCAAAAAACAAAGAGAATTAGTTAGCCTTTGTGAAAGTGTAGACAGACACAGAAAATCCTATTCCTCCCTCTGCAGTGGATTCTGACGTGTGACTCTAGAGGTTTGTGATTTTGGTAGTTTAATGATTGTTAGGTTGCTTCAGGACAGACACGCTTTGATTAGAGCGCTAGGTTTTCTGCTCAAAGGATGCTTACAGAAATATTCAAATCAGCATTTCAATGAAATTTTTATTATAGTTCACCTTCAAATAATTTCTTCGCCTCAATTAACCTTTCAAATCTACATAACTTTGACAAATTGTAAAACCTAACAGTTGTTCACATTCAACGTTATGTCGATACTGACGTATTGGGGCTCCAAAGTGAGACAACCCAACTGAAAATTTGGATAGAACTCCAAATTGATGTTGATTTCCTAAAACGGTTTTGTTTGAAGTCATCATTATGGTGATTAGTGTTCCCTTTGATTGGGCACATTTAACTTCATTTATATGACTATAATTCGCTTTCCAACTGATGCAACAAGAAATCACAGTTATTTGTGGTTTTAAAGGAAGATATGTAATAAATAAGTTGCTTTGTAAACATGACTTAATTTCTAACTAACTAGTCTACTTTTTGTGTAGAATTATGATCAATTAAAATTGTATTGCTAAAACTCATGCCATAACTACCTTGTGAAACATAATTTTTTTTAAATGGGTTTAAATAATCCCCCTGTATTGGTGACAATACACAGACACACACATACTTCAACATTCAGCTTGCAAAACCAAACCATGGTAACAGTTAAATTAATTTTGATAAGACTCTGAACATTACAAAACAATTATAATTGATGTCTTTGTTGTGCCAATACTGACACAAGCAAAAAATTGTAAAACAAAGCAATTGCTTAATTTCCTGCACTTTGGGAGTTAGCATAACACAGTATATTTCACTTGGAATTATTTAGCTGTTGAAAACAGTCATTCTGAGTGGCTATACTGTGTCTAAAGTAAATTATCAAGCACTCTCTATAGTTCCTTTCTTTTATTTACTTGAACTCTTGTGTAAGTGAACTCCACCATCTGCACTGCATTCCACTGACTGCATAACTAGCATTTGTCAGTAAAACATACTACTCCTATTTCAATTTACTTATTTTTTTTAAAGACAATCGGTTTGAATGCTTTTTTAAGTAAAGTTAACTAATTAAATTTTACAATGCAGATGTGGTGTCTCAGTTTTCATTTTTAAGTTAAAGTGTCCCTTTAAGACAGTGGCAAATCCGTTCACTCCTTTTACCTTTGTCACAAACCTACTTTGTAAAGGCACGTTCACACCAAGGATGATACCTATGACATAGTTCTAAAAAAACGTTCTAAAAAAATAAAAATAAAAAAAAGAGTCCACACCGCAACAACAATGATAACGGCACAGGGAAACGATATCGTTGGAATCACTTTCAGAATGATTTTTTCTATCTGACGAATGATAAAACCTACCAGACTTAAAAGAACTGACGCATTTATAAAGCACACGACAAAATTGCAGCACGAGCTTCAAAAATAAACATTGTTGTTTTTTTTGTGAACTGCTCTGATAACGCTGTACATGCTGCTCAGACTCTTCACTGGATTGGCCGTGTCTAAAAGTCTCCCTCTAGCAGAAGAGCTGTTGTCCGAGTATTTAAGCACCACATGAGAGCTCAAGATATTGACACACAGCATCAGGAAGATGCCACAGATGCCCGAACCAGATGGAGATGTTGTCTGTGACAACAGGGGAGGGAGGAGCTCATCAGCCACCAAGAAACAACACACTGACAGAAATCATTGCTTCTGGACAGGACAGGAGTTTGACTGGCGGTCAATGCTGGCAGGAGTGATGTTTAGCTGTGGACAAAATTGCGTTTTATTTAAAGGTGCTGTATGTAACTTTTTCACTCTTCTAAAGCATACAAATACAATAATATGTTTGCTTATATTGAGGAAGTTCACATACTCGTTTCTCTGCAAAAACACTTCTACAGCCAGTTATTTTACTTTGAAATATGCATTTCCAGGCTGGAATGTGTGTTATTATTTTGTTCTGTGATACTGCATGTTGCCAATTTGCCAATTTTCATGGTCCATTGCGCTCATTGCTGTTGCGTGTGCTCAAACTGGCCATCCGAGTGAGCGTCGTCCAGTCTGAGGACGAGGGGGCGGGAGAAATGACGATCTCCGATATTTTGAATTGGAGTGCTGTACCTATTTCGAACACTAGTTATCATTCTTACAGACTGCACCTTTAAGGATTAAAGGTGCAATAGGTTACCTGGGAAATGCTAACTTTAGCCTGCTAGCATTAAAAGCATACAATCCCACCCTCTCTGCATATCGGCGTCCAAAGCCACGCCTCCTCCATAACACATGAACACACACAGACCAGAAGAGAGACGACCAGAGACAACGTTATTGGATTACATCATGTGTCATTCATCGCTGAGAAAACATTGCAGTACAGTGAGGGGAGAAACAGAAGCGCTTGCTTGCATAACATTGTGGTTGGTACGTTTTTCGTATTCAAACCATACTTGGGTCTCCAGCTGACAAAGTTTAAATCCCATCTGGCTATAGTGCACTTCCCATGATGTTTACGCATTACTGTAGGTCAGTAGGTGGGGAGAGTAGGGTGTCTTTTGCGGCTGTTTGAACACATTCAACCACATGAGCGTCTAAACAGGGAGTGTCTAACACTACAAAAGCAATCTGGTCTAATACATTTTCGACTGCCTCTGGAAGTGGCCGATAGTGGACAAGCTCAAAACGTTTTAGAGCCTATTTACATCTATATTTAGAGTCGTTCACTTGTGATCCGATCGACCAAAATGCATCTTAATACCAGGTGTAAACAGGGCCTTATTGTGCCAATTCCCCTAAAATGCCTTGAAGAGACTGTATATGTTAAATGTTTATAGTTATGTCACTGTTTAGAAGTACACTATACTGTTCAAAAGTTAAATTTTCCAATTGATCAAAGTTTTTTTTTTTTTTTTTTTTTTATGAAATTAATACTTGTATTCTGTAAGGACACATCAATTGATCAAACACAACAATTAACAATTGTAAATTGTTGACAATTTAAATTGCAGATGTATTTATTTATGTACGGTAATGCTGTTCATTTTGAATTTATATCTCAACTGTATTAATATTAATACATTTTTCTTAAGCTGCAAATCAGCATATTAGAATGATTTCTGAAGGGTCAATCATGTGACACTGAAGACTGGAGTAATGATGCTGAAAATTCAGCTTTGCCATCACTGAAATAAATTACATTTTAATATTCATTAATATACATTTTAAATAGAAAATGGTTGTTTATTATTAAATTGTAATAATATTCAACAATATTACTGGTTTACTATTTTGTTTTATCAAATGAATGCAGCTTTAGGCAGAATAAGATTGCTTTTTTCCCCCAAAAAAACTAAAAAATATTACAGTCCATAAACTTTTGAAAGGAAGTGTACATATGTAGCATATGACCACAAAACTTATATATGTGGACTTGAAGCCACAAAATGTTGATTTCTTAGGGTCTTAAAGGAAATCTTATTTGAGATTTGTATTTCTTATAGGAACCTTTGAAGATGCCTTCACACAAATCTGCGAGAGAAAGAGTCACCAGAAAGATAGGAAGACCATAAGACTTAAGTGAAAAAAGGCAATGTCACTTTCAGACATAGGACAGAAAAAGCTAGATAGACACCAAAACAGGAAAAGCATTCAAAAGCACATCAACATTTAGCCTTTTTTGCTCAAGAAACACTACAGTCTAATGTCACAGTGATTCTGTGGTTTAAATACACCAGTGAGTTTTATTAGCGTCAGTGCTCTTTAAAGCTGTTTATTATTAGGCAGAAAAGCTGAATTTCACATTTCTTTTAGCTGCTTGTTTTATTCGTAGGAAATATTTTGCCCACTCAGACACAACCAAAGAACAGAAATCCCAGACCCGCTGTGTTAAGCAGCCAAGAGTTTATCAGGATCAAAGTGAGAGTTCTTGACTGGGTAAGTCACACAATCTAAATCCATCTGAGCTGATTTTCACATTCACAAAGCACTAAAGCCCCTGTGAAACAGCAGGGCTAAAGCAGAGCAATGCAAATAGCCAGTATACACTTCATTTCTTGGTTTGAGTCACATACTTTAGGTACTTATTATGACAGACACACATTAGAAATAATGTGCTAAAATATGTCATGTAAATCCAGAATCAAATTCAACCTTAGTGAATCTCACAAAACATGTCTGGATCATACCGTTTCCCCCCCAAAACAATTAAATAAATAAATAAATATGTTGATTAAAGAACTCTGACACTGATGTTTTGAAACTTTTGAAGCACATTTTCACCCCCAATTCTAATAATAACAAGGCAAAAAGTGTGTGTGTGTATATATATATATATATATATATATATATATATATATATATATATATATATATATATATATATATATATATATATATACACTCACCTAAAGGATTATTAGGAACACCATACTAATACTGTGTTTGACCCCCTTTCGCCTTCAGAACTGCCTTAATTCTACATGGCATTGATTCAACAAGGTGCTGAAAGCATTCTTTAGAAATGTTGGCCCATATTGATAGGATAGCATCTTGCAGTTGATGGAGATTTGTGGGATGCACATCCAGGGTACGGAGCTCCCGTTCCACCACATCCCAAAGATGCTCTATTGGGTTGAGATCTGGTGACTGTGGGGGTCATTTTAGTACAGTGAACTCATTGTCATGTTCAAGAAACCAATTTGAAATGATTCGAGCTTTGTGACATAGTCAGGTCCGGATCTTCAAGATTGTGTAACCCTGTAGGCATTTTTGAGGAAAAGTTGTTATACCACATTTTTAGAAAGTTCTATGTCTCCTGAATAAGGATCCACCGTATAACATTTGAAATAAGGGTCCCATTTTCTTGTAATTGTTATTGAAAGAATAGGTGCATTATTCACAGCCGAAACACTAGAGGTGGATAGGGTAAATTTTTGAAGTTATAGATATCACCATAAAACCTTTCCAGTTTTTCACTTACATAGAGACAGACATTTTTTGTATTACAAGTTTTCTGAAATGTCATGTTTACATATGCAAATGAGGCATACCAGTATATATATATATATATATATATATATATATATATATATAAATAATTCGAGGGGCAGGCATACCAGTACGCGGTTCTCCCTTTCGGGCTAGCCCTGTCTCCTCGCGTCTTCACGAAGGTTGTCGAGGCAGCCCTTGTTCCTCTCGACGCTTCAGCTTTGGCTACGCGATTGAGTCCCGAGGTGGGCAAGGCAACACGGCATGCTCCGAGTCCCAGTGACTTCGACCTGCCGTCAGACCTTCACCCCGTGGACGAACCTCAGTTTTCTATGGGCTGGAGTGCCCATAGAACGAGTTTCCTGGCATGTTGTTGTATCAACAGATGCCTCCACAATGAGCTGGGGTGCCATGTGCAATGGACATGATGCCGCGGGCTCCTGGACAAGCGCCTTTGGCATGTCAATTGCCTCGAGTTGCAGGCTGTACGTCTCGCCCTGCACCGCTTCTGTGCGTTGCTCAGGGGTCAGCACGTATTAGTCCGATCAGACAATACTGCCACAGTAGCGTACATCAACCGACAAGGTGGTCTGCGCTCCCGCCGTATGTCGAAACTCGCCCGCCACCTCCTCATATGGAGTCAGAAGCATCTGAGGTCGCTTCGAGCCATTTATATCCCGGGAGACCTGAACCGTGCAGCTGATCTGTCTCGGTTTCGGCCTCTCGCTGGAGAATGGAGACTCCATCCCCAGTCGGTTCAGCTGATTTGGGATCAGTTCGGGGACGCACAGGTAGATCTGTTTGCCTCCCACGACTCGTCCCACTGCGACCTGTTTTATTCTCTGACCGAGGGCACGCTCGGCACGGATGCACTGGCGCACAGCTGGCCGCGGGGCCTCTGCAAGTATGCGTTTCCCCCAGTGAGCCTTCTTGCGCAGACTTTGCGCAAGATCAGGGAGGACGAGGAGCAGGTAATTTTGGTTGCCCCGTATTGGCACAACCGCACCTGGTTCCAAGAACTAGTACTCCTCGCGACAGCACCTCCCTGGCCAATTCCTCTGAGAAAGAACCTGCTTTCTCAGGGACGGGGCACCCTATGGCACCCTCGTCCCGATCTTTGAAACCTCCATGTGTGGTTCTGGACGAGGCAGGTTTGAGTACCCTACCACCAGCGGTGGTGGCTACCATCACTTCCGCTAGAGCATCGTCCACGAGACATGCCTATGCGTTGAAGTGGAACCTCTTCGTCAACTGGTGTTCTTCTAAACTTCAAGAACCCACGAAAGGCCCGATCAGTGTCGTGCTTTCCTTCCTGCAAGAAGGGTTGGAGAGAAGGTTGTCTCCCTCCACCCTGAAAGTGTATGGTGCCTCCATTGCCACACATCATGATGCAGTTGATTGTAAGTCCATTGGAAAGCACGACCTGATCATCAGTTTCCTGAGAGGAGCGAGGAGACTGAATCCTCCTCGCCCTCCTCTCGTTCCCTCTTGGGATCTCTCAGTGGTTTTAACTGCCCTGCAGAGTGCTCCCTTTGAGCCTCTGCAATCAGTGGAGCTTAAGTTCCTGTCAATGAAGACAGTGCTCCTGGTTGCATTGGCCTCCATCAAGAGGGTAGGGGACATGCAGGCATTTTCGGTTGACGAAGCGTGCCTGGAATTTGGACCGGCTAACTCTTACGTCATCCTGAGACCCCGGCCTGGATATGTGCCCAAGGTTCCCACCACACCCTTTCGAGACCAGGTGGTGAACCTGCAAGCGCTGCCCTTGGAGGAGGCAGACCCAGCCTTGGCACTGCTCTGTCCAGTACGCACCCTCCATGCTTACGTAGACAGAACGCATTGTTTCAGGACTTCAGACCAGCTCTTTGTCTGTCATGGTGGGAAGCTGAAGGGAAAGGCTCTCTCCAAGCAAAGGTTGTCTCACTGGATAGTGGACGCCATTGCTTTGGCTTACCAGCAGCAAGGTCGACCATGCTCCCTTGGTGTGACGGCCTACTCCACCCGGAGTGTGGCATCCTCTTGGGCTCTAGCGCATGGCGCCTCGCTAACAAACATCTGTAGAGCTGCAGGCTGGGCGACACCTAACACGGCCTCTGGGCGACCCCCACGTGTGTAGTCCACTGTAAGCCTCTTTGAGCATGTGTCTTTCCCTCGGCAAGCCACCTTGCCACCCCTGGGTTTGAAATATTCCACCTGCGGCTGGACACCCCAGTGATTCTCAATATGCAGCCCCCTGGGGTCATGTGTATTCCAAGTCCCCCCCCTTCGGGCTGGGCATAATTGCATATTTCCACTGATATATGCTTCCCAGTGTACCTTGGTACCTTGGCATAATTCCAGCAGCTATTAAAAACTGTCCCTTTCATGTTAATGTTGTTTTTTCATTGTTTACTTGTTTAAATATTCTGAGAATGCATAGTTTAGTTCTAATGTTTAATGTTTAAAATGCAATAAATGCATTAAAACGTTTTTTTTTTTGTTTTTGTTTTTTTGGGCAGCCATTTTGTTTTATTGTTTATGCCAAAACAGTGATGTTTACAACTTGTTATACGGCAGAAATGGATTCAGCACCTAAAAATCATATAGAAACAACACTTGAAGTACTTTTCCTCAAAAATGCCTACTGCATCTTATCCAGGGCTATTTATCTATTTTGGGACTCGACTAACATGATGCATTATCCTGCTGGAAGTAGCCATCAGAGGATGGGTACATGGTGGTCATAAAGGGATGGACATGGTCAGAAACAATGCTCAGGTAGGCCGTGGCATTTAAACGATGCCCAATTGGCACTAAGGGGCCTAAAGTGTGCCAAGAAAACATCCCCCACACCATTACACCACCACCACCAGCCTGCACAGTGGTAACAAGGCATGATGGATCCATGTTCTCATTCTGTTTACGCCAAATTCTGACTCTACCATCTGAATGTCTCAACAGAAATCGAGACTCATCAGACCAGGCAACAATTTTCCAGTCTTCAACTGTCCAATTTTGGTGAGCTCGTGCAAATTGTAGCCTCTTTTTCCTATTTGTAGTGGAGATGAGTGGTACCCGGTGGGGTCTTCTGCTGTTGTAGCCCATCCGCCTCAAGGTTGTGCGTGTTGTGGCTTCACAAATGCTTTGCTGCATACCTCGGTTGTAACGAGTGGTTATTTCAGTCAAAGTTGCTCTTCTATCAGCTTGAATCAGTCGGCCCATTCTCCTCTGACCTCTAGCATCAACAAGGCATTTTCGCCCACAGGACTGCCGCATACTGGATGTTTTTCCCTTTTCACACCATTCTTTGTAAACCCTAGAAATGGTTGTGCGTGAAAATCAACTGAGCAGATTGTGAAATACTCAGACCAGCCCGTCTGGCACCAACAACCATGCCACGCTCAAAATTGCTTAAATCACCTTTCTTTCCCATTCTGACATTCAGTTTGGAGTTCAGGAGATTGTCTTGACCAGGACCACACCCCTAAATGCATTGAAGCAACTGCCATGTGATTGGTTGATTAGATAATTGCATTAATGAGAAATTGAACAGGTGTTCCTAATAATCCGTTAGGTGAGTATATATATATATATATATATATATATATATATATATATATATATATATATATATATATATATATATATATATAATAATATATATATATTTTATATCAAATGCGTGATATAAAATATGAGAAAATATTCTATATTTTTATCTTTTAAAAATGAGGGAAGTCTTTATGTGACAGAGTTATTTAGCAAAAAAAGGCAAACCACAGCTACAGGTTTTACCTACAGTATACTAGGACAATAATGAGAATTACAGAACAAAAATAAAACATTTATACATTACAGCAATAAGAATTTAGAGAGCAAGTGTTCCTTGTTCTTATAAAATAACGTCACAAAAAAGGTATTACATTTACAGAGAATATTTTGAAAAGTGTGTTTTGTGGAATTTTTCCATTTCCTTTTTTTTTTTTTTTTTTAAGTATAGACCTTACTAAATGTTTTTCTTACTTTCCATTAATCTACTTTTTTTCTGTATTTATTAAGGAAAACCTGTGGTAAACTGCCTTTTCCATTGCCATGTTTCATTTTTTTTTTTTTTTTTGCTTTTTTTTGCAGTGTCTGCATGCTTTGTTATTATGGTTCTACATTCTTAGCTGTATATTTCTCCTGCTTTTCTAATCGTTCAAAGAAACATTTGAGGGCATGCTGGGAATCAGCATTATTTTCTGCTCGTTGAATGGATGGGAGGCTGGTATCTTCTGCTCTGCTGTTATTAAGCCCTGTTCTTTGTGTGTAAATGAAGATTGAGAGATATATCTGCTCTTTGACTCACTCTCTCTCACCGATGTTTTTCAGGTGTCTAACCATCTCACAAGCCTATAGTTCTTGATATTGACTTTTGTATATATATATATATATATATATATATATATATATATATATATATATATATATATATATATATATATATTGTTTAAAAATAACTAATTAATCACACATTTTATCTGTAATCAACCACGATTAGTTGCACCTAACATTAAATTATATATTTGCATGAAAGAGAACTCAATGCGTCCGGCACGCTGTATGAAGTGGTATTGTGTGCGCATGAGTCGTGTGTGTCTGTTTCCCACAGACAGGAGTACAGTACAGTACAGCACTGTGTTCTCTTTTGTTTTTTGTGTCTTATCGCACTTTAATGGTTTAAAAGCATTTGCACGGATAGAAGCGTGATTTTATAATGTAACACTAGCTTAAGGTTAAGCATCCTTATAATATACAGTATATATATATATATATATATATATATATATATATAGACTCTAGGCACATGAAAGGTGAAACATTTTAATAGGAATGATAGATACCAATAGGTGTTTTTTTTTTTTTTTTTTTGCATTACACAGTAAACACAGCTAAAGCTGTGAGATCATGTGAAGTTATTGTTCCTGTAAGTCATGGGGAGACAAATTAGAATGATCCTGAGAATGACCCACCTTTGCCTCTCTCACATGTTGTTCATGCCTTTGTCACATAATTTCATAGACTTTTCACGATGCGTTTGAATCATGTGACTGTGATCCAGAGCAGTGAGAGTGTGTTCTGTTGTCATGATTGATCATGCTCTTTCTAGTCGTGTTAACTCCAGACCTCAACCTATAGCTTTAGCTTTTAGCTTTTCAGGATTTGTTCTGGCCTCTCAGATAAGAGGATCAAGCCATAAGCTGTTTTGCTGTCTGTGTGTGTGTGTGTGTGTGTGTGTGTGTGTGTGTGTGTGTGTGTGTGTGTGTGTGTGTGTGTGTGTGTGTGTGTGTGTGTGTGTGTGTGTGTGTGTGTGTGTGTGTGTGTGTGTGTGTGTGTGTGTGTGTGTGTGTGTGTGTGTGTGTGTGTGTGTGTGTGTGTGTGTGTGTGTGTGTGTGTGTGTGTGTGTGCTGTTTACCCACTCAGCAGTTTGTCCAAATTCTGCAAACAAAATCATATGACATCAGTTAATATAATAAAAAGTGCACACTGTGGAAATTGAATGCTGCAAGGTGGGTTTTTTTTTTCTTTTCTTTTTTTTTTTTGGTATGTAAATGTAATTTTTGTAAGTTTTTTTGTTGTTTTGCAAATCATCATTTAGGAAATGAGTAGCCTCATCTGCTTTCATTATCCTTTTCTGTTACATGTGTAGAGTATATGTATTGTAAACCAGACATATAATATAATATAATATAATATAATATAATATAATATAATATAATATAATATAATATAATATAATATAATATAATATTTCTTAAATGAAAAGATTCAAAGTTTATTTAATCTTTAGACAACATATTTTAAAAAGTTTGCACGTGTTTTTTGTTGAGTATAAACATATTGCAGTGCAGTACAATGACAATTGAGAGATGCACAAATTAACAATCCTCAAAAACCTGATGTATCATATTTGATACTTACTGCATATTTGATACTAACATACATATTTGATACTAACAGGATTTTTAAAAGATGTATCAGGTAAACCCAATGCCAGGTTCAGACTGTTATATGGAGAAGGCAGAACTTGTGACTGACTTCTGGAAACAAGAGCGTAAACAAACTACAAGAGCGGCGTGTTAGCTTAAAGGCCTACTGAAATCAAAATTTAAGTTTTTTAGCTTTTAGTATGAAATTGTTAGCCTTAAGGTTATGAATAAGTTGGTTTGTTACAAAACAATGACAAAATTCGCATTTAGGAGATATAAGCATTCAAAACTTACAGTCTCTCACTTCCGCTAAAATGGATGATGGATTTTAACGACATCACCGCAGCCTTCAGCTTCTCATCACATCTTCTGTCCAATCAAACGCTCTCTAGAATCTAAAGCGTACCGCCCCATATGCTTTAAATACCACCTGGCCAAAGCGGCACGGATGTACCTAATAAAAATAAATAAAATATCTCCAGTTAACTAGCAGGGAATTCATTTATGGCAGCACCAATACCATCATCTCTCTCTCATTTCGCCAAGTTTGAAAACTGTGTATGGAAAAGCTTCTGCGCTTCTATTGGTCAACTTCACAGAGGTGACGGAACCTGTTGAGAAAATTAAACATGCTAGTCCTTCTGTTGTGATGTCGTGAAGCGTCGCAGATGCGGTGTCGGTTGCCGTCCACTATGACACACTATGCGAGATGAAACGATCGATTTTTGCGTCCCGACGCCCATTGTCATTTACGAGGTTCTTTTAATGAATAGTTTAAAAAGACAAGAAATTTACAGTATTAGTCAAACAGTCAACAGCAGCAGTAGTGTGATTTTACAGTCTTTACATGTTTTGAGTCTTAGTTCTTTCTAGAAGCTTCTTGTATTTTATATATATATATACTGTATATATATACTGTGTATATACTATATATATATATATATATATATATATATATATATATATATATATATATATATATATATACAATGTATAAAATAAAAATATATTTATAGTGTGTGTGATATAAAATATGAGGAAAATATTCTATATTTTTTATCTTTTAAATATGAGGGAACTATTTATCTGACAGAATTATTTAGCAAAAAAAGGTAAACCACAGCTACAGGTTTTATATACAGTATAATAGGACAATAATGAGAATTACAGAACAAAAATAAAATATTTATACATTACAGCATTAAGAATTTAGAGAGCATGATTGCTATCAGCATGATTTTCTGCTTGTTGAATGGATGGGAGGCTGCATCTTCTGCTCTGCTGTTATTAAGCCCTGTTCTTTGTGTGTAAATGAAGATTGAGATATATATCTGCTCTTTGACTCACTCTCTCTCACCAATTTTTTTTAGGTGTCTAACCATCTCACGAGCCTTGGTCTTGGCATCCATTAATTCATTAACCATGGTTTTTTTTTTTTTTTTTTTTTTCGCAATTTTCCACCGGACAAATTGCGATTGTTAACTTATGATTTCTGTTCTGTGCGTCTGTGCGCACCAATCTTGCACTTCCATCTACTCCTCAACCAGACCACCTAGAGACTTTGGGTTTTCGGCATTATGTTAAGGAAGGTCTAATCTCGGGAACGCACAAACAAAATCCAGGAAAAGATTTACTATCTCTTAGTGTTGTGATCCCATGACGTCAGAAAATTGCGCTAAAACATTCACTGAGTTTTTATTACTTGTTTTGCCATTGCAAGTAAACCTTTATTTAATTTGGGTCAAATTTACTTGTACCCTTTCATGTCATGGTCATGCAACTTATCCATGCAGGGAATTGCATAAAAGATTAATTTTATTATTTGGCTTTAACATTGTTTTTCCCTGATCCCATCAAAACAGACATGTGAGCCATTTTTGGGTCATGACCCACTCATTAAATCCCACAGTGGAAGTCTAAACTGTGATCAGTGCTGTTTTTGTATGTGAAAGTAAGACAGATTAAGTGTTGGTGCTCACTGTCTGTCTCGCGACTCATAGTGGGGTCTGTCTCAGAGCCACGTGATGTTTCCTGACCTCTCCTTTAATTAAAAGTCTCCTTGCTTTTGACATCACAAAAGTCATCTTTAATAAACTCTGTCCTGAGTCTCTAAAAGGCATGGCAGCACAGAATAGTCTCCTTTAAAAGGGTAACTAGAAGCATTCTGGGTGTAGAAAGCTACTATAGTAAACAGAGCTTACAGAAGATTAGCTGCTGTTTGATGCTGGGTGGAAGTGCGTCTGTGCCCTAGTTGCTCTGTTGAGTTTGTGTCTATCAAAGAAGCAACGGAGCCTCTTTTCTCCTCAGCAGATGAAGACGTGTTCTAATTGAGGCAGAAGTGGGCTAGATCTTTCAGAGTAAACTCAGAAAAGGAGGGAAAAGGTCCTGCAGAGTCCTCCTATGTAATGTCAAAATTAGAGTTCTAAGCAGGATGAGGTCTTATTAAAGTTATTTAATGTGATGTGGAGTATAGTTATTTGTAGCAAATTAGCTCAAGGGAAATATGAGGTTTTTACAAGGTTTTTAATTGATGATATTTACTTCTGTTAAAGCCGTCAGCCTTCATTATTTCGAATTATTTGGTCACACTTTTGATTAGGGTCAAATTCTCGACCAAAATCTTCGAATTTTGCCAAATTACTGCTTATTAATAGTTAGTAAGGTAGTTGTTAAGTTTAGGTATTGGGTGGGATGTAGAATATGGCCATGCAGAATAAGGCATTAAAATGTGCTTTATAAGTACTAATAATAATAAACAGGCAATATCCTAGTAATATGCATGCTAATAAGCAACTAGTTAATAGTGAGAATTGGACCCTAAACTAAAGTGTTACCACTTATTTTTTATAGTAATCATGTTTAACAGCTACATTTGTCGTGAAAAACTACACAACCCATGATGCTGTGCAGAAAATAACACCAATCAGAGATTCGAAACATGCCAAAAGATCTTGTTAGCTCCGCCCACTCCCATGAAGCACTGCAAATGATGTAAACGAGTTTGTCTCCCTATACGCTCTCAAAATACTTAAATATATGAATTTAGTATATAGTATATATGCATATTTTGCAGTAAATTTAAAACATATTGTTTTTATATATTATTAACTTTTTTAAATTTCTCCATCGTTTTTTAATTTGGTTATGCTGTTCGCAATGCTTCATGGGATTGTTGTTCTTTCTATCACTAAAGCTGTTAAGTATACTGTCTATACCTTTGTATTTTTGTCCGATTTTCAATTACTTTTTTGCTTCAAATCAAAGTTTTTAATGTTATGATTCACCTCGTAGCTGGTTGGCTTGTTTCATTGCTTATAAAACTTTAACTAAGACTTTTTTTGAAATCCCTATTTTCAGAGAAAATATAGTTTTGTTTTTTTGTTTGGTTTTTAAGAACTGTTCACTGAAAGGTTCTTCAAAACTCTCTGCCTACCTTAGCTCGATTCCAAACGGTAAGCTTGTAATAATGTTTTTAATTGCAGTGGTACTGGTGAATTTCCATAGGAAATTTGAGCATGTCTTTGCGTCATTACGTCACATCCGTACACATCAAAGAAGGAGTCTCGGCTAGTAGGCTATGTTGCGTGTGAGGATGTTGGAGGCGGAGATATTATAGCCTTTTCTCACAGCACTTGATATAATTAAACATCAATTTGATGGCGGATCCAAGAAGGTTCAAATGACAATCACCAGTGACAACTGGAGATTCACTTGTTGTAAAATAAAAAAAAATAAAAAATCCATCCATCCATCCATATTATGTAATATGTGTTTATTTGATCTAATTTTATGTTCAAAAGAACAAAGGGTAATTTGGCTTTTCATGATATGATCTCTTTAAAGGGATAGTTCATCCAAAAATGAAAATTAGCCCATGATTTACTCACCCTCAAGCCATGGTGTATATGACTTTCTTCTTTCAGATGAATACAGATATATAAAACAAAAAAATGTCCTGGCTCTTCCAAGCTTTATAATGGCAGTGAATAGGGGACACGATTTTGAAGCCCAAAAAAGTGCATCCATCCATCATAAAAGTACTCCACACGGCTCCGGGGGGTTAATAAAGGCCTTCTGAAGTGAAGCGATGCGTTTGTGTAAGAAAAAATATCTATATTTAAAACTGCAAAAACTAAAATAACTAGCTTCCGACAGACGGCTGTATGCATCAATTTACGGCGAAAGAGTAACCCCATACCTGACGCATAACGTATTGACGAACGGGGAAGAGCAGAGGATAGAGCAAAACAAAACACCGGTCACAAATTAGAAGTCTAAAATGAGAATTCTTAAAAAAGAAACGTCGAAGGATTTCGATATAAAAGTAGAGGAGCTTGAGTTTGTTGCCCAGCCCTATTTGTTTGAACCGCAAGAGGCATTAAAGCTTACGCTACTCCTACATCCTACGTCATACATCGCATCAGGGGTTACTCTTTTGCCGTAAATCGACTTGCGTAGGCCGTCTGCCTGAAGCTAGTCTATAAAGTTTTAAATATGGATATTTTTCTTACAAAAACCCATCGCTTTGCTTCAGAAGGCATTTAATAACCCCCTGGAGTCATATGGATTACTTTTATGATGGATGGATGCACTTTTTTTGGACTTCAAAATCTGGACCGTTATTCACTACCATTATAAAGCTTGGTAAGAGCTAGGATGTTTTTTTTTTTTATATATAACTCCATTTGTGTTTGTCTGAAATACGATGTGAGTAAGTGAGTAAATCATGGGAACTATCCCTTTAATTTTGAGTGCACTGCAGCATATCATTCCAACTGAACATTTAAATTTATTAATTTTCTAGAAGCAATTTTCCAAAGCAACTTACAGTGCATTCAGGGTATATATTTTGTCAGTATGTTTGTTCCCCCAAGCAGGCAGTGCAGTGAAGCCTCATGAGCCATGTGGTTTACTGAAATGGACCAGCGGGATACAGAATTTCACTGTGTCTGCCCAAATGGCTGTAACAGAATCTACATTTTCTGCAACTTGTCTGGTTTTCCAGTAATGTTGACAACATTTACCTTTATTTGGGTAACAGATAATGAGGTTGTAACCTGATTGGTTTTATCATGATAGATTACCACATGGTTACATTCTGAACTCAATATTAATTACTATAATTTTAGGTCACTGAATTGAATCACTATTCTGAGTTAAAATCACGTCATTCTGACTGACAAAAACAGCTTTTGAATCGAATTGAAAGCCAGTGAATTGAATCATTTCCCTGCTGACTCACTCACTCACTCACTCATGAATGCCTTTTATTATCATTATACACACGTACAACTAAATTAAAATGTATTCATATTCACACCCTTAGCTGATCAGGATAAAAGCCTGAGGTGATCAATAATTAATGGGAAGAAAATCTCCTGCTTCTCACCTGCCAACTGGTGCTTAGTTGCGTAAGAAGAGTTAGGCGACATACGGTAAAGGGGGAACAGTATCTGCTGTGTGTGTATCCTCTGGCATCTCTTGCCCTCATGACTCAGAGTGTAAGGTGATTCGTCTCAGACACTTAAAGCTAATTGATGTGTGGATGACATCGTTGATGTATGTGTGTGAGACTGCTGTATCATGGTCAGTAAAAACATGGCTGCTACTGTCCTGAGGCTCAAAATGGCTCTTTTTCAATTCTTGAGTCTGACTTTGAATTCAATTGACATCCACATATAATGCAGGAGGAGAAATTGACTGAATTCCAATTCAAAGAAACTGAATGTAGTCACAGATAGATTTCAGTTGTTCAGCAGGTTTTTTGACAAAGTAATTTGATATTTAGAATGTGCATTAAGTTTGCATTGTACTTTCAGTTCAGTACTGTGAAAGAATTGAAATACTATCATGAAAACTTAGCTATTTTCAAAAATGCCGTCCACACAATTCTGTATGTTTTATTGAGTCATGACAAATGATAGTTTGGACGTGGAACGCGTACATTAGTTTTACACTCCAGGCACAACTTCACAACATGCATACAAAATATATTAATAAATATTTAATTTAAAGTTTGAATAAAGTGCGAAGAAGCCAATTTTCCAATATTCCTACACTGTAAAAAGTTTAACTATTATTTACTCAATTTTATTGGTGAAACATTTTTACACTCAAAAAAATTGAGTAAATTTTAAAGCTGTGAAATCAATGAAATATACTGTATGAATTGAGTAAATGCAAGTAAAAAAATTAAGTAAATCTGAGTAACTGCATCTGGTACATTAACAAATAAAATTGAGTAGAAATAATTTAACATTTAAACATTAAAAAAACAATATTTATGAGTAATATTAACTGTTTTTATTAATGAGTAATATTAACTTTTTTATTTTCTCTAAACCTTTGTAAAATAGTACTCCAGACAACCACCAGTATACATTACATTGGCCTTTATTTTCAATGAGTACAGCAATACAGCACATTTTAGACTGTTTTTTCATGTATACAATATTGCCTGCATTTAAACTTATTTAACAAGTAAAAATGAAATATTTAAACATTCAGGTAGCCTAATTCAAGTGTAATCAACCACTCTGTTATCCAATATCCACCGAATCTGCGCTGGTCCTCATGCCGGAGACAGACTCGCCTCTGCGGGTGAACTTTGAACTTCATACCGCCGTCCTGCGTTTCACTCACAGTCACTGTCTGAGGCACAGCCGAAATATACTGCGAGCGACTGACATAACCTGCCAATAAACAAAAAGTGATAGTTCTGAGGACATTTTATCATCCAAATGATAATAATTATATTCATTATCATTATGAAAGTCATATGTTTATGCAAAGCGTTTCAATCACGCAAAAAGACAAACGCGGCTCTCGTCTCGTTTAGGTGTCGAATTACGCCTCTGTATGTTGTTTTGCATTAAATATGATTTAAAGCACAGTAATGATTTTATAGATAAAATAAAACATACACCAACCTGAATTTCACAGTGAAAATGCACCAAATCTGCGACGCTGAGAAGAGAGCTGTTGTTCTGGAGACTGGAGAGTTCAAACAGCCCGCGCTCACTCCAACCGTCGAGTTTTCGTCACGTCAGAGGGTGGGAGAGGGTGGGGGAGGGAGGGGGCGGGGGGGGCATTGTTTTAATTGAGTAAACTTACTCAATTTTAAGAGCGTGTTAAATATATTAATAATATTGATTTGAATTAAGTAATTTTTTTGTTTCTTGAAACAGATCAGTTTAATTAAACATTCTCAAATATTTTGATAGAAATTTCACATCTATATTAAGTATATTATAAAGAAATAATTGGTTAGTTAAATACTAAATTATTTTATTGAAAAAAACTTAAATATATCTGTAAATTTTAGATAAAATTAACTGTTGGATTTTTACTCAATTATTTTGGTATGTTTAACTCAAACAATCAAGTAAACGATATACAGAGATTTTATTAAGTTAATAAAGTTAAAAATTTCTGTAATATTTACTAAGCCACAGAATTATTTTTTACAGTGTATTTCCCATCCCTTTTGGCCACTACTGTGTATGTATGTATATATACAGACCCTTTCCAAAAAATGTGAATATCATGGAAAAGTTTATTTATTTCCATAATCCCATTCAAAACGTTAAACTTCCATAGATTATAGATTCAGGGCCCACAACTTAAACGATTTCAAGTATTTAGTTGTTTATTTGTACATAATTTGGGCTTCCAGCTCATAAAACCCACGAAAACAGGATTTCGAAAAAATGGTCATTGAACCAGGTTTTGGTTATTTTGGCAGTGTGGGCAGGTGCGAATCCTGCTGGAAAAGGAAGTCAGCATCTCCATAAAGCTTGTCTGCTGAAAATGTCCTGGTAGACGGCTGCGTTGAGTGGACAGCACAGTGGACCAACACCAGCCGATGACATGGCTCCCCAAACCAACACAGACTGTGGAAACTTCACACTGGACTTCAAGCATCTTGGATTGTGTGCCTCTCCATTCTTCCTCCAGACTCTGGGACCTTGGTTTCCAAATGAGATGCAAAATTTGCTCTCATCAGAAAAGAGGACTTTGGTCCACTGTGCTTTATTAAATCTAGAGTCAACGCAGCCGTCTACCAGGACATTTTCAGAGCACTTCATGCTTCCTTCATTTTCCAGCAGGATTTGCACCTGCCCACACTGCCAAAATAACCAAAACCTGGTTCAATGACCATGGTATCACTGTGTAATTACTGTGTGATTTCATGTAATATTCTAATTTTTTGAAATCCTGTTTTCGTGGGTTTTATGAGCTGGAAGCCCAAATTATGTACAAATAAACAACTACATACTTGAAATCGCTTAAGTTGTGGGCCCTGAATCTAATCTATGGAAGTTTAACGTTTTGAATGGAATTATGGAAATAAATAAACTTTTCCATGATATTCAAATTCTTTGGAAAGGGTCTGTATATATATATATATATATCATACCTCATGTAATAACCAATATGATGTATCTATGATCGCATATATATATATATATATATTCATGCTAAAAATGAAATACATTTACATTGTCTTTTAGCAGAGGCTTTTCTAGAATGTGACTTTAAAACTAGGAACTGCATTACTAAGATCTTTGAATTTCATTTCATTTTAATTCTCAAATTTAGGAATTGGGTTTGTATTTAAAAGGCATTCCCAGTTCAGTTATGAATTTTGCACAGCCCTGTACTGTACATTACTCTCTGTTTTCCTTTCTCTTGCTGTCTTTCTTCTCATATATATCTTTCCTTTTCTTCTCTTCTTTTCTCTTCTCACTGCTGCTGACACTAACGCCCCTCAGACTGGCACTATGAGGGTAAGACTCCTTTCTTTCATCTATCACATCATGAAGCCAATTTGACAGGCTTCTCTCTTTTCTTTCTTTGACATTCACCCAGTAAAATCATTTAACACTAGTGTTGGCTGTTCATAATCTAGATGTAACCTCATGTGAGTGAGATTTGAGAGTGATGTGTTGTGATAAAGGTAATGGCAGATTTGAGGCTGACTCTCTTTCTGTCTCTTTCTGTTTCTGGCAGAGTGTAAGTTGTCACGGTCGGGTCCACCTGCCACTATTGTCACCATTGATGAGGAAAGTCCAAATGGTAAGTATCTGTGCTTACTTATCTCCTCATGATGAATCTGAAGCATGCTGCTTTCTGTTATCTGGTCTGCTATTGATCAAATTTTGGCATGCGTTTGATTATGAAGTTTATTTGATTTTCTGTGGTGTGATTCAGGATTTTCCCAGCTGGGGGTTCATAAAGCCCTAGGGGTTCATGGAAATTGTGATATAAATGTCAAAATATTCTTTATATTACTCCTTGTTGGCAGAGTTCATTTACATTAACTCCAGCTTGGGAGAGCAGTTTATTTTAGATAAATATTAAGGAAATATTTGAAATGTGGTCATGAGGTGCCTAACGAGTATTTAATAGTGGTAATAAAGTGTTTAACGGGTAGGGTCAAGAGTAGGTGTATGGGAGGGATTTAGGGATGGGGACAAGTATGTCCCAATAAGGCAGCATCCATTTATGATTTTTATAAATGTAATCATATACATTGAATATGTTGTTATTATTGAATACTGTTTTTTTTTTCATAATATATTACAATACACTAAGGTGAAAATAGTATCAGAAACAAGGCTACATTTATTTGACCAAAAATACAGTAAAAACTGTAATATTGTGAAATATGTTTTACAAAATAATGATTTAATAATACATTTTAATTTTAACAAATTAAAACGACTGTTTTCTATATTTTAAAATATAATTTATTCCAGTGATGGCAAAGCTGAATTTTCAGCATCATTACGCCAGTCTTCGGTGTCACATGATCCTTCAGAAATCATTCTTATATGCAAATTTGATGCTCAATAACATTTGTAATTATTATCACAGTTAAAACAGTTGCGCTACTTAATATTTTTGCGGAAACCATAATACATTTTACTAGGTTATTTTGATGAAAAGAAAGTTAAAAATAACAGCATTTATGTAATTTAAAATAGTTGTCTTTACTGTCACTTTTGATCAATTAATATATCCTTGCTGAATACATTTTTTGGGTATTTTGGTAGTGTAAAGATTTTAATATGTAAAATGACATTGATCGTACATAGACAAAAAATTGTTTTGGACAAGAATAATACCTCAAATCCTGTGGCATATTGCAGAGAGATGAGCTGTTACTTTTCAAATGGATTTTCATCAGACAAATGGTAAATCAAAAGGAAAAATAAAATGATGTCCACAGTCCCAAACCCTCCACTAGTGATTATCCTGAGCTGTGATTTCAAATGTAGCAGACAGGTAACATTAAAAGTCCATTTCATGCTTTTAAGGGCATAAAAAAAAAAGACCAGCGTTTATATATATATATGTATATATATATATATATATATATATATATATATATATATATATATATATATATATATATATATATATATATATATATATATATATATGCAAAAAAATCAATAGAGAAAGATGCTTTTTGTCCCAGAAATGTGTAGTTATGACATCTACCAGCAGGGGCTACCTATGTCAACCTGCCAAACATTGGGTTCAATTGATAAAAAGATTGGTAACTTCTGGTATAATTGATCTACTGTGACTTAAAAGTGAATTTTTCCGATGTTCAGTCTCAAACTTCCCAGACGTCATGCTGTTGTCTGAAGCTCAATAGGCAGTTACCTGTTGGTTTCTGTGCTGAAATGGTTGTGTTAGTGTGCTCTCGCTGGAGCCACAGATGGTGTTTTTGTGTCGGAGGCACGCTGGGGCCGTTTATCACATACTGTATCTGCGTGCAGGTGATGCTACACCTCGTCATGCGTTTATAAAGGAGCCACTCGCCGCTGTAGCGCTCAACAGAGCGTTTGACAACACTGCCTGTTTGCTGACGCGACAGGTGTTGGCTGCTACATCCGAATTTACTCTCTGTTTCCTCCTTCCTTTTTTCTCTTCATTCCCCTTCTCCCTCCCTCCCTCCTGCCCATTCTGTGGGTCAAAGAGTTTGTTCAGCATCCATGTGTTGGCTCAGGAAAGTGCATCAAGGCAGAGGCCTGCTGGGAAATGTAGTTGCAGTAAAAGTGAGCAGTTAAATGGATATTTTGCTCTGCCTACTTATGTGTTTAAATAATTAGTCTGTTTTTAGTTTCTCGCTCTGGCGGACTGTGATGAGACAAAACAGCCAAAGGGATCCTCTAGGTCACTTAAGCAAAACAGGAACAAGTGTTATGTTGTGGCAGTGATACAAAAAACAAAAGAGACAGACAAATTTACTTGCATATTATTCAGGTGATATTAATTCTGTTTTAGTGAATATTTTTTTTGCAAGCCTCTTCCAGTTTGACAAAAAAAAAGACTAAATGTTTGCATCATTTATGATGTCTTGCAGTGTTTCATTATGCATCAATACTCAACAGTAAGAATTCAGTTCAGAGTTTTTCTTGTCCTGCCAATGTTTTCAATGGTTTCAACATGTTTTGTAAGTAATTCAATGAAATGTTTATATATTTGATTTTAAAATAATTGTTTAATAATAATAGTATTATTTATTCTAATAAATATATAGTATTAATACTGTATATAGTAGGTCTATTATTTATTATTATATATTTCAAAAGTATACTATCCCATTCAAAAGATTGAGGAAGTAACTTTTTCTTTCTTCTTTCATTCAGAAAGAAGACCTTTACATTGTTACGAAAATATGTATTTTAAATAAATGCTGTTCTTTTAAACTTTCTATTCATCAAAATGTTTCCACAAAAATATTAAGCTGAACAGCTGCTGCATTAGAATAAGAAATGTTTCTTGAGCACCAAATTAGCATGACATGAATAAGTTATATTTAAACTATTAAAATAAAAAAATTGTTATTTAGATTTTAATAATATTTGACATATATTGCAGATTTTACTGTTAAATGTAGTTGTTTTAGTTTTGTTGTTCTGTTCCTGTTTTGCCTGTGTTCCCTTTGCTATTTTGTTTCCATGGTAAATAATTGAGTTTGCACGTGTTCCTAAGTTACGTTAATCATCACCCGTCTATAAGTCCTGAGTTCTCTCTAGTTCTTTGTCCTGTATCATCAATGTTTGTTTGGTTGTTTTCTCTTGAGTTTCCCTTTGGATATATCATTAAAGACTGTTTATTCCTCTGAATCTCATACGTTGTGCAATCTATACAGTGAAACCTAACAGAATACAGGACCCTCATACTGAGTATATTTAAAAATTTTAAACATGGACTCACCAGCTTGGCATCTCCTCCTCCTTCCTGGACAAAGACCACTACTGGAGTATTTGGTCTGATTGCTCCAGCTTGGATGAATTTCCTCTACAGCCCGCGACCCAGAGAACAGCCAGCCACCATCCCGCTGCACGGACACAATGCCAGAGCCCACAGCAGACAGAGGAATTGAGCCTGCCGCGATTAATTAACTGGACCTACCGACCTACCAAAAGGGCTGAGCCAAACACCACCCCGGAGCCTGAGCCTCGACAAACGTCTGACATGGTGTATTAGTCGGCAACACCATGGGAATGCTCGTCGAGTACGAGGGAATGGAGCAAAACCCCGCCCACATTCCCACCACCGAGGGTGAGCTGATATTAAATTCGGCTGGATGTTTTGAGAATTTGATTGAGGAAATTTCCAGATGTCTCCTATCCTCGCTTGTCCCACCCAGCATGAAATCTCCAGTGCCCCCGCTGGTTCCGCCCAGCTTAGTCTTCTCTCTGTGTGGATCTGCCTTGGGTCTTCCAGGATTCCCTGGCTCCTCCTCCAGCCGCTGTTCCTGCCACTCCACCTTGGCCTGTCGCCCAGATTCCTCCCATCTTGGCTCCTCCAGGGATCATAGGCTTTATGGCTCCACCAGGCTCACTTGACCCTCCGGCTTCACCTCGGTCGGACGTTACCTCCGCCCTCCTTCCTGCTCAACCTCGGCCCTTAGTCGCTCCAGCTCCACCTCAGCCCTCCTGTACCCTAGTTCCACCATGGATGCTATGCTACGGCTCCATCGCGGCCTACAGAGTACGTTGAGTACACATCTCTGTCTTTGCACAGACTTACGGGTCTTCATCTACGCTTCGTCCCTTGACCTCTTCAGTTCCTACAGGCTCCGTCTTCCCTCCATCTGCTCCCTGGTCTTCAGTCACACCGGCGCCACCTCAGTCCTCTGGCACCTGGCACCACCTCGGACAAAAATATATATCGATATATCATACAAACTCAATATACCACTCATCCCTATAAATGTCAAAGAAATCCAATTTTTTAATCGTTATTGATGAGTCCTGTGGATGTATTTTTTAATGTAACTGAAATTACTAAGACACAAAAGTTTTATAAAGTGCTTGAATTGATATGTTCAATTTAATCTGCAAATTTATAAAGATTTGATAATGTGTGGTGGAACAGAAGAAGCCACAGAGCTTATGCTTATAGCTTAATGCATCATGGATTTTGCATTTTATTGATGTCAGAAACACTTGGGCACGTTTATGATGGTAGGCCAAGTAAACTAGAAGGGAGTTTTGCATTTAAAGCAGGCACATACACCCTACTGCATTTTAATTGAACTTTTCTTGTTTGAGGTACTAGTGAATTGTGATAAAATGAAGTCTGTTTTGTTTATAAAAACTGATCATTTTCTCATTCATTGAAAAGTGTCTCAGATTGCAAAACCATGGGCAATGTTGTATGAGCTTCATTATCGGGCGGGCTTTTTAGGCGCGACGATATTTCTCCACAGTCCTCTTTCTTTTGACATGCTGGTCAGCTCTTCGTGCAGTCGTTCCTTATCTAGGTCTAGATGTTCGTAGTACCGATAAACGTAGTCCCTGTATGATATTCTTGGTCTACCCCGCCGGTTCGATGCGACTTCCGACTGGTAAAGAACATTCTAACAAAGATGTTTAGCTTTTCTTCAAGGGATTGAGTGAGCGCCCATGATTCGCATCCGTAAAGAAGCACTGATATGCACAATGCATTGAATAGGCGCATCTTGAACTTTCCATGCGGCTTGGGTGATCTTAAGATGGTCTTGAGTTTTGGAAATGCGACCCAAGCTAAAGCTATATGGTTGTTGACATCTTTTTTGGTCGACAATATGTATGATCCGAAGTACTTAAACTTGTCCGCGATTGCAATCGGCTTTCCATCAATTGACAGATTGGTCTTTATTTGGGATTTATCATTTAATTGGACTTGAACGTATTTTTCAATGCTTATCTCAAGGCCGGCGGAAGAGGCATTTTGCTGCATTAATGTTAGCTGCTGTTGTGCTTGGGTTGGATCGTTCTCGAGAAGCGCTATGTCGTCTGCAAATGCGAGGTCGTTGAGTTTTCGTTCGGTTGTTATCTCTTTTCTCTTTTTGGCACAAGATCGTTGTGCCCGTGCGTTTTCCGATCATGCTGGGGTACCCTTGTGTGCTAGGTAACCGAAAACACCTGCTGATTGCTTTGAAACATAGTCAATGACAATTATGAATAGGTATGGTGCGAGGACGTCTCCCTGTAGAACTCCTGTTGTGATTGCAAAGGACTTTGAACGCTCTCCTCCAACGTATACTTGGCTTGTCGACTTGTCATACATGATTCTGCGTTTACAACTTCCGATGGAATTCCGTAATGCCATAGGATTGCAAACATCATCTCTCGGTAAATTGAGTCAAACGCTTTCTTGAAGTCGATAAAGGTAGTATAAATTGGGATGTCTTGTGCACGCGCTCCATCCATGATCCTACGGAGGATGTGGATCTGTTGAGCACATCCCCGGCCTGTTCTGAAACTTATGCGATTGAGAATCACTGTTGTAGACTTTGGCTGCTATGGACATTAGGCTGATTCCTCGATAGTTGGTCATGAGCTGTGGGTTACCTTTCTTCGGTATTGGCTTTATCAAGCTTGATGTCCATTGAGTTGGTGCTGTGAGATGTTCGTAGACCAACTGACAGATGTTGTGAAGTTGATTTACCACGAATTCACCTCCGTCTTTTAGTACTTCAGCTGTCATGGCATAATCTGGACCGGGTGCTTTGTTACGGTTGAGTGTAGTGATGGCGTCGTCAATTTCTGCTCTTGTTATTTTACCCAATTTTATACCTGGGATGTCCGGTGTTGGAAGTGGGCGGTTATTCGCATTGATTTTGGAACTCTTGTTGTTCAGGCGTGTTGAGAAGTAGTTGGCCCATTCTTTTAAAAGGTCTTCGCTTGAACTTGGGATGTCGCCATTGAGCATTCTGATTTTGCTAGAGGAGGCATCTTTGGGCTTTTCGCTGATGTCATGGATAAATTTCCAAGTTCATGTTTGTTGACTGCTCGCTCTAGGGCATCGAGTTTAGAGTTGATATGTGCCTCGTTGTCCATATCGAATGCTTTTGAAACCTCTTTTTGCTTTTCACACCATTCTTCTTTGTATTTAAAATTTTGTGTGCGCTTGTATCTTGCCTTGAGATCTCCTTCTTCGTTGATTAGCTTGATGGTGTTGGGGCTAATCCAGCTTGGTTGTTCGGATTTCGGCCTTTTCCCCAGAATTTTCTCACAGGCTCCGATGAGAGCAGAGTCTAATGCGTTGGTTCGTTGTTTTATGGATTCCGGTGGGTCTAAGCATGCTATTTCATCAAAGAGTACTTCAAATTGATTCCAAACCTCCACATTGAATGCGTTTTTCAATTCTGGGTCTTTCAGTTTTTCAACGTTGAAAGCACATCTCTTGTCCTGTTTAATTTTCGATTTTTGTAAGGAGAGCTCAAACTTGGCGCACACAATTTTATGGTCAGAACCGACGTTGCAGGTATTGTATGCACGACAGTTTTTGACAGAAGTCCACCACTTTGTGCTGAATAAAATGTGGTCTAGCTGGTAAAATTCACTTTTTTAAGTACATAGTCTGGTCGGTCTGTTTGGAAACCATGAGTTGGCGGGGCGTAGACTCACCATTTCACACATGCTAATCATCCTCAATCCATTGCCATTTGATTCTGAATAATAGCAGTGGTTGCCGACAACTCTTGGATTTGAGATATGACTGTCTCTCCCGATTCTTGCATTAAAGTCTCCTGCAAGGACGGTTATGGTGTGTGGGGGAATAGTCTCGATGAGTTCAGTGAGATCGTTATAAAATGCATCTTTCCCGTCGTCATTGGCATCGTCTGTTGCGGCGTATACTGAGACTAAGCATGCCTTTGGGTTCCCTTTAAGATGTATCGCTAACAAACGTTCTGATTTAACTGTGATTGAGCCAATTAGTTGAGCTATCGAGTTGTTGTACAAAATCGCGACTCCATGAAATTTATCAGATGAATTAGAATGTGCAGGGGCCAGCTATGATTTTGCTTGTAGTGAATGTAGCCCACCTTGTCAGATGTTTTGAGACGGTGCTCTTGGATGGCAACAATATCGATGTTTCGCCTCTCGCAGTGTGCTATCATTCTTTCTACTCTGTGCGTAATCCATACTTCGGTTTCTTTGTTGTAGGTGTTGTTCAGCGTTCTCACGTTGTAGGTGGCTACGGAGAAATATTTGTTCTTCTTGGATTTTCCAGTCTTAGCATACTTGTCAGTGGCTGGCAGATTGGTTGACCTACCACCGCGGTCCTTGATTACCTGGGCGATGACTGAGCCAGTAAAGTTTTGATTTGGTTGTGGATTCATATCATTTACTACGTGGGTTTTCCCAGGTGACTTATGACTGCGTAGGGACATGACACCTCATGCGCAGAAAAGCAGTGGGTTCGCCTTTCCAAGGTCTCCTTGTAATTGCCTTACCCTTTCCTCAAAAGCCTTTCTGCGGTTAAACCCCTTACTTGCCTTTTGAGGTCAAAGTGTTATTGCTGAGTCCCAATAACACTTCAATAGTTACACTAGTTCGGTCCCCATAACCATATTGATCTAAGATCTTCTGGTAGGCTATCCATCTAGTCCCTATTGGGTCAGTTTAACGTCTTGACCAGGACGTTAAACTGACCCGATAGGGACTAGATGGATAGCCTGTATGAGCTTAATGCTAGAGAAACATACTGTAGTGGTGTTATTTTCTTGTTTTGTTCAACAGTGGCTTCATTTCGGAAGGAATACGGAGCTGCTAGTAAAGTACACACTAGATGGGTGAGAGAGACAGAGAGAAATTGCTTGTGGGAGGAAAAGGAAAAGAGTCAGGATGAGATTATATAAACACTTGACATTTTGGATCAATTCAAATGCACCAAGATCTCAGCAGTCTATGTTCTGCTGTATATGAGAAATACTTAAATAGATCCCATATCAGAGACGTTCCTCTTCATTTAAGGCCTCTGTATGTTTGGACTGAAATCAGAGCACAGTTGCTGTGGTATTACATTTGGCCTGGCTGCTGGCTGTACTTTGATCCCTGCATCATAGACGTTATATCTGGTCATCAAAAGTGACCTATTTTAAATATATCTCAAGGCATCTGAAATATTAGAGTCCGTCTGACCCCAGGTTCTGTGTGGCAATGATTTCAATTCAGGGCAGGCTCAGCTCTTTGAAAAATATCAGAGTCAATTTACTGGTCAATTTAAGTTTAGATCAGGGTTTGACTATTATCAGTGTAAAAGCACACAGATAATTTCTCTTCTACTGGGGAAACACTTAAAACGAAATTAAACATTCATATAAACTACAGCTAAATTTCACCTGAGATTTGGAGTCAAATTACAGAGAGGTAAAATTTCTTTAGAAAGATGGCAGCATCACTATTTTATTTTTGCACAGGACTATTTATAAAATCTTTTGAGTTTAGCTATCTTTATTGCATTATGTTAACGGTGACAGTTCAAAATGGGGAAAAAAAAGCAATTCTTGCAATTCATTTTTATTTTTATTTTTTTACTGCAGTTTGCATGCCTGTAACACAAAAAATATTAAAGATATCTCAATATCCTTTTAATTTTGTTTTTTAACAAACTTCAAAAGTCAAATGTGGGTCACTTTGCATACAGCTGAGACATTTTTGTTTGTTTGTTTTTTTCAAAGAGGAAAGGCTGAAAATCAAATAATGTGACTAACTAAATAATTACGGGTTCTGTCTAAACATTTGCATAGAACCTACCTGTCTGAGTGAAAGAAATATTGTTTTTCCAAAGTTTGTGTGCCTGCAATTCAAAAAGTATTAATTATATCTCAAAATGATTTTAGATTCTGGTTCTTAAACTTTTCTTTTGAATATTTCATTTTCAAGGCCCTTTATGGTTCTATCTCATATATGGGGATCTTATTGCAACTCTATATCCAAATTGTTGAATTGTACCCATTTGCAATGGTTGAAAACCAAACGTGAGTCACTATGCATACAGCTGATACTTATTGCATGTAAAGGGGAATGTCTGAATAATAATAATAAAAATTAAGCTAGAAATGTATTGTTACTCACAGACTAGAATCGAAAGGTAAAAACTCTTTGTTAGAAATTACCTTTTATCACAACTATTATTGGTTAGATGGAGGTTAAAGCAAGATTAAAGTGTGCGCTCTCCCTTTCATTACTGCCGTGATCAGTAATGTTAGGCCTTAGGCCTATCGCCCTGGAGACTATAAGTTGGATCACGAACAGTTGGTACAGATCCATCCTCGAGTAAAAATGAGAGTAAATGAAGACTGATATGTTCATTATTACATATAACAAAACAGCTCAATCGCTTATGAGACATTCTTGTCTACAGTTGCTCCGGTGTCGAAACAAAGGCAAACATAATGTAAAAGTGAATTTTGCATAACAGGTGCCTTTTAAGTTCAGAAATTGCAGTTGGACAACAGTTTACTGTTTACATGTTACTGTTAAGCGGAAAAATGTGCTTTTAAAAAAAGCTTATTTACACCAAAGTCTAGCCTATATGTTTGAAAACTTTTTGGCCATCTTTTACTACTGTGAACACTATATGGGCAGTTTTAGGTAGTGATATTTCGTAGCAGGGTCAGTGTTTTTAGACTTAGTCTCTTAAAACATGCTGTGTTTGAGGAATATGATTGTTCTGGAGCTCAACATAAGCTCTTTCTGTATATATATTAGTGAGATTGTAGTAAGTATTGCTCATCCTCATTATTTGCTTGCATTGCATCAGCAGTGTTTAGTTCTAGTCCATATTTGCGTGTGTATGTCATCATCGATTCAATGCTTATGAACGAAACTGGGGTATTTACGCTGTTGAATAAATATGTTTTGTGAAGCTTAAAGAATGTATTTATTTGAACAATTTGGAATCCAGCATTTTTCTATATTCCCTTTGCTTCTCTACTGCTGTTAATTTTATTATTTTTCCTCACTTTGAACAACTCTGAACATTTGATCCCTATGATTAACACTCACCAAACTTTGCATGCATGAAGAGTCTGTGGCTAATTGCATTTTGTGTAATTTTGGGATGGAAGGGATGTATGGTTGCCTAGCAACTAGCGGTTAAATTAGCAATATTGAAAACATCAGCCGTGCTAACCCCGTTTGAGCTGGAGACTTCACATGAGACTTCCTCTCCTCACCGTGAACAAATTTCCCACAAGGCCTAAATACTGATAGATGTATATATATATATATATATATATATATATATATATATATATATATATATATATATATACTACTGGTTGAAATAATCAAGGCTGATCAAAAACACAGTAAAAACAGTAATATTGTGAAATATTATCACAAATTAAAATTAGGCCTAACTGTTTTCTAATTAATATATTTGAAATTGTAATTCACTTTGATGGAAAAACTGAATTTTCAGCAGCCATTACTCCAGTCATCAGTAGCTCCTTTCACACGTACAGTAAAATAAATAAAAAATACTTTTCAAAAATACCATTGAATCGGTTCTGGCAATTTACCAGTATGAGAAGTTTAAAATTACCATAAAATTACTGGTATGATGCTGTGTGTTAACAAAGAATGAAAATTACCGATATGAGCATGTAAGAGGTCAGAATTCACTGACGTAAGTCTTCTTTGGGCCAATAATAAAGCTCTGTCAGAGAGGTCTATGGTAAGTTCCCTTTCAGTTCTGGGATTGGTTACCTGATTGGTATCACGCTTAGGGAGCCTGTCATCTTCGAGTATTGATAAAACGAGCCAATGCACACATTGGCGTGCAAGCTTTCCATGCACACTCTGCCCCACAGCGTGGGTATAAATATAGAAGTGGATGCACGCACCACTTGTCTTTTGCTTCGGAGCCGAACAGTCTTCATGACGGTGTCTCTGAAGAGTGTTGATTCATTCAACGAGCGAGTGTGTCGGTGCTTTTTCTGGAAAAGCAACACTGGTGCGTTTGTATCTTTTTCAAGATGTCATTCCACCCGTGCGTTTCTGGATGCGATCGTTCCCTGTCCCCCTCTGATGGTCACAGTAGTTGCATCACGTGTTTGGAAGCAGCTTTTGTGGATAGTTCATATTCTCATTGCGAGAACATGACTATTGTGGTGTTGAGATCAAGACTCACCTTCGTCCACGAAAGTGGAGTCCCCATTACCACACCCCACCCTATGGTGCTGTGTGGGATGGGTGATCAGAGGATCATAGTGATGGCTTCCCAGCCCGGTAACCAGTCCCTGTGGGCCCCACACTCCTCTATGTAACATTGCCCGAACCAGATCCAGAGATGTCAGCTATGCTGAAACGGGCCGCCGAGGCTGTCGGGCTCGCCTGGAATCTTCCACCGTGTCCCGAACAGTCCCGGTTGGATGATTGGTTTCTCGGGGCTGGCCGCGCAAGTTCTCAGCCCGCCACCCCAGTGCCTTTCTTTTCCGAAGTGCATGGAGAGCTTACCAGGTCGTGGACGGCACCTTTCTCTGCCAGAAACTGCCTGAGTAGCTCCTCCCACCTCACTACCCTTGACAGAGGAGCGGTGAAGGGTTGCGAGACAATCCCTCCAGTGGAGCGGTCTGTCGCGACACAGGTGCACCTGTGTCCGGCGGCCGTTGCCTCTTGGCCGGGGGATCCTCGTCTCCCCTCTAAGGCCTGTGAGTTCTCGTCCGTTCTTATGGGTAGAGACTACAAAGCCTGTGGGCAAGCCGCTTCCTTTTTGCATGCCATGGCGTTGCTACAGGTCTACCAGGCCAAGGCATTCATGGACATGCACGTGGGTAGCCCAGACCGTGCGCTCATAGGTGAGCTCCGCACCGCACCTTAGTGGTCCAGGAGCACCATCTCTGGCTCAACCTGGTCGATATGGGGGATGCGGACCAGGTTCGGTTCCTGGACTCCCCTATTTCCCAGGTTGGGCTGTTCGGAGACGCGGTAGAGAACTGCGCCCAACAGTTATCTGCCGCCCAGGTGCAGACGGAGGCCATCCGGCACATCCTGCCCCGGCGGCCCGCTGCTGCATCCACCCCGCTGCCAGTGGCAGATCCTCCGCCAACTCGTCGCTGGGAAAAGAGTAAACTTGCCCACGGGCTGAGGATCTCTTTTTTTGGTATGGAGATGGACTCAGTCCAACACGTTTCTCAAGAGGAATGTGTCTGGTCGGTGCTATACAGAAGTGAGAAAGGGTCCCACTGAAACTTTTCAGAGGCTCCTGGGGCATATGGCAGACGCAGCCGCAATAGAATGGCTTCCTCCATATGAAGATCGCTTCAGCACTGGCTTCACGGCCGAGTCCCGAGGTGGCCGACAA